>NW_008825150.1:2796584-2834873 GCF_000699105.1 Pygoscelis adeliae
CAGGACTCCCTGGGTAGGAAGGTCCTGATTCTCAGAAGAGCCTGGTCACCTTCCTGCCTCGTTAGTGCCGGTGGCAATCCTCTAGGTTGCCCCAGATAGGCAGAGCTGCAGCTCAGCTACCTCCTAACTGCTCAAGGGGCTGAGTCCCTGTGTCAGCTGTGGGCACCTGAGTGGAGATGTTGCACACAGATAATATAAGTAATAGCTCTGGCTGAACCCTCAGGGTTTCCCTGTTTATCTCCTTCACGCAGCCTGATCCTATAGATATGTTCAGGACATGTCTGAAATTGAAGGCATCTGGGAACATTTTAGTAGGGATTTATCTATCCTGACTTCAGAAATTGAGATGTCAGACATGACTCGGAGCTAGTAATCCTGCATGCTCTTTCCAGTCAATGGAAAGATTTAGATGCTTCTGCAGGACAATTAATTCCATCTTAAAGGTGTTGGACAAATCTCTTTCTAAAGGTGCCTATTGGTCTCCTTTGTAAAAATCCTAGAAGGAGTAATAGTAATATAGATACCTAAACTTGGATGGGATGAATCCTGTTCTGCATCGGTATCCCATTAGTCTCTGGAGCAGGGACTGAACATAGGACACTAACATTCATCTTCCTAACCATTGAGCTACTGAGTATTCTCAGTCTCACTTGCTCTATATTGTATAAATGTTTACAGGGAGTGAGGACTTGCCTTGAATCCATAATGACTAGTTGTGCATCTGAGCACTGCAGCATCACCAAGTCATGGAGGAAAGCTGGAGCAGAAAGCCCATGCACACACACACACAGATTGCTCTTAAAATCCTGATTTCCTTTACCCAATGACATAGTAAAAGAGAACCTTATAGAGATGACTGCTGAGCTGCAGTGGCAGAATGTGGCAAATGGGAAATCCAATGGCAGAGCTCTTTCTCTGCTGGAGGTGATAGAGGAACCGCTGCAGATACGCAGCATTGTTGATCATGTGTAGAGTCCTTAACCAAGGGAGACGGTTCTGGAGCAATTCCTTTCTCCCTTCTTCCTTTGATCCTGGTCTTGAAGGTCCATGACTGTCTTTTGTACGCCCTTGCTACCTTGTTTGCGCTGTCACCTTGTGCAGGATATTTCATGTTATGTTTTTTGCTGTGCCCTAAAGATGGGTTCCTCCCAGCTTTTGAGGTCACATTCCTTTTGGGCCCACTAATTGGTAATTTGTGCTTTGTGTTTGTGACCTTGGGACCCTGGTGTCATCCTGTTCCTGTAATGCATCTTTTGAGGACTTCCTCTGCTGCCATCCTACATTCGTGCTTTCAGAGCTCCTTGCTATACAATATAGACTTATCCATTGATTACCGATTCCCAATATTGATTACAGCTATGTGTCCTTTGAGTTCTTGACAGTGACCCACTACACAATAGTTGTCATGCTGGAAGAAATAGGAAAACTCAAAAAAGTCTGTTTCAAAGTGGAAGAGTAATTAAAAAGACATTGCATAATGAACACACAGAGAAGAAATTACAGATCTTCTTGGCTGAAAAGTTTTATTCTTGTGAAGCTGACCCCAGGGGGTGTTAGGCTGACCAGATACCAGGCGAATACCAGCCTGGCGGAGGATATTTCCGCTCTGCCAAAGACTCAAAGTTTGACTGTTTTTTTTTATAACTTCATTTTTTCATAACTTGATTTTTTTCATACTATTTTTATAAGCTTATGTAGTTGTAGTTTTATTTACTGTTTATGGATTATATCCATTGGGTTACTTAGGCTGTAGGTCAGTCTATGTAACTGTGTTGCTGTGATTTGAGTTCTTATGACTTGGTAGTTTCTTCTGTGTCAGTTTTATTCTGTGTTTTCATGCCCTGATTCCATTAGACATCATAAAATATCTGGTAGTTCCATAAGGTTGCATACTTACAAGGTAATTTACAATATTTTTAAGATTTTTTAAAATGGTGTGATATTAGCTCATTATAAGAATTCTATGACTATGTATATTATTTATGACTTAAAGGACAAAATTGTTTCCTCTTGAAGTATTATGTTTTTTATTATGCCGGTGAATCACTTTTCTACTGAAAGATCTTAGTAGAAAATATGACGTTTGCGTTTTCTACTAATGCTTACTGCTAAAGCTCAGAAGATCAACACTGGGTTATAGAATCTGTTTTCTCTTGCCTATAAATACTTCTGTATACAGAGTAGAAGAGCTTTAGCAGGGCCATGCCAGCATGGCTGGCATACCCTGTGTGCTGGCGGCACAGGCCCAAGTAGCCTGGCAGCAGGCCTGCTGTGGGCTGGAGCGGCCACGAAGATCACACGTCCGGGTTGTCCTGTCCCAGTGGTGAGGCTGTGAGGAAGAGTCAGCACCAGCAACAGAGCTGCCTGCTCCTCCCTGCTTTGGATGCATGGGTGTACATGTGCGTACATGTGCACGCGCGTGCTGTATTCAAGGGCACAGAGCAACGTCAGCGGCAGCTCACTTGGTCTGACTTCCTCCCCCTTCCCCACAGAGCAGCTCCCACCATTCCTGTATCCTGTAAAAGCTGGCCATGGACGGCTTTTCAAAATATAGAGGCTGTCTCTAACTGCAAGGAAAGGGAGTAAGAGATGCCATTAAAATGAGCGGGTCAATTCATACTTCATATTTCACATGCTACAACTGCCTTTTTGCTTTTTTATCTATTACTTCAATACAACCTTTTATAAAAAAGATGTAATAGTTCCTTACTGTCCCTCAGGCTATGCTGGCCAAGGTTCCTGTTCTTGGTATCTTGATGTGAGAGTAATTGCTACTGTTTGTGTAGCGACAGCTTGTACCACCCTGCTTTGACTCATGGGGCCCATTTATTCCATCTAAGCCTGCAATGTTTACATGGCTAGTCCTGGATCAGAGGTCCCCAACCACTTTTCTATGTTGGCCGGGTCACCAGGAGGCAATCCAGACCTGGATGGTGAAAATCAGCATCTGATTCTCCAGGGTAGTTTGCCCCAGGCAAGCCTGCTCTTGGGCTGATGGTGGCAGAGCTGTATGCTGCTGTGCACGTTATTTACTGTGTCCTTCTGGTGTGAGAAAAATGCCTGAAATGAATGGGGAAATCAGGGGGGATTTGTCACTATGTTGGTCCATCATCTACTCCCTTTGGACTTCAGCAGTTGCATAAGCAATGGGGAATGATGGGTCCTGCAGAGCAGAGCATGGACACCTAAGTGGGAAGGTCTAACAAAGAGCAGAGAGCTCTGGTGGCATCCAGGCCCAATGCACTTGGCACCTTGTCACCTCCAGTCCCATTGCTGGGGTGCTTGCTGGCATTCTGCTGTAGCTAGTGCTTGTAAGCGGGGCTGAAATATGAATAAGTTCTAAGTAACTGGCAAAACACTAACAATCAGTCTTAAAAACACTAGCTATCAAACCTTCTGAATTTATTTCAAAGCCATTTAGTCTGGGAAGGAGCTGCTAATCAAAGAACATAATGGACCTATAAAACTGTGAAGTAGAGACCTACTTGTTAACCTCAGGGGACCAAAGGTATGGAGGGGATCAATTCAGGCTGCATTTGCATTTGTATACCAGCATGAAAAATGTTCAATATAAAGAGAACAGGATGAGAGGCGAGAGTGGGGAATTGGGCAGAGGCTGCTCGAGGAGTCTTCCCACAGGGACTGAGGTTGCTCATCCTCCAGAGATGCTTTATGAGCAGAGGCTGGGGCCGGGCTCTTTCAGTTTTGTTAAATGTGAAGCCTGGCTTGTACTGGGATGTGAAGTCAGGGCAGAAGCATTCCTGAAGCTGCCCTCTCTCAGGAGAGTGCCTCGCTATAAATCAATATGGCAAATGAATAAGCAGCCAGGTTAAGGGAGCTGTACGCCCCAAAACAGGGTCTCAGGATAAACTGTTGCAGTTAGGGAAAGTGCTTTTGCTCCTTGACACAAGGCTAGTTTGGGGGCTTGTGCTGCCAGCTACTAGTTGTTGGGAGGTGCCACAACGTAGGACTTAGTGCTGCGTGCCTGGGGATGTAGAGCTGTTCGTGCAGCCCCACGGCCCAGGGCTGTGACCCCCTCTCAGCTGGATGCCACGCAGGATGACTTTCCATGCTCCTGGGTGCATGGGGGATGCTGCGGTGCTGGTGTGCAAGCCGGATGGGAAGGTGCCTCCAAAAAGCTTTGTGACCTGCTGCAGCTGCCCTGGCACGGTGGCACTCGGGGCATGTCTCTACCAGCAACCACCCCAAAAAGCTGTGCAGTACCAGGGATACAGGCAGGAGGAGGCACATGCTTGCATTCCTCTTTCCTGGGGTGATATAAAAGAGTAATCAATCAGTATTGTTTGTGATGTTCGAGGTTTGAGAGGTACTCTGAAATATTCTCTACTAACACATTACAGTGCTCCATATTGCCTGCTGGGCTTATTTTTTAAAAACTTCTGGAGTGAGTGAAGTGCTAATTGGAATAGGTGTTTCGTACATGGTGAGCTTTGTGGACTATGCAGGGAAAGGTCTGATTTTCTTCCTGAATTAAATGCTACATGTAGCTTTTTGTACTTGCTGGTTTAGAGACAGGGTGAACAATTTTCTGGTTTATGGACTTCAATTCTTTAAGTACTTTAGTTGAAGCACTTGGCATAGTTTTTAATCACTTTGGGAAAGTATAAACACTTTGAAATATATGAAATTCATTAATTTCATACATATGTACGAATAGAAGCTTCAGAGCCATGGGCAGCCCTGCTGCCTACTGGTGGCAGGAGAGGATGTTTTGGACTGGTTTGGTTGCCTGTTGTTTTTCACTACTTTCGAGCAAAGGGCAATCCAGGAAGCAAAACCTACATTTTTTGTAGAGTGTTAGAAAAGCAGTGTAACGATTCAAGTGGCTTCAGTGGCAGCAATGGCCCCAATTTACTGGGAGGGGAGGGATAGAAGGATGCCAGTGCCCTGGTCTCACTCCTGCTGGGTCTCCTGCTGTGTCTCTGCGGTTGCTCAGAACCTTTCTTCCAACTTATAGCTGCACCTGGGCTCTCACCATAGGTTTGGCTTTGGCTTTCTTGTTTTAGTTACTCCTTCCACTGCTTCCATATCTACAGTATCTTTGGATGGGCAACAGGGCTGTCCCTTGGTGGTATGCAGCAGTTCTGGGTCATAGAGGTAAAGAGAAGCATCACAGAGACTGGATTCTCGACCTTCCTACATTGCAGGGAAGTGATTGCTGCTGCTGCTGGCCTGTCACTGCAGTGCCAGCATGCTGCTGAGGCCGCTCAACATGGCTGCAACCTCTGGAGAAACTGGGGGATTAGTCTGTGTCAGAAGTGCCCCATCAGCACCCTGCAGTTGCCCCCCTGGAGGGCAGAGGACAGCGTGCTCTCCTCTCCTCTGGCACCATCCCTCTCCTTGTGTTTAACCAGGACTTTTATTTAAATAAATTATTTTTTTTTCAGAAATGTAATCACTAAATATCCTTTCTTGCTGTCCCCAAAACTTGCAGTGCTTTGTTGCAGTATTTGTCATGTTTGATAGGTCATATTTTTTCATTTTTAAGCTTAAAGAAGTTGAAATAGAGCAGGTCAGTAAGTGGCCACATCACAGAAAGCCCTGTCACTCCTTCTCTTTCTCCCTGCACACTTTCTTGCTTATTTTTTCTGTTTAAGTATTTTCTAGCTTTAAAACACTTACAGCAGTTCATCTGTGGAAGAACGATAGCTTTCTGGATCAGTCTGCATCCTTATGTGTTTTTTTTTTCTGAGAGGGACAGCCACCCATCTCAGGCATGCATATTTGGGAAATTCCTGAGTGGGAGTGGAAGGCGGTGCTCCAGGCCCCTGTGTGTGCGAGTGGGTGTGGGTATTTGTGCACTGGTGTTCCCCCAGCTGTTTGAAAGAGATATATTTGTACCTTGTAAGCAAAACTCCCCTTATCAATTAATTGAACTGGCGGAGTGACATTGCCATAGAGGCACTAAAGGCAGGACAGGACAGAACATCATTTTTAGACTGGCTATAGTTCAGAGATATTGCTTATGTTACTGTGTCTTGACAATATATTTTAAAAAAAATTGCTCTAAGCTTAGATACCAGCTATGGAGATAAACGTGCGATTACATCACTGCTGTTAGAAATACCGAGAAAAATATTCTGGGACCCTGAAGGCTGGACTGAGCATGTCTGCGCTGGCTTCAGGAGGGTGGTGGTCTATG
Source organism: Pygoscelis adeliae (assembly GCF_000699105.1). Classification (NCBI taxonomy): domain Eukaryota; kingdom Metazoa; phylum Chordata; class Aves; order Sphenisciformes; family Spheniscidae; genus Pygoscelis; species Pygoscelis adeliae. Next base: position 2,802,748 of record NW_008825150.1, read on the forward strand.
CAGAGCCTACGGGTACTTATTCAGGTGGTGGGGAGAGGCTGCTGCTCAAAGGGAGAGGCCAGTCCTGGAGGCTGAGCAGGGAACCTGCGGGCTGTCCAGCGAGGGGCTTGGGGCATAGGTAACGTTTGAGTCCTGGCCCTCCCCAAAGCACAGCTCTTTCTGTCCAGAAGGTGCACTGGATTTTCCTTTGGGAGTAATGGCTGATTAAAAATGCTCATTGTTTCTATGACAGCTGTGAAGGTAAAGGTGATGTTCAGCTCAGATGTGATAGATGGAGAAACAGCCTTGGGAGTCCTTGAGTCTAATAGATGTGTGGGTGGGAGCCCTGCATGACACAGGCATGGAAATTCTCTCCAAGTCCTCTATCACTCATGAGAGTAGTCAGCCTGCCTTGCCTGTGCAGCCTTTTTAGCAAGAATTACAGAAAACATCCTAGGTGTCAAGGGGGCAAAAGAGGGAAAGGACTCTTTTGGAGACTTACAGAAGTGAACTGTGAAGTAAATCCCTCATGAGATCAGTCATCCCTGGGCAGTCCAAAGCCTTCTGTAACTTTGAGCTCCGTGGCAGTGTACCATGAAACTTTTCCCCTTCACACCAAAGCTTCCCTCCAAGCAAGGAGAAACATGGAGGGCGACATCCTCAGCAGCTGAGGTGTGCTCTTCTACTTAGTCTCTGCAGTTCTGGCCCCAGGTTTCTGCTGCAGCAGTGGTATACAAAAAGAGCGTAGTGGCTAAGACAGAAATGTGCCTGCGGCTTTGCCTGTTCTTGTCTTTGTAAAATGAATTTGGAGACTTCCAGTAGAGATGATAGCATGTTGTAGCCACAAAACCTGGCCTGAATGCGTGGATCATTATCAGTATAGACATTTAGCTATAATAGCATTGAAGAAAAGACATTATTTGTACTTGCAAAAGGAGTTACTGGCTGCATGTAAAGTTAGTATGTCTAATCAGTAACCACTGCTGTTTTCTGAAGGCCAAGGCAGATGATTTGGGTTGGGCTTCAATACAAGGTGTTGGGTATGTCTAGAAGTTTATATGACACCCAGGAGTATGTTAATGATGTGTCCAGTGTGAGTAGCTGGTCATGACACCTCTCAGCAGAGGTGTCTAACGTGGAGCTGCTGAGACATGTAAGGTAGAAGTTGAGAGTGGCAAATGATGTCAGCTGGTGAGAGAGGGCCAGAAGGAAAGAGAAAAAAAGAGGAAGACAAAGTTCTGAGGGATAGAAGGGGAAAATGGAGAATGGAAGATTCAACCCACTGAAAGGCAGCAGCACTTATCTCAGAGGTACTATTAACAACAAGAGCAGTGGGGAGCTGCGAAGGAAGAGAAGAGGCTCAGGATAGATCTGGTGGTGCTGAGGGCACCTGCGATGTAGAGGAGGCTAAGCATGAGATGTTCTTATTCAGCAGATATGGTGCAAACCAGACTGAAGTTGATCTTTGATGGAGATGAGAAATTCTTGGCAATGGTTGTTGGCTGCACATTCAGATGGGAGACAAAAAATATCAGGGAAGAAATGGGGCCATGCTTGAATTTCTGCATCCATTCCTAGCAGACAGCTATCCACACTGGTGCTAAATTCTTGGCAGTCTTATCACCGAGGCCATGGAGTAGGTAGATATATGGGCTACAAATGTCCCTCCTGTTTAGGGGACGGTAGTGTAGTGAAACCAGTGCAGCCTGTGCTCTGTTGCACCTAAATGAAGAGCGCTGTCAGTCCAGGAGCTCCCTGGAAGAAAAGATGGCATCTTTGGCGAGACCTTGTGGAAGTTGTTAAATTTTCTGGATTTTTTATTAAACTTGTTTGAAGATCTGCTCTTCCAGGCTCTGCAGTCTGTGTGGACTTCCCAAAGCTACTGAGCAGAGAAATGCCTGGAGAAAGAGCGAGCCCCAGAGCCAACATTTGCCACTGATTAAGAAAAGGACTGCACCAACATATGCCTATGAGGTTTTACCAAAACTCCTCTCCAAATGTGCATTGCTGATCACATGCAGGCAAGCTTACTTACACCGATTCTTTGGAGTTTGGAGCAGCGAATCTGCATCAAAATAAACATCCAATTTTGTGTGTTATTGCATAGGTATGAAAAAGTACATAAAAAGGGGTCATAAGAGTGGCAATGCAATGCAAATGCTGTACTACTATGTTTAAAAGAGAAAGGACATGTTATTAACAGAGAAAGTTAGACTGGGTGAGGCTATATGGCTTCAGCACGCTTCCCTGTGATACCTCTGGGTCTGAATCAGGCCCGTACTCAGATTTCCAACCATGAAAATGGTGGTTATTTAAAGAGCAGCAAATATTTTTTTTAGTATTAAAGATGTTTCAAATTTGTTATGTGTTTATTGTAATGAAAAATGATGTTATTAGTTCAGCTGGTTGAAATTTTTTATGTGGAACATTAATCTTCTGAAAAACGAGGCTCTGCAGAAACTGACTCAGGGTGTATGAAGGCAAATTATTATTTCTTGAAGAAAATGATATAGTAAGGAAAAAGGAAATATTTATTTTAAAAACCATCATATTTGTGTGAAAAATATCAGTAGTTTTCCAGCCAGCACATCTTGCAGTGCCTACAGTCTGTAAACTGGTGATTTATTTTGCCTAACTGAAGGTAAGGAGCCTTTTTCTGTTCTGTTCACGGGGGGATGGATTAGGCCCCAGAAGAGGCTGTCCGGCTACCATTATTTTTATACACTTACGATGTTTTCTGAGACACTGTTTCTGTAAAGTAAACTGGAAATCAAATTATGCCTCTTTCACTCAGTTTGTAAACAAACCTTTCTAGGGCTAGTTAGAGCTGCCAGATACCTTTTGTATATACGGCGTATGCTCAGAAGTTGTCTCTCAGTGCCAGGAGTCTGGCCACCCCGGTCCTGTGTCTCCTGGGACTGGAAGGACAATAAGAGTTCAGGCTTCTCCACCAAGGGGGAGATTTCTCTGCATCTGTGTAGCTTCATACAGCTTAACTTGCCTATATGGAATTTGTCTGGTCACCTACATGTATATTGATAAATTATACCCCTCTTTGGATTTAGAAATTAAAATGGAGCGTTCCCTTTTTTATAATGCAGTAGTTAATTAATTCTACTCATATGCATGTAAAGGATCGTTTCTTGGTGTGACACTGAAGCCTGCCACTCAAAATTAACACAGACTATGTACAATTGAAAAAAAAAGATTTTTGGATATATATTTTATTTGACAGTGGTTTAGAATATCATACAGTAAACAAGATTTCTGTAAAAGTTAATTTATCCATAGTGGTGCGTTTCATAAAAATAGTTGCTCACTTACAGCCTTTCTGTGACTATTAATACATGGAATTATATTTATAGAGATAGAGCTGTACAGGGTAAATTCACAGCTAACACTACACAGAAATATTATTTGGAATGGGGTTTAGATGATGTGCTGTCTTCACAGGTTATCGATTACAGCCGCATAAAGCAATTACTGCACAAGGAGTAGCTGTGAACTGTGCAAATTAGAGTTTATGCAAGCATAATCTCAACTGTTTTTCAGATTTCATTGTTTGCTTTCTTTATACATAAAAATAAGATACTGGGACGTGCATCTACACTACAGAAGCATTGTCCAAAATCAGATTCAATAAATTAATGGCAAATTATATTGGATTCTAGTTCAGGGGATAAAGATTTTTTTTTTTTTCATTAAATAAGAGTTTTATAAACAGCTACATGGACTTGTGCTTTTTTAGAAATTATAAATGGACTTTTCTTTCTAAAAAAAATTGTTTGAAAGCTGCAAAATCCTTGACTTGAGGCTTTTCAAATAATTGGACAGGAAGAAACATGCCTATAAATTTCTCAGTCCAGTGCAATGTTTGAGACATACAGTAATGTGCTGATTTCTTGGAACAAAGCCAATCTCAATCTAATTTTTCAGCAGAGCATGTGAGGAACTAAGATTGCTAGAGAACATTAGTTTTTAAATATGACTTTTCGACAGTACTTAGCTTTATGATTTGTTTTTTAATTACCAATGCATTATTGCCCAGGATTTTGTTTTAATTTTGACAGACAAGTAAGCATATGCACACTTACACAGACACACACGCATCTTTTTGAAACAAGATAATGACTGATTGACTGAACTCGGAGTTATTTCCTGTGAAGGCAGACTGGAATGTTTACCTGGCACTTAAGGCTTGAAATTCAAAACAGACAAGCAAGAAAGATAAAAACAAAAAAGACCAAAAAAAAAAAAAAATGGAGGTAGGGAAGAAATGATAAAATGGAAACCATTTTAAAAATGGAAATATATCAAATTTACTGAATGAGGACACTGACAACTGTATTTCAGAAATCAGTCTAATTATTGTTAACATGTGCACCTGCTCTGCCAAACTGAGGGGATGAAAGTTGAGAGTGTCCTAACTAAATGTAGATGGGTATGAAACATAGCACTGTTGATAAGTGAAGCTCTCGTTTTCTGCAGGAGGGAAAGGCCTTTCCTTAAGGAAACTGCAGCTTTTTCTCTGTAGCACTCTTCCTTTCATTGCAAGGGCCTTGCAGACATCTGGGTTTTGAGCCTGACCAATTGGTTTGTGTGCTACCTCGCAGAAAATCAGGAACCTGTAATAAATCGCTTTTGAGAATAATTTGCAAATACAACTCCACCCTAACTCCTTTCCAATGTACAGAAACATGGTTTGTTCACAAAAATGGCAGTAGAAATGGTATCACAGAAACTAATCCACTGGATTCCCCACACCTCCCGTAGCGCCCAGTGAACTGTGCTACAGGGTATCACGTGGACTATCCCAAAGTGTTAACAGTGGAGATGTGTCATGGGTGTACAGTTCCAAACGATGCTTCAAAGAAACCCTTTAACCCCTGTCTAGATATGTTGAGAACAATTTATTTACAACATTTTAGCTCCATGAAAAGATCCTCTCTCGGTTTCAGCTTGCTCCGTGCAGTTTTATTTAAGGCGATGTTCCAGTTTGTGATTGCTCTAACTTGTTCCAGTTTCTTGATATAAAGTTTGAATGAAATCCAAGTCCTTCATGCAGTGGGAAAAAAATGCTAAAGCTACACTGCACTATCCTTCTCTGATGTACTGTCCTTCATATTGTTTTGGTTTCTTCCATAGCTGCCAAAGTCCCTAAAATGGAACTGGGACTTTAGGGTCGATTTTAAATCTCCGTGTTGACTATATGCTTTTGAACTTATTAGATACTGTGCACATTGTCATGGAATTACACACTAATGTTTTCATTCCTCAATGCTTTGTGTATATGTGTGATAGTTAAAATAAATTAAAACAAACCAATGTGAGACAAAAACTAAGAAGAAATGTTCTGCGTCAGTTTGAGACAGTTAGAGGGCAACAGTCCCTTGCTTATCTGCTCATGGCAGAAGTACCAGACTTCAGGACGCTAGGTAGCTTATCTGAGCCAGGGATTTTCCACGGCCCTGGGGAGACCGTTGCCTTTCGAACTGTGGTGTTGGTGCTGTGAGTGCTAATGGAGTGGAGATGTCCCTTCCTGGGGAACTCGCTGGGTTTCCCGTCAGGGTCCCTCTGGCTGTGGTCCATATCAATTCCAGGCGAGCTGCAGCGGTTGCTACTGTACGTCTTGGTAGCACCTGTATCAAGCTTGACATGGTCGGATGCTGCAGCTGACTTCTTCTCACTGGTATTTTTGGATTTGTGATCTTCTTTTTTGCTAAGAGATCCTCCTCTCTTGCTTTCCGGCTTCCTCAGCCTCCCAAACTGTTCATCACTGGTTCCAGCACACACGTGCTCTCTCGCGCCAGCCTCGATCATTATGCTGTGTCCCACCACTTTGTTTTCTGAGGTGGGCCTGCCACCATCAGTGGTCTTATTTTTGCCTTCTGAATATCCTTTCCAAGAAGCCTCTTCATGCTTTGACCTGTCTACCTTTTTAGGACTTGCTGACCTTTCTCTTCGTTCTCCTAACCTTTTCTTTTTGTGACCATTCACTGAAAGCTCCTTTGGTTTCCTTACATCGTGTTCCCTCTTGATATCCCATGTTGACTCTGGGTTTATCTGGTGAGAAGGGTCAGAGGGTGGGGCTATGTGTGATGAAGATAATGGTGAGATTATCGTCGAGGTAAAGAGCTACTTCCGGCAGACCTGGGGAGGTGTCAGAGGGAGCACTCCAGGAGTTTGGTTCGTCTGTTGTAACAACAAAGAGAAGGGAGTTAAGGGCGTATTCAGCAGCACAGAGCGTGTATTGCATAGACATATATATTCTGAGCAACATCGACACCAAAACCACATACCAGACTTAAACTCCTCTGTCTTAGGTGAGGCGAAACTCCCAGGGGAGTCAATGGGGAGGAAAACAAAAATAATCTCCAACCACAGGGCTGGTAACTGCAATGCTGGAAACCCCGGTCTTTTTTTCATACAGATTCTGCTTTCCTCTGCCTATGTTAAATTATTCTTAAAATAATAAAGGCATGTGCTCGTGAAATCAGATTGCCTCTTTTGTAGCTGTATAATGGATTTCTTAGCTGGGCAATATCAGTGCTGTCTCTGAGGACAAATGAGAAGGACTTTCTGCCATCTATTAAGCATGTCCCCATAAGCATATAATAATTGACAAGAATTTGTAGCTCAAATAAGGTCATCATTGAATTCTGTCTCATATTTTTTCTAAACAGATATAATATTGCAGTGTTTATGGCCCCACAATTCTTACAGGGTACTTACAAAGCTCTGCCTTTATATCACAGCATCAGCCGCTGAGTCTGTTGGCTGTGCATTTTGAATTTCTCCTTGTTACTTAGCCTCAACACAGTATGGTTGGATTGTGCAGATTCTGTTTAATTTAGCTAAACAGACATCTCCTTTGCTGAATCATGATGATTTTCCTAATCCATTGGTGCAAAACAGAATATTCTGAGATGCCTTTCTCTTGCATACATGATTTCTTTTGATTAACATTCTGGCAGACAATGAATCCATCATGACTAATGACAGCATGACTCTTATTCTTACCCGTCTACATAGAGGTTAGAGAAATCACTGAACTTGGCTAATGTCATTCCCTATTTAGCACCATTGCCTGGCTCTGAATGGTATGAGCAATAATCTGTCAGAGATGAAGGACTATCTCAGGGATCCATGGAAACGAGATGGAACTCATGGCAAGAGCTGCATATTTCATGGGGGGAGAAAATGTAACCTTCTAGCTGAAAAACAAGCATGGACTTCTACAGGTCAGGACTAGTATCTCTCAGTGATGTCAACTGTCCTTTAAAAGATACATTTATTTTTCTCAGTGCTACGGCTGCCTTCAAATTGTCGTGAAGATGCACATCATCTCGAAAACTGGAATGGGTTTTACTGCCCAGACTGGGATCTGCAGCTTGCTTGACTGGGATGGTACTTTTAAGTTAATAGCTTGATTGAGTGATTGCTGTCTTGCAGATAAAAATAGGAGAGACAATAGTGAGGTGGGTGATGTAAAAGGAGGGAGCAGCGCGGTTAGCTGAGGAGTTATTTATTTTCCCAGATGGTGTTTGTCATATGCTTTTGCATAATGAGCATATGTGTGGAGAGGCTTAGCATTTGAGAGGGGAGAAAGTACAAGTTCTGTGTAAGACAAATAAACTTTGAGCTGGGAATCTAAATGGGCTGAGGGTCTCAACTGATTTTTTTTTTTTTTTAAAATCACACTTTCTTACCCTCCAGTTAAGGCTGAGTAATGTACCATCTGCTCCCTGCTTGGCACTTGAGCGAGAAAAAAATGAAAAGAAGACTCGTGCATGTAGAGTGATCAGCTCTTAGGAGCTTGCCTACAAAAAACATCTGCTTCGATGGGCTGCTTCTTTACTTCTGCTCTTCAGTGCCGCCCCCCTGGTACAGGACCATGGGCTGTGCCTGATGGGGGAGGCGCAGACCCCACCCCAGCTCTTTTTAGATCTGAAATCCAGGGGATCCCATTTTGGTTGACATTTGAATTAGGGACCATGCATGGGGTCCAAGACACTTTGCCTGGTTCTCTAGAACTATCCCAGGACTCTGCTGAGCAGCATGAAGCTGCCTGTGTCCACCAGTGAAGTACCTGAGCTAGCACTAAACAAGCCACCTTGGGCCTTACAAAATTAAGTTTGTGCTTTTCATGGCATTGTCACATCTCCCCAGGGTTGAGGTGGTGCTGAGCGTTGGCCTGACCAACGTATTTGACTTAACTACAGTCTTCTTTCCCAGTTGTCCACGAGATGATGTTTTTCACTGAGTGGCAGTGAAGAGCAGTGGGCCATTACCAGATCTTGTGCAAGGCTCTGGGAGCATCTGACGTTACAGAAATAGCTTGTTACTTTGGGAAGTATGAGCTGCACACCAGTAAAAACATCAAATGGCCTGGAGAAATAAGATGCTTTCGGGTAACAAGATTGCCTCTGTGCAAAATGTGCCACTATGCTTAAATCAGCTGTTTCTTGCCCAGAACAAGCCAGGTGGCCACCATTCAAAACCAGGGTGGCAAACACCTCTCGTGGTTCTTCTGAGGCACGAAAGGCAATATTATACCAGTTATTTGTGGGATACTCAGGGGAGGAGACCTGTGGGTGAGTGGCCTGCTGTTTTATTCCCTAGAGACGAGAGAACTGCTTTATTAAGGGACTGTCCCACTAGACAATTTTCATTTTTTTTCTATTTTCTTTTTTGGAGGGGAGGGAAAAAACACTGAATGTTGCAGTGAGAAATAGTGGGTTAGAACCTACTTCAACAAAAGTGAATCAACGTATTTGTTACATGTAATGTTATATAAATCTAGATATCTATAAACTAGGACATGCAATATTATATGCATTGCTGGATTTCTGCCTCTCCCCCAGAAAACCCTAGGAAAAAGACAACTTGGCCAACTAAGCAAGAAGACTTGTAGCCACAGCTTAAAGGGACGTTGGGCTGTGGGAGAACCCCAGGTGGGCCACTGGCTCCAGTTTGTTTAAAATACTGTGCCTGGCCTTCTTGCTGGGGAGCACCTATATAGGCTGTATTTCCAGTGGCTGGGGGAAAAAAGTTGCCATGAAATAAAACTATCGTTCATATTCTGTGGCAATCTAGTACTTGCAAGTAAGAACTTGACAAAATGACTTTCTATAAGGTTTAAGTACCATCAATCTGAGACAGCCAAACCCCAACCTAACCTGCTTTTTCTTTCAAATGAAATGAAATTATGCAGAAAGTCATCCTCAGCCTTGGTAGATGTTAATGTCAACAAGCTATTGTTGCAATATGTCACTGGCTAGTGAGGAGAATACTGATGTGAGGGTATTCTAACTGACTTTCCTCTGATGTTTGAACATTATGGGAAAATATCGAAATGACTAGAGTAGGGCAAAGTACAATAATGTAAGCAATTTGTTGCTCAAAAGAAAAATCTTTTAAAGAGCTGTGTTCAAGCCATAAGGGTTCATTTGGACTTGTTCAACCAGCACTAAAATGAATGCTTTTCCATAACAAATATAAACAGGAGAAAAATGCAAAATTTTATTCTGTAGAGCAACTAAACTAATGATTTCTCTTTATGACAATTCTGAGGTTATAGCTGCACTTTGGAGAGATTTATTAATATTTCTGAATAAATATTTTTTTCTGTAGTTTTTAAGGTTTATATAAAACCTATGTGTTAAGTGTGAACATAACCTACTTTTACTGTCTGTTATTCCAAAATATCTCAAAACATTTTGCAAACCTACTAAATCAGAGACAGAGCAATGATTTTACTTTTTTCTCCCTTCACCTCTGAGAGGAACTGAAGACAGTATTTGTTTGATAGAGCAGGAACTACTAATGCCCAAACAACTTACAAGCAGAAGTGAAGGATATTGCATTCGGTTGAAACTCCTGGAGAGATTTAGGGATGATGTAGTTTCAAATTTGTTGCTGACTTTGTCACTATGGATATCATCCTTACTGTGGGAGAAATTGCTTTTCAAAGGTATACATCTCACTGAAGGCTAATAGATGCCTTCCTCCCTTCTCTGAAGGGAGAAAATCTCCCTTGACCTACTAATTTAGACAAGATAAATGAGCTGGAAGCAGCACTATAATCTGTCACTGTGATGGTATTTGATTTGGTATAATTTAGTAGGTGTTTTCTGTGTGGCTTTTAGTTTCCACAGGCTACTGTCATGAGGTTGGCGGCAGTTCTCCATGGAATGTGTAAGAATGACTCACCTATGACCTGTTTCGCATAACTCCCAGGCAAGGAGTAAATTGCTAACTGAGTAAGAGACACCACAAACACAAAACTTGAGTGTGTAGGAGGACAAGTAGGAGATGAACACAGCCATTTTGGAGGAAGAGTGACAAGGGGAAAACATCAGGAGCAGAAGTTTTCTTTCTAGAGGCTTTTTTGTTGGAGGTAGAACTGCCATATACATGAATTGTTTGCTTTGCTACATCAGCTTACACACGTTCAATGGAGTGGAAATGAGGGTACTACTCTCACGTATCTACTTGCTCCTCTCTTAACTAAAGCCTAGTCTTCTACCTGGATCCAGTGCTTGCTGATGGCTTACATCTGAATCACTAGCAAAAGAAACCTGGCTTTACTGCTAATGGAGTAGAGAGGTGTGCCTGTCTTACTTTCTGAGCGTTGCCTGGGTACTAAGTCAGAGGAAAGAAGCTCAGCCTACTGATGAGTTTATTTAATTTCCTGCAATATTTATGGTTTTTTACAGGTTGCCCTTCTAAGATTCTGTCAGGTCTAGTCTTGCTGTGCTTATCTGCTCTGCCAAGATCTCAGGTCAAGAAAGATTAGACCTCGGATTTGTTACTAGTTCTCCTTTTGCATCAAAATACTTTAAATAATTGCTCGATAGTTTATCAAGAATGTGGGATTTTTCATCAGATAAAATAAATAATAAAATAGTAATATTAATTTATTTTATATTTAATGGTAATGTTAAGAGTAAAAATGACATCACATTTTATTACTTAAGTACAATAAATTCTCAATGCCTTTTTAATTTCCAAATTTTTTGAATAATGAACAGTACATTAAAGCTTTGAATGCTTTCAGTGGTCTGAATGAAATATTTCCTGAAATGTCTAAGCAGCTGTTTTCGTATCTTCCCAGAATTATTTTCCTAGGGAATCAAAGAGTTTTTGATTAAATAAAAAATATGGTGCTTTGTTTTTTTCCCCCACTTTTTGTCTGAAATTATGTATTGCCAGAAGGTGGCAAACAGTTCTTACAGATGCTGCTAATAATGCAAATGGGATAAATGGTCCCCTGGTGAGTATCCACTAATGTTGGCAGTGTTACACCAGGAATGCATTTGGCTCTTTCTCATTATAGCTTGACATGTCTGTGATGTTCCTGATTGCATTGGTCTCCTGCAGCTTGTCTTTAACGCTCCCTCAGGAGGGGTATTTCAGAATATTTAAAGAATCTTTAATCTTTCATCCTGGAGCTTCCACAACCCAGACATACAGCACCCTTTGTCTCCTGAAATAAATGATTCTCTGAGGTTTTGATGGTTAGAAAAGCTCTTGGTACCTTCTGTCCAGCTGTCAGTCTCATGTAAACATGACATGATATGTCACCCTTTCCCCCAGCCTCTCCCAGAAAGTGAGTGGCAATGGGCTCTGCCCCCACCTTACAGGCTCCCCATACTTCTGGCTATAAACTTGCACTTCTTGTTAATTATTCAATAGTGCTATGCAAATGTTTTCTCACAAATTACACTTTGCTTGGCTTAAAATTACACTTTGCTTGGCTCCTCTTCCACTGCTCTTACCCATGTTCAAAACCCTCAACACCAACAGCTCTGGAAATAAACATCAATGGATTTAGGTGTCTTCTGCTGTGATATAGTTCTTCGTTCAGTCAGTCACCATGGGCATATCCAGGCGGGATAGCCTTTTCATCATTAGCATTGCCCTTACACTTTTTTTTTAAGCTATGATGGCAGTGTGCTATGGGTACAAAATGTTGATTCTATGTACAAAAATGACATACATGCCATATAAATTTACAAAAATAAATCCAGGTTATACTCAGTTATTTTGGCATATGAACTACTTATCCTTTCCTAGACATGCAGTTAAGTGATCTGTTTGGTATTGTGAAGTCTTGTTTCTGATGCAATGAGAACCTAATCTAATTTCTTGCTATCTTAATGTAACTACATTCATCATACTGCTTGCCTGTATATGTAATGTCATTGTGACTCTGAATGTTTATAGTAGCTTGTAAATATAACTTTGCTTAAGAGTGGAATTTTTCTGTTTTCTAGTAATTTCATTTTTGGCTTTGCGCATTTTTTTTTGCAAAGGTTGAGGATGGTTGGTCAGGGTAACCAGAGTGAATTAACAAAGTCATGAAAGATTACAGGAAAACAAACATGCATCTGAGTCCCTACATCTTTTACTTCTGAATTTTGTGCTTGGCGTTTTCAGAAAAGTAGAATGATTCTTTAAGAAAGACTGATGTTTGGAGTATGAAACAATGTCAGGCCTAGTCTCTCTGTCACCAAAGTCATTGTGCATTTTTATTTTCATCACTGGCCTAATATTGGAAGAGGGGGTGCCTCTACTACTGGGAGCTGTTGGTGGCATGGCTTCTGCAGATGTCCACAAGAACTGAAGAGATGTGATTGTAAATGTAGGGTAGATGAGGAATAATTTTATCTCCTCTGTAAACTTAAAATGCTTAATTTTACATGCAGAAAATTCAGTCATTGACCTATTCCAACACCAGGAAGCTCTACTCCCTGCTTTATTCACTTCCCACTGCCATTTATAGTCTGATGCCCTACTTCTTTTCATGTTACTGATCATTACTGATAAGCAACAATTTAGTTCCTTTGGGTTCATTATACTCATCTCGCACTGTATACTTTACCTAGATATTAAATGGAAGATGCCCCAAATATTTTTACGGCAGAGATGGTGTTCATAGAGTCCTTGCAAGGGCCATCTGATGAGAATTCGAATGATCTCAACTCAGGTAAAATTCACTTTCATCACCATTTCTGTACTCTGCATGGAGGTTTGTTAGAAAAAGTGCTTTCATGTTCAGAGATCTAATTTGAGAATTATTGAAACACACTTCAGAAAGAGCAGATTGTTAGTTACGCTTGGAAGACCAAATCTGCAGAAGCTCAGGAGATTATACTGTTTGTTTTTGGAGCTAAGGGAACTAAGGGAACAGAGAGAAAGGGAAAATTCAAACTTGGTGCAGAGAGGACAAAACTGCATATTGTGAGGAAAAAATTTAAAAAACCCTTTAGAAAAATGCTGAACGTTTTCTTGAAACAAGAAAGTCACACACATTGATTTCTGTTGGCTTTAAGCTGTAGAAAGCACTATGGATGAAAGCACTTTTCAATTTTTTATGTAACGTATTCTTTAAAGATGGCTAACAAAGAAACATGCAAGTGACTGATCTGACTTCGAGAGTTCCTGTTCTTATTCTGCACTTTTTCTGATCCTACACTATACCCAGTGCATCCTCAGTAAATCCCTTTCCCTGAGTTAGTTATTTAATTATGGCACTGTTTCACCAGTATTTTACTGTCCTAATCGCTTGAGATAATAATTTAATTGCCTTACAGAGTCAGAGAGGTGTCTCAGAAGACCTTTGGAAATAGATGTCTGCTCTTCTGTTGAATGCATACACAACCAATGTTGGGGACCTCCTTCTGGGAAGCCCTTTCAGAGGCTGTGGATCAAAGCTGCATGGATGGACATGGAGATGTACACCCATTGCCCCACACCAGGCCCTTTTTAGCAAGCATGGGTCACTGCAGGTAAGTGGTCTGAGACCTTTCAGGCTAATACAGGAGATAACTGATGAATTCAGAAACACTCAGGGTTTCTGCCCTGGAGAGCAGGTGGACTGGATTGTCTCCAGGACTTGGATGACCTTTGGGTGCTGCATCTAACTTTAGCCCTCTCCTGGTTGCCCTGCCATTGTTCACCCCTTAAATATAAATCACATTCATAAGCAATTCAGTGTGATTTTGTAATAATGCCTAAGCACTGCATCATTTGGCTCTCTGCAACATCAGTCACACCTTACAACAGGACTGAGACAATTTTAACACTGCTCTTATAATAGCAAGAATAAAAAAAAGATAATTTTTCTATGCAAGAAAAAACTACCTAAAGTGCAGAATGGGAGAAGGAAAAATAATCAAGAGCCACACTTACAAACAGTTATATTTCAGACCTGAAACAGGTAAATTAATTTAGTAAGTCAATTTACTAATTTACTGTAATAGTCTTCTGGCTGTGAATCTTAAGGCCAGATGATTACGAATACACAGTTTATCACTCATTCCAAGACCCATTTTAGCCTGCTCAATAGATATGGATCTAGTAAACAGTCCTATCCATTAAATATTTAAACCAATGATCATGATCACTAATCTGAGTGAACTTGGTAAATTTGATTTTTCCTTTAATCAAGTTAATGTATCTGCATAAATGTTACAGGATTACTCACTAATACTGTGAACAGCTGAAATGAAAAGCTGCAGCCTGTTCAGTGCTTTTATCCTCCACAGCAAGCTCCTCTGCAGCAGTAAGTCTATGGACAGCCTAGGTGCTAGTCTTGAGTGATGTTGCTCTAACCGCTCATTGTCATTCACTAGGTCCTTCAGGCGGTTTGGTACCCTTTTTGAAGTGCTGAGCATCTCACATATCTGATCAGATCAGAGCTATTCAGGCAAAAGAACCTCATCCCTTCAGTAAAGAAGGTTTTTTTTTTTTTCTGTGTGGTCAGGCAGTAGAGTAGAAGGTGCATAAACCTCAGCAATTCTCTTCCAGAGCCATGCTGGAGCAGGAAAATTTACATTGCAAGTTACTGTATAATTAAAAAAGATAATGACTTTAAAATTAGTTTTGATTAATAGAATTAAGCCACATTAAGTCATAAAAGGTGTTCATAAATATGTTAATAGAATGTGTGGTATTAATGAAAAACATTCTGCAGAGACTGAATAATTTAAGAGTTGGATATTACACACTTAATTAAACTTAAATATGAAAATTATTAATTATCACAGCTAAAATGGGTGTTAACAGTAGGCATCACATCCTGTCTGGTCAATAAACAGCTGTCATTACTAAAGGTATGTAGATAATATATAAAATTTATTTAATAAGTGGGAATTCAGAGCATTTTGACTGTATATGAAGTGCCCCTAGAAAGTTGTTTCTGACAGGTGCTGAGTGTTGGCGGTTCTCACTTAAGATCTCAGTAGGATCTTAAGCAAAACACATAACTTGGTTTGAATGCATCCTTATTTGCAAAGCTCATGAATAAGTATTCCCGTCCTGCTTAAGGTAGAAGCTGCAGAATTAGTTTAGTCTCTCTTTAGCAAACTCTTTTCAGACTTAGGCTGCTGGGCGCTGAAGGTGCAGAGCTGACCCTGGGACCACGCTTGCTGTCGGGGCTGTTGTGCTATCTGGTATCTTTTGGATGCTGAGACAATTTTCTCTGAAAACTGTATAATGAGACGGAAGTGCACGAATAAGTGAATGTCACATTGTAATATTCAGCTCCTAACGAGTAAACACAAACTACATGTTGTTAGAAAACCCAGATGTTTAAAATTCTGGGTTGCATATGTGTTGCTGTAGCTCAGCAAAATATAACATGCTCTATGGTCATGTTCGTTAAGCATCGGTTGGAGAGTGACAGTTACCTCATATTGTCAAAGCAAAAAAAATGCATTTCATTTTCTGAGTTTTTTTTCCCAAGCTAGGAGTAACAAGCTATAAGAAATCTGACAGAGGCCATGAGCTCTGCTAACCCCTCCCTGCAGTCGGGCGCCACAAAGCATCAGCCAGGAATTGCACCATGGGATGGTGGAGCGAGAAGGACAGAGGCAGGACCAGCTGCAAGTCCCTGTACGGGCAAAGCTTGCCTTCTCCTCTCTAATGGTTGGAATAACATTTTTTTATGTCACTCTCTGTGTGACCATTTAAACTCATCAAATTTCAGATGCCAATGACTAGAGTCATAAGAGGCCCTGTTAGTTTAATTTAGTCCTGGGTAGCATAGCACCAGGCCACTGGCAAGGCTTTTCTGATACAGCTTGATTGCTTCTTGTTGTACTTTTATATAACTTTTCATACTTTGATGGCTGTGCTTTTGTCCCTAAAAGAGCTGATGGCTGTCTATGGATTCTTTTAAGCAAGCTAAAAAGCCAGACTTTTTACACCTGGATAACCACAGTACAATTAAAAAATCATGTAAATGAGTTCAAAGCCATTGTATCCGAAGTTCAGCTGATACTCAGAGATGGAGTCTTTGTCAGGAGGTACAAAGATAAAATGTTCTTGTTCCTGTCAAGCCAGAGGAAGACACACAATAGTTTCCAGGTCCTTCTAAAGAGTATGAAGTTTGACCCCTCCAAATCACTGTTCACTTAAAAATGTAGATGAGTGGCTCTGGTCTCCTTTGGGGAAATGCATGCCATTGCAGAAAACTGACTGTGCTGAAGAGATGCGGAACCAGTTTTAGATCCCCTGAAGCCTGCTCATCGAAGCAGTTATTGCGCAGCAGTCATGATGAGAATTATTGGGCCAGGCCACAGGAATAACGGTTTGTGCCTTCATACTGTCCCCTTCGATACGGAGCTCTATATAGTAAGGATACCATCACAGATGCGTAGGGAAGCTAACTTTGATTAAAAACAAGTTTTTAATTTGATTAAAAACAAGCGATGCAGTCTTGCTATTAATTGGGGGCCCTTTGCAAATTTGCAGATGAGAGGGATTACGAAATGAGCAGCAGGAGAGGGATTTTACGGGACGTTACACTGCAACAGCAGCAGACTGGACTTAATCCTACAGCAAACTGCAAGGACACAGTAAGTGTTACTGAATTCCCTTTTTTCCTATTTCTCCGGATTACATGAAGAAAGGAAAAACTGATGCTGTGGAGACAGCGGGATGGCTGCGTTCTTTCAGGCCCTGTATTTTGGGTGCTTATCTTCTAATATCATCAACTGGATGGAAATACAGGAAGCCATCAAAAAAAAGTTAGAAAAATATTTGTGGGTGGGACTTTTCTCTTCTTTGGCTGGTAAATCTGCTTGCCAGTTTATGTGAACAAAACCAGGGATAATGTTTGTTCATCTGTTTTATTCACTGTAGTTTAGCTGTAATTATCTACACTTTACACCATATTAGTAAATCTACTCCAGAATATTATATTGTAATAATTAAGCCTTAGCAATAAGAGAACTTGCTCAACAGCCTTATTATTAAATCTTTGCTCAGATGTGGGGGGACACTGCCAATTTTGGTGTGGATTATAATGCGTGTGGATTAGTGAGGTTCTGCTTTAATAATAATACTGAGTAGTCAACTAGGAATTTTAATCTTTAAAGTGCTTTTCAAGCATTAAATAATTAATCCCCATAACACTCCCATGAGATAGGTAAGTAAATATTTCTATCCCTGTTATACAGATGAAGGAAGCATGGGTTAGAGAATTCAGCTGGACTGCCCAAAGCCACTGGGAGTGTAATTGCCAAAGCAATGTTTAGGACTATGGAAAGGACTCAGTATATTTGCATTTAAAAAGTAAGGAAAAGGTATCACTTCCCTGAAAGCTCAAAAACATTGCCACAAAACTGAAAATATCTTCCCATGTGTCCCTCTTTCTTTCAAAACTGTGTTTTCTATTTCTATATCAAGGGATACCTATGTAAAAGGTCTACGTATCTTTTAAAATAGAAATTTGCTGTAAGACAGAAATAACTATACACACCCACATATCCTTACACATACACTGTTATTTAACAGAAGCATGTTCTACTTTCCTGCCAGCTGCTACATATTTATTAAATACTGAAGACATGTTTGTAAAGCAAATTTTAATATTCAGTTTTGTCCTTGAATCGTTTTTACCCATAGCAATAAAACAGCTAGAACCTTTGGGAGCCCATATTCAAATTGCCTGATGGTTTTAGACCAATTTTATTAACCAGTATATTGATTCATTTAGTTAGTCCTTTTTTTTTTTTTCTTACACACCACAGGTTCCTGAAATTAAGTTGATATTGTTAGAAATAAGAAGGTGGTATTAAAAGTATTGGAAATGCAGCGGGAATATGAATAAATGTTTGCAGTTCCACCAAGGTGGTCACAGGAGGAAAGGACACTTTTCCAAAATGACTATTGATTTTTGCACTCACATCAGATGAATGATATATGGGGTAGTTCAAGTTTCGAATAAAACCCAACCTCAGCTCTAGAGATTTATAAAATGAGCATTAAAAATAGGATGAATTGGATTATCTGATCGCTACTTTGAACAGGTAGGAGTATCTAGCTTAAATGTACAGGTCAAGATGCTTTAGCCATTTATTAGACAAACATAAAAGCTTCAGACATACTAACAGATTTAAAGAACTAGAAAAATGCAGTTTGCAGCTGACTGGAGATTGCTGAAAGATTTAACTGTATTCAAACAATAAAAACACATAAGCTGTTAATAAGCTCCTAATTTTTCATCTATTTTTGCAAATATAAATGCAGTAGTCACTACTAAGGGCTACCAAACCCATGGTACAAGAAAGCACAGGCATGTATCACTTGATCTGGATGTACTTTCTAAACCACCTTCTAGCACCTGCATCTCTCCTGTGCTATATCTAACTTCAAGTAAGCCTGCTGATCATCTTCCATGAGTGATTATTTATACAAAATGGAACAATTCATGTGGGAGACATGCGGACTCATAACAGACTGCACTATGATGTTATGGTAGGGGCCTCTCCTAAGACATGCTAGAATGGTTGATATACCTGTCCTGCATCAGGAAATTTGACTTACATCCTTGGTCAGTGCTCTAATAAATGGTAGCACAGACACAATTTGGTTGGAAAAAGCCCCATTGCAAAACCGGCTCTTTAGGAAAATCCTCCCCCTCAAAAGTCACACCTGAAAAACACCTGAAATTGAAACACTTTATAACACACATATTTTCATTTGACCTGATATCAGTTCTTTTTACCAATCAAGTATTTTGCTTTTGGTGTTGACCCAAACTAAATTGCTTTCGATTTTCTGGATATATTTTACAGGGAAAAAAATTCTGTCCTAACACTTCCTGCCAAATAAATAATCAGAACCATTCATGGCTGAGTGACTGTGCAAAACTAACTTTAGCTGTATTTATAGAGGATTTACGTTTCTACTTATTTCAGGAAAAATGACTCATTTCCTGTGTCCTTTATGCTATAGGAGGAAAAATAAAGATAATGCATAGAAAGCTATGGTTATAAATATCTAACGCTTGTGGTGGATCAGCAGTTCGCTGAACTTCCTATGCTTGACAGCTGAGACTTGTAAAATGGCCCTAATGCCAGCCTGGATTTTTTAACCTCATGATCTCTCTAAACTACTTTTAGTGAAGTGCCAAGGAGAACACAGGAGAAATAAGGTGCGAATGACTGCAAGGAATGGTGCAATTCAGATTTCTACACGGTGCAGAAACTTCTTTGTTGCTAGGAGGTCTCCGATGGTGACACGCACACTTGAACAACATGGGTACAATTTTCAAATGGCCTCTAGATGTGTCCAGCTCTGCACTAGCAAAGTATAGGGACATATCTGTGTTCAAAAAATTCTTATTTATAGACACAAATTGGAAATAAGCTATAACTGGAAACACACACAAGCAATTGATTAGATTACCCGGGTCTGCATGCCTTAAGCACAGCTTAGTGACTGGGTGCTGGGGACAGGAATTCTGTGGGCGTCACACTGGAGGAGCTGCTCGAAGCTCAGAGGCTAAGAGGACACCTTTGGGTATAACTCCCTTTCTGTTTCCAATCTGTCTATTTCGAGTGTGAGACTGGCCTTATAATTTTAGCAGATATACTACATTGTGCAAAATCTACAGCAGACAGACTGAATGCATCTGAACACTTTTGTGTTTTCTGTGATGACAGCAATCAATAAAAATAAGAAAAATAAGTTTTTATTTTTCTTTGCTTTCCAGGTATAATTTCTGAGCCATGACTCTGTATTACAAATTTGGTGTATCTGCACAATCTGTGCAGTTGGATCTGATTTATGAAGAAAATAGCTTGAAATCAAGTGCAAAATGCTTTGTGTAAATTCAGCATAGCTGCTGGGTTTAAAAAACGAGTATTGCCATACAGGGTGTTCCAAAAACCCTTCAATTTTACATTAGTTATTTCTTCAAGAGGCTGCATATAAATATTGTTTGAGATCAGTATCTAACTTCCACCTTCACATTATTAATATTTTTGCAAGCCAAGTACCATAAGGAAGGGGAAAATTATGGCTTTGGTTCCCAAAAGTTTAAGATTTTCTACCTGAAAAGTCATATTCAGAGGATAAATTTTTGTCACGAGAAAAAGCGGATATATAGCGGACCTATGGCTGTGTTTCTTGCAGTAGCAGCAGTGTAACATGAAGAACCAGTTATCTAGGATATTAAAAGACATTTGTAAAATGCATAGCTGCTTTGATATCTAAGATAATAAGTTATGAAAGAAAAGTCGAATACTGTAGAAACTACTAAATGAGCTAACGTGTAAGAAAAAGTTGGAAAAAACTCTATTAACAGTTGTGAGAAACAAAAGCGTATTAGAGAAAGATAATATACATGCAGAGTTTACAAACCGTGTCTTTAGGGTGGCCCAATAAGTAGAAATATGGGGACCCATGCTTGTCACTTTTCATGCACATGGAGAGACTGGAAGGTACCATTCCTAAAGGAAGGGGAGGAACAGCCTAGGACCAATCATTAGAATTAACAGAACCAGTGACATACAGATATTGTACTATTGTTAGAGCAGAGAATTCTTAGTAAGTTTAGAATAACTGGGTAAAAAGCTCATATGTAACAGGAAAGAAGTATTTCTGTAAAGCCAAGACAAATAAGCATGCACTGTAAGTCTAAATATTAGTGGATGACTGAAACTACTGTGCATATATATTCAGGACATAGATTCACCTGGATTATGGATGTGGAGTACATCTTGAGGTGCTTTTTGAAGGAGTCATAACAAAAAAAAAGCAAAGGGTTTAATGCATTTCAGAACTGTGCCAATTTATTTGTATGAAAAATCCTTGTATTGGTATCAACTCTGACATTTTTTGGTTTTGTTGGTGGGGTAGTGCTGATACATGAGCTGAGAGTTTCCTCAAGGACCTTCAAAAATGACTTATGGCTAAATACCTTCTACCTTTTGTCTGTTAACCAGCAATGTTTTTATGTATACTGAAACTTCACATTTTACATATGGAACTCTTCCCTTAAAGAGCCAAAAATGAATCTAAATTCTAGTTCTGTAAAATCACCTGAATGTCATGAAATCACGGGGTGAATTTTGTACATAATTTAGCATCATGTGAAACAACAAAGATTCCAAAAATGCACAATGCAACCCCAGAACGTGTCTTTAACAAAGTCAAGCAAAGGGGAAGAGAGAGGGAAAGAACCACTGTTGTGTACATCCATCAAGCACCAACCAGCCCCGAGACACAGATTCCTTGTTCACCGAACCTCATTGATTCTGGCTCTCGCGGCTCTGTGTGTGTTAGTGCCACACCCTGACCCAGCACGCTCAGGGCCAGATCTGTATTTCCAAGACAGAGCAATGGAAATGTTTACCAAAATCTCAGTGTAAATGGGCTGGAGTCTCTAAAACTTACAACTTTCTGCAGGACCTCTTAAGCAACTTAAAACTAAGTGAAAAACTACCAAGCTTGATAGCAAGTAAAATTTTGAAGTCCTGCTGTGAAAGCGGGAAGGGAAATGAATTAGCTTTCTTCTAGATGTTCCTCGTGGGTGAAATTCAGTGTTTCTGCTCCCTCTGCAGTGTCAGACAGAATGCATCTGGGGAAGGAGGTTGTGCCTTGCCGGAGGGATGGAGCCCACCTACAAGTGTTAATTGTGCCTCAGCCTCCTCCACCTTTATGTCCTGTTTGCAATTTGGTTATAAGAGTCACTGCTTTCAGATACTTCTAGGAACTTATATTTTAATGTATCTTTGAGTAATGAAAGCTCCAGCTGGGAAATGCTAGGAGAAGTAAGCCAGAAGAAGCAAGCTGCCAGGACTGCTGGGACTGAGAATGAAACATCCCAGCCTTTCCTAGGGACCTTCTTCCATAGATATTTAGAGAAAACAATGGTTGTACTCAGAGAAAACCGTAGCTTCCTGGGGCTGATCCGTCATTAGAATTAATTTGCCTCTTGCAGAGCTCATTGCTGGATGGAGAGGCTGTGATTTGTTAGATTTACTTAATCTTTAATGTTACTATTTTGGGATTTTGTGAACAGTTTTCCCACATTTTGCCTTTAGGGATGCCTCTTCATCCCAACGCTTGGCTGTGCAATATAGTTGTCTTTCTGATGGTGTTTATACAGCTATGGCTGCGGCCTGAAAAATACGAGCATCTGTAATTAGGCTCGCATAGTGTGAGCAAACAGATTTTTAGAAGTGCTGCAAAAAAACAGAGAATTAGGCAGCCATTGCAAGAAAACTCATGGTCTGTCATTTTATTCAAATTGTATTTAATGTCGGTCTGAGAAGTGCTCAGTGCTACAGTGATGACTGTGAGTTTTGTGTCCTGTGGCATGTATGAAACCTCGCAGTCCCTGCAGCTGGACTCCCTGGGCATTAAGTACACTTAGGGATCAGGATTCCCAGCAGTACTTCTAGTCTTTCTTGCACAGTAATATGATTTCTTACTATGACTCGGTTCTTTGGAGAACGTGGCTGGCAGACTATTTCCTATGAAACATGATGTTGGTGTTCTTCGGGTTTGGATGAGCAATGATAATTCACCTTCAGTGGAAGCACAGTTCCTCTGGCTATCCTTATCCTCAGCAAACATGTTCTGAGATGCTGGGTGATAAAACATCTGTTTTCTAAGCTTCTTTTGTTGCACCCTGCTGTGAAATCAGCTATTGTTTTTAAGCATTAATCATATCTGTGCTCCTTCCCATATATTCTGATGCTACCGTGCACGCTACAAGGGGATTTCTCCCTCTGAAGTGCTCTGGGATCTTTGGCATTTGTTTTCAAGCAAAATCAGCAGCTGGCATTGAGGTAAACGATGCATTTGCAACACACTATTTCTTCCCCTAGGTTTGAATAGTGCTTCAGCTCAGCCAGAATTTTCTGAGATGTACTTGTAGGGACAGATTTTCAGGCAGAATAAACTGACACAACACATTCAGGAGATTTACATCCTCCCAGGAGCTTGTTCTTTGTTTCTTCACTGCCTGCTTTCTTCTTTTCAATGCACATTCTTTTCTTTCACAGATCATTTTCTTACCATTGATGATTTTTCCTTAAAACTGCTTTTAACTGATGTAAATCACATCATCATTCAAACACTGATATTTCTTGCACTTAAATATATCCTGCTGTATTTTGTACTAACAGAAACATGGCTCTGGAATTTAAAAAGCATTGATTATATTGCATAAGGAAAATCAAAATGTTGAAGACTGAGAGACAATAATGTGATGGTTTTTGGCTGGTTGGTTTAGGTTGTTCTAGGTAAGCTTCCTTCTTTTTAATACTGTGAGTCTGAATGCCACTGCTGTTGGAAAGGTCTTTAAACACAGTATTACTACAACTGACTTGGGAAGTCCCTGACCATTTCACTTGCCAGAGACTGAGAGAGAATATCCAGGAAAGGACCTTGGTACACTTGCTCTGATTCTATTTCTCCCTAGGCTTCTGCTGCACACCACTGTTGCAATCCACATACCAGCTCAGTCCTCCAGCCTTGCATTTTTATATTCAACTGTCTTATTTCCCACTGACAGTCTCCAGAGCTAGACCCTGATGAGAATAAGAAGTATTTCTGACATGTACTTGCTAAAAAAAAAAAAAAAGCTGATTATTTCAGTTAAAAAAGCTCCAATTGGTCTTGTTACATCTCAGCCGTGCAATTCTGGTGGGAAGAAGAGGGAAATACTAAATATTGACTAGTTTGCCTACTGTCCTCAGGACCACTTTGTCCTCGAGCTTAACTGCCACAATCTTCTCTGCGTTCAGTTTTCCATTACTTGGAAAGGACAGTCTTTTCTGGGGGTCTCTGTCATTAATACTCTGACAGACATTCTTTGCAGCATGATGACTTACCCTTGAATTCTGGCCTTATCGAGACATGCCCTCCGGTTTTAATAATTTATGTTTGTTAAGTTCTGTTTTTAACTTCCTAAGCAGGCTGCTGTTGATTTTTATGTGCACCTTCTGTTTGTTCTTAGAGTTTTTCTCATTGCTTTGGGAAATGACCTAGGGAGGATTTTAATATCTCAGTTAATTTCAACAGACATCATCTTATGTTGCTTCCATTCTGCCTGCAGACTGGATACAGGACTAACATTGCTCTGCCTGTGTAATGCACATACTAAGAACTGCAGACATGCAGATGTTATCCTTTGCTGTCATGCTTTCTGTAGGTTGTGTGTACATTACGAAGTAATTCCTGAACACTTCTACTGCTTTTTCAGTGCAGCGGGACAACACGGCTTTCAAGCACAGCTACTTAGTCCTCCTCCTGTATGGAGCTGTAAGCTGGGGATGCAGCTAGGAAAATGATCTGATTAAACAGTACTTCTTTATAGCAACTTTTATAACATAGCAAGCTGCATTTTTGCACAACTAATGCTAAGCATTCCAAATGCCTTTCTGAATGGTGAGCATGGCTTTAAACAGTTCTGTGAAGTCATCTTGTTTCTTTCTGTTAGCACTATAAACTGTGCCTGGATTTGTAGTGGTTTATCTGTATTTCCTACTCATGTTCTTCTGGGGAAGGGAAGGCTTGTGCACATTTACACATTTCAGGGGATCTGTTTTCCCAAAACAATGCTGTTTACCCTGAACTTTTTTAACATCTATTTACATTTTCTTATGATTCTGGAATAAGGTACAGATTTATAAGATTATATAAATATAGAAATTTATTTTGGATCTTCTGTAAGCCTAGGTTTAAGGGCTATCCGGAATTGGGATCTTAAGAAAGTCAGATTTGGAATGGGTCTGAACTGTAATTGATTCTTTGCTCATGGCAGCCCCCTGTGACCTTCCTTAGATTAAATTGTTTTCTGAGGAACCAGAGAACTGCTGCTATATGGTTCTGCTATTTGAGAAGGATTACTACTGCTATATCAGTCCTGGATGTTTGTTTGTTCTTTCATTAAAATTGATGCACCTCTCCCTACAAAAGTTTTGGACATGATCTGAATCTCTGTTGAAGGTCTCCCTGAAAGGATTATACACTGGTTAAAATTGATATTAAATGTCTTAGTATCAATTTATCATAATCCTTGAAAGCCATTTCAGCTTTGTTCCTACTCACCAAGAGTATAACTCACTAACTTTATCACCAGATGAGTGGGCTGCGGCCCATCCTTGCTGTCCTTATTCAGAAGCTCTTGAAAGCTGGAAAAAATACAACAAACACTATCCCAAGTACTGCCTCAGCCACAGAGTTGGCTCTAGCTTAGAGAAGAAAATGGTGCAATTACCATGTATACTGGCAGCCAGCAAAGCACTGACTTTCAGTGGAGCTTACTTTAATGTCTCTAGCAGAGGTAATGAATTTATGTTAGTAACAAAGACTGACCTGACACTACACTTAAGCCTAAGTATTACTTTGAATTTTCATATGCTAACTGCAATTTTTGATTCTAATGGGAAATGATGGTGGCACTTCAAAAGTAACATTAGAAAAGTTTAATAGAATTTTGGACCTCCCAGTATAAGGAAGTCCAGGAATTTTCATTCAAAAAACCCTTTTCCCTTAAGATTTCAGGACCAGCTGTGCACATCATAGAACTTATGTAAATATATGACATTGTCACAACGTTCTTTAGAGTAAGCCCTGACTTCAATTTAGAAAAAGAGCTTTTTTGTCTTTGAATTACCTTTGGATAATTTATTTTTACTTGTCATTTCAGTAATGAAACGAAGTTTCTATATTGTCTAAATTACTCACACTTTTTGAAATACTCAGAAAAGTCCCAGAAGTTCCCCTGAAACAAAACATGAGAAGAATGGATCCTGCTTTCTCACCACAATGAGCAAAGTCTCCTTTTTTCTTCAGAGTTGGCTTCTCCTTGATCATCCGTGTATAGTGTCAGAGATAATATAATGGGTGGGGTTGTCAAAGAAAGAAGTACATTCTTCTTAATGCTTTGAGTTTAAACCCAAACAACTGAATTGCATGGCAACAAGATCATCTGCTGTGATTCAAAATGTGCAGAGAAGTACCAATAGAGGAAGAAAAGGTCAGTTTATGGGCAAATCAGCAACTCCCAGCACGCTCAGAGATGTCCCCTAAAGAGTTCAAAGTGCTTCCTCCAATGCACAGCCTATAAGCCATTGCCTGTGTCGGGAGGGCAGCAAAACACACACACATATATGGTCTTGAGCCAAGGAAGCACTTAAACATATGATAAGTCCACCTGTACTCAGGTAAGCACTTAAGCCCATACTTAATATGCCCCAGGACATTACAATACATAAATATCTGCAATTGGTACTTAACTCAAAAGCAATATAATTAATTTATATAGGCTCATGCACATAGGAAAATGTAAAGATGAAAACCCACCATATTCTGGGACCTGGCCTGTTCCACGTTTCAACAACAGTCGCACTCTCCTGCCACCAGACTTGATTAGCTCTATTGCTCTGGCGTGTGTCATGTCCCTTGTGCTTTCTCCATTGATTTCAATTATTTGATCTCCTACCTGTCAGGTAAGAAGAATATTGAGTCAGACAGAATTGCAGTAAAATGAGCGTTTCAGAAAGAGACATATTCAATGGATCACAGGTTACTTGAATGACAGACAGACACATCAAGGTAAATTTGTTCCTGTCTGTGTGAGGGATATTACTGGCAGATTAAATAACCTCCAAAGTGGATTCTGAATGTGGTATATCAAATGCTGCTTGTCTTCTGCCGAAATCAGTGTAATGCATTTGTAACTTGCCTCATGTCTTCTACACGTAAGAGGTTTTTTTTGAATTGCTTGATATGTTGGAATCACTGGAAATATTATCTGTGCTACACTTTAACTTGTAGTGTTGTATGGGCCCGAGAAGACCTTTGCTGCATTTAACTTACTGTTTTCATAGAGAAAAAAGAGGTTCAAAGCACAAATACAAAGATCCATCGTTTGAATATCCAAATCTTGGTAGCAAAGTTTTATACCAAATCAAGAGTTATGAAGCAAGCTATTAAACAAAGAAAAGTTAGTGGCTATGGCACAGATCACACAGATTTGCTGGAGTATTTACAAGAGCATGCTTTGAACTATTTATCCACAGAAGATTTTTGCTTGGAGTAAGCACAGCCCCTGGCTGAGCCATCTAGTTAGAGCGGTGGACTCCAGGGCTCTGATTACAGATTTCTGCAAGTCACCTCCTGGCCGGCTTTCCTGTCAGAGTTAGCTTCATTATTATTTTTCTGCCTCTCTTTCTACAGCCGTAAAATGGGGCACTGTCTGTGTCTCCCATCCACCCCGATCTCCCTCCCAGCTTTGCGTCCCACTGGGATGTTTTGGTTCTGCTCTTCTCTCCATGAGAAGAGCCGCTTTCAGCACTGGAAACCTTCTCAATGAATAGGGGAGCGATTGCTTTCCGCTGTGCCTCGTCGGCACAGCAGACAGCACATGTAGTAAGCAGCAGCTGTACAGCGTGTTTGGTGCTGCAGTACCACAGCCACCCACTTATTTTGTGAGACAGTTAACTGAGCAACGCAGTGAGGCGATGTGTGAGCCTTGTGTTAGCAGCACCACGCAGCCTTTGGAGTTCATGTTTTGCAGCTGCGTTGCAGAAGCCTCCCAGCCCCATCGCAGGGGTGACCCAGGTGAAGCCCAGAAGGAAGGCTGATCTTCTGGCGCTGGTAGAGGTGCATGTCCAGGTGATGGGCAGCCAAGAGGGGTGCGTGAGGGTCTCAGTTGAGTGGTTTCAGCAAACTCGTTTATCAGTGCCAGAGGAGCACATCTGCTCGGCAGGATCTGACCTGCCTCGGTCTGCATCTACGGCTTCCTCACCGTGCATATCCACTACACTAAAATAACAACGCTGCATGCATCCTAGAGAGGGTTTTAGGGAGACTATAGAGATTTCAAGATGACGGGCACTTCCTTTTCCTCTTACAAGCCTGTCTTGACAAAACCAGCTCTTTGTTGGCCTTAGACATTGAAATGTTTTCTGGTTTGTATGTTTTCCTTGCTACTATTGTATTTCTGTCAACTAAAAGTGTAATCCTTCAGAGGCTTTCCTTCCTTCCTGAGTCTGAAATATAGTATTTACCAAACAAATGTGCATAATATAAAATGTCAACAAGACTCCTAGCATCCATGAAAACTGGAAGGGATGTCAAGAAGTTGTCTAGTCCCTACTTTTGTTCAGAGACAGAAAGAATGCCACTAAAAGCACTGTGGCAGTGTTTCTCAGTAGGAATTCATACCTTGTCAATAGGAGTTGCAACCTATTTTAAGAACTCTCCGAGGGTCGTGTATGCAATCTATGACAGTACTTTACTTAACTAAAAAGCCATTGATCCAAATAAAACCTCTCAGCCTTGCTATCACACTTTTTAAATGATGCAGACTGAGCAGTGGGGGAAAAAATTGGCATTATTTTGTGCAAAAAGGCCCTATTTTTGCAGTGCAAATTTCTTCCTTAGCGGATTTTCTCTGTTAAAAGGAATGTGTTTGGTTGTACCATGCACTACGCATTTTTAGACACTTCTGATGAAGTGCCACAGGCCACAGTGACACACAATGCAGGTGCTCTCTGGATTGTGGAGAGATTGCCCCTGGGTTTGGCTGTGCAGGGCTTTCTGCATCACCCTGACTTTTGGAGCAGTTGGTAGGATGTTGTTGCTGCACACACTCAGAGCAAAAATGGAAAATCTCTCTTACCACTTCTGTAGCACAGACAGAAGGTGGATTTGTAGCATCCCCACAAGGACACTAGTCAGGCCAAATACAGACAAAATTCAACCAGTTTGGGAAAACCTGTTTCTAAATGTCATGAAACAATTAAACTCTGGTAGAAAACCTATAAAAGTAAACTCAGACTTTCCAAAGCCTTAAAGACAGCTCTTTTTTGTGTCATGTTGCCTGGATAGACCATGTTTTGCAGAAGGTACTTAAAATGATCTTGTTAGCATGTTTTGAGAGAATAAGCGCCAGATTAGATCAAATGAAGGAGGTGTTTTTAACACTCCTTGACAAATAACTGTTAAAATGAGTACTGATGAAAGCTGTTCAGAGCACGCACAGTCCTTCAGATAAAATCCTCTGCACTCTGGAGCAGAAAGACAGAAAGAGATTTTAATACAGTTTAATATGTAAAAAGGTTAAGCTAATGTCACATTTTTCCCTTGCTGTTTGCTTTTCTTCTGTTCTCATTGGTCAATATGCAAGAACTATCTTGTATTAATGTAACCTTTTCTGTATTTCAGTGGATTAAAATATTTTTTTCTCTGAAGGCAGCATGTAGCTGATTTGATAGTTCCCGCTTTTAATATAAAATCTCATGCGCAAATAACTTGGGAAAGCTTAAAAAAGCCAGCATCTTGGTTATGTGACCAAAGGAGGGGAGAGAAACAAGTTTGAGAAAATTCGATACTCAAATTTACATCAGAAAAATGTGATGTGTGAGACCGGAGTTAAAATGAATAGTTGCAGGAGCAGTGGGTTAATTGTGTTCCATGCATTTGTGTCTTGTGGCTGACTGATGCATAACTGAATTATACTGCCTTTGCAGCACAAGCCCAGCTCTGATTAGATAAGAAAAACAACACAGAAGAGAAAAGTTGCCAACACTCTTACCCTGAGAAAAGCTTCAATTAGACTTTACACCCATATCTGGGGAATTCATACAAAAAAGAAAACCTTGACTGAGGAGTGGTTCCCCATGTGTCTAATAAGGTACAAATTCCTATTATTATTTTTTCTGCAGTTAAACATGTATAACCTTCCCTTCCTTCCCCTTGCTGATGTAGATTCTCTGATGTCTGATATGGGAGGAAACCATGCTGCATGCTTTCTCTCCGTCCAGGCATTCAAATGTGCTCGCTCTCTCCTCTTTTCTATTGTGGAATGGATTTTTAGATATTGTGGGGCTATTTCTGTCTTTTTTGAATCCAGTGACTGTTTAAGAGGAGCTTAGATATATCCACATATTGAAGATGCACCAAGGTGAGGCCAGAGGTAATGGTAAGCATAGAAACAGGTCCGAAAAGAACCCAGTGCCTATTACATCAGATACTCATTACTCTCTTTTCAGGATCAAAAGTTGACTCCTGCAGTTTTATACCACACATGACATTTCTCTATATTTCTCTTCTGGATCCTTCCAAGTTTGTCAGCAGTCTCCAAACTGGAGATATTACTAAGGTGGGGTGTAGGCAGAACAGATCAAAATGATAACATTTCTCCCATGTGGGAGAAACACTTATTAATAATGTTCCCAGAATGAGACCTTTGCCTTTTTGTAACACATCAGATTTGCGACTCACAGTTAGCTTGGATTCCGAGATTATCCCCAGCAGTACTGTCTAGACAGTTATTCCCTATTTTACATTGTGCATTTGATTTCTCTGCCCTAAACTGAGCACAGTGCACCTCAGTGAATTTTATCAGATTGACTGCTTTAGTATGATATTTTCATTTTGAAATCTAAGTCAGTTCCTCAAAGACCTTTTAAACCCTCTATGAATAGTGACATCTTGGCATCAGCAAATTTTATTTTATTATTTCTCAATAGGTCTCCAATTATTAATAAAATTATTGAATCTAGCTGGTTTCACCCCATATCCCTCAGAACCACACTTTTAATTTCGCACTTGTATTTACTATTCAGGAACAAACCATTCAGAGCAGCCTTTGAGAGGGATTATTTTCAGTAACCACATTACAATGATTCCACCTAAAGTTTATTTCCCCATCCTGTTTCTGTGAATTTCATACAAGGTGGGGTTGAAAGGTGAAAAGAAGATGTCTCATACATTCTCCTTCCCCTTTTCCACAAATAAATCAAAATGAAAATCAGAAATAAGAAATGAAAATTAGGCTGATATGACAAGATTTGCTTCCCACAATTTACATGTTGCTGGATTTTTTCAACTTTTTGATAACTTGTTGCAGATTATTTCTGTGAATGAAAGTTTAAGGAACTTTTCTCTATTATTTGACTTTAAAAATTGGGAATATGTTTTCCTTTCTCTAGTCTGCTACTAACTTTCTTGTCCTTCATGAATTCTTGGACATAATTACTAATAGTCTAGAAATTACTTTCTCTTAGTCATTGAGCATACATGAACATCAGCAAGTTCAGTTGACTTGAATCTAAGTATGCTTTAAGCAGTTTTCTCCTTATTCTGATTTATACTAATTTCTCTTTGTTAATTTTTAAATAACTTAACAAAGTTTAATAACTTTGTTAATTTTTAAATAATTTAACAAAGTTTAATAACTTTGTTAAGTTATTAGTCTCACAATCGCTAGCCCTTGTTCTCATGGGGGACTTCAACTTCCCAGACGTCTGCTGGAAATACAACATGGCAGAGAGGAAACAGTCTAGGAGGTTCCTGGAGTGTGTGGAAGACAACTTCCTGACACAGCTGGTAAGTGAGCCTACCAGGGGAGGTGCCTCGCTCGACCTGCTGTTTACAAACAGAGAAGGACTGGTGGGAGATGTGGTGGTCGGAGGCCGTCTTGGGCTTAGCTGGACTTTGGCCTGTTCAGGACGCTGGTTGAGAGAGTCCCTTGGGAGACAGTCCTGAAGGGCAAAGGGGTCCAGGAAGGCTGGATGTTCTTCAAGAAGGAAGTCTTAAAGGCGCAGGAGCAGGCTGTCCCCATACGCCATAAGAAGAACGGGCGGGGAAGACAACCGGCCTGGCTGAACGGGGAGCTTTTGCTGGGACTCAGGAAAAAAAGGAGAGTTTACCACTTGTGGAAGAAGGGGCAGGCGACTCAAGAAGAGTACAGGGATCTCGTTAGGTCGTGCAAAGAGGAAATGAGAAAGGCAAAAGCCCAGCTAGAACGCAACCTGGCCGCTGTCGTCAAAGACAACACAAAAAGGTTTTACAAATATATTAATGACAAGAAGAGAGACAGGACG
>NW_008825150.1:2836470-2853737 GCF_000699105.1 Pygoscelis adeliae
AGTGGTTAAAGATTGGCACAGGCTGCCCAGGGGAGTGGTTGAGTCACCATCCCTGGAAGTATTTAAAAGATGTGTAGATGCAGCGCTTAGGGACATGGTTTAGTGGTCATGGTGGTGTTGGGTTGATGGTTGGACTTGATGATCTTAGAGGTCTTTTCCAACCTTAATGATTCTATGATTCTATGATTCTAAGTTGATGTAGTAAGTTTATGGTCCTTCTGAACATCTCAATGAAGACTGTTACAAAGAAAGCACTGAATATTTCAGCCTTTTCCACATTCTCAGCAAGCAATGGACCTCTTTTTTCCTGTTCTTCGTATTTCTTTTAATGTATTTATGTTACCTTTTCTTGTTACCTCTTATACTTTCTTTGCAGACTGCTTGGATATCATTCTGACACATTTAATCTGCCCTCTGCATCTAGCGGGACACGAACCACCTAACAAGTGTTGCAGCATCAAGCTTTGCGTGTCTAAATGTTTTATTGGGTATGACCCTATGGTATTAGTTCCTTTCACGGAAAGTGACACATTTGAATATCAGACCATTATTTTTAAGAGGCATTTCAGCAAGCTGCCTTCTGTGGACATGTAAAGCTTTTCAGATGAAACACCAGAATATTTTAAAAGATAAACTTCAATGTGGCAACATTATTATTTTGCATGGCATTTAGGTCCTCTGTCATTTTACACCTTATGGATTTCATTTTTGTCAAGAAATTAACAGGAAAAACAATTCCCCACATCTGGAGAGTTAGCCATCCCTAAAATAATACCTTCAGTTCCCATGCCATTCAGGTACAATTTTTGCCTGACAGCCTGAGAGGACGCATGCATCCTAATCACCAAGTTTTAAATCCACAAATTGGATCCACTTGGCAGTGCTAGGTTAACGGTTGGACTTGATCTTAAAGGTCTTTTCCAACCTAAATGATTCCATGATTCTAAATAGCAGGGAAAAGGTTTGAAAGCGCAGTCCTTGAAATCCAATATTTTAATCTCACAATGCCACAGACTGCCTTCGGCTCTTTGGAATAAACTTTAATTTGAAAGTGTCATTACACGGGATCCATGCGCGGAGCTGTAATGAATGCATCCCTTTGCAAGGCTGGCAGCTGTTTGGTGTCCAGTCATGCGAAACGAACCAATGGACCCCTTCCCACTCCCAACAGGCAGGCCCTGCATTGCAGGACACCCCCCGAACTGGCATCCGCTCTGATTTGTAACCTTTCTGGCAATCTTCAGCAAAGACTACAAAGCTGGAGCGATCGGCCTCTGCACCCTCCAGACGTTCCCACCAGCTTAAGGTTGAAGCGCATTGGCAAGCCAGTCTGGGAAGCTTGCACGGCTGCTGCCTGAGCTGTATTTATTCCGAAGAAACATGCTTTTTGCAGCTATGAATCTGGCAATTTTACACACATTGGTTTTGCATTTTGTTTCTTTCTTCCTACAGAACATGGCCCTGGCTGAATTTCCATGCTGTTTGGGATAAGTGCCTACCCAAACCCACTGGTTCTCCTGACCCGATGGCATTTGATAACGAGAATGTTCCTCTATTATATTCTTACAATGCGCAAGCACAAAGTAAACACTGAATGCTTCTCCCCTCCCTTAATGTTTTTAAAGTTGAATATTAATGATTTAAATGTAATTATGGAAGTAGTTTGTGTGTATGGGAAATGTCTCTCAAAAAAATCTGTTTCGGTTCAAGTTAATTCAGATGCTTTATCCATGTGTAAGAACAACTGAGGTATAAAATTGGGCAGCATGTTTTCTGGCAATAATGAGAAGATAATATTCCTAAGGATTGTTTAAGTGACATCACTATTGATAGGTTAATTAGAAAGAAAATTGTAAAGCTCCTCCAAATCATTAGAATAAAGTGCCTCTAGTACATGTGAGTTTAGTTGCGGAGTCTTTGTTCTAGCCATATTTTACAGTAATTATTACCTGTCTTGTTAAAAAAAGCCAACTGTACATATAAACAGAATTTCAGAAGCAGGCTAAATCGGAAGGAAATACATATAGCTTTAATGTAGTAAAGAGGTTTTTCCTTGCTCAAATGTACTTTTATACTACTGATGATGTATGTTTGCCTCTGTCAGTGCATAAGGAACTGGCTCTAAGCAGGTGTATAGTTCCTGGTTGCACGAAATGAAATTAATTGTGTATGCACATTTTCATTCTATGTTAAATGAGGAAATCTAATGATAAAAGCAGGCTCAAATGATTTGTGCAGAGGGCATTGCTATCTGTCATTTTATTAATGCATTTTATAATTAAACCTCAGGAAAGAGACTAATTACACTTAATTCCTTTTATATGGGCATTCTATTTTTATCACTGAAACATTTTTTGCATATTATTTGTTGCTGTTGTTATTGTTAATGAGTCCAAAAGGCTGAAAGATTGTCTGTACTTGGAGACCAAATAGCAACCCCAGAATATCTATTTTGGTGAATTTCCAAGTGCTGTCAAGCCCTAATATTGTTGCCTGGAGTTAGGCACAGGCTGGATATCTGCTGTGCAAATTTCCTCACTGCAGAGAATCTATACTGCCTGGAAATCCCAGGTGTAATGTGTGGCCTGAACAAAGCTATGAGATATTTCTAGTCTTGGACTCCTTCCAGTGCATTTTAGGTGTGTAGCTTGGGTGTCTCAGTAAGAGACATAGCATTTCTCTTTGGAGGAATTACACAAACGTAACCCACGCTACTTTTGAAGCAACCACCCATGAAGGTTTAGAGTGACAAACTCTTTTTTTCTGTGGCCAACCAGCTGTTTAAGCCACTGCGGCTTCTTATCCCTGGAAATGCCTGGCTCCTTGTTCCTGCAGAAAGCTGCTCTTGCCTCCTGCACAAAAGGGGAGGGCACGCTGCGGGGAGGAGAGGGGGCATAGGACATGGACTGAGCTGGTGCAGAACATTAGAAGTGCTATTACAGAAAGAGCTTAGAAACTGGAAAATGTGCATGACCAAGTGTCTGCGGAGAATGGGGAGTGCAGGAGAGAGAAATGGAGATTGCAGTGGTGGGTGGCTAACAAGACAGCAAAGTAGACTTCTGGTACTAGAGTAGACTTGATGTCTTCTGCAGCATTGCTGCAAAAAAAATCCATGTATATGTGAATTAAAAGTGTCAAAGATAAAAGGAAAATTCATTATGCTACTGGAGTTAATTGATATACCATTACTTTTTTAAAATAGAGCTAGGATGACTCAGTGTAGCATAATGTAATATTAATACCATGTACTTCACCACTACAATCATGGATGGGAACCAGTAGAGACTGTTAAAAAGGAAGAAGAAAATTTTCTGGTATCTTCTTGATGGTCTCAGGCAGTTCCCATTAGGCAAAAGCAAAGCAAATTCAAGACCTGACAAGCCAATTTTATAGATCCTACCTAGAAGCCTGAGCATAAATGTTCACAGAGACTGCTTCATCCAAAGTTGCATCCAAACAGCAAAACAGAAAAGAACATAAACTCTGACAAGTTAAACATAAAACCACAAAAAGATTTTGAGGAGGAAAAATGCTAAAATGAGAGAGCTAAGAATATGCTTTCAAACATACCAGAGGTGTGGAGCCTGCTGGAGAATCAACATCTCAAAAGATAGTTTGGATGCAAGGTAGAAAAGACTGCAGAAAAATGTTAGATGAAGTCTTTGTGTCAATGTTTGCTAATGAGGATGGCAGCAAAACTCCTGCAGAGGGTCTGCTCGCCACAGGGGTGAGTCTGAGGAACTGACTCCAACAGTAGGGTCAGTGGCAAAGATTTTAGAACAAACAGATGAAATGGATAGTAAGAAACCACTAGAAGTAGATGGCATTCATTCTTGACTCTAAAGGAATTTGGATATGAAACTGCTGAACTAGTAACTACAGGATGTAATCTACTGCCTAGATCAGTAAATTGCTGAGTAGCAGAGGAATGGGAAGTGGAAAGTAACCAAGCGAGTCTCATGTTTGATTGAGCAGATGGAAGGAAGCAATAAGGATGGTGAGGGTTGGTTGGCACATGGATAATGATGATATAGTGGGGAAGGGTCAGTGTGGCTATTGTAGAGGGAAGCCATTCCTCACAGATCTACTGCAGGTCACTGGAGCTGTCAATTACTATATAGATAAATGTGATCTGGTTAGTATACTGGCATTTTCAGAAAGCTTTTAATAGTAAAGCCTTCAGTAAAGGCTCTGCTGTGGGATGAGAAAGAGTAGGGTCTTCTAGGTAAGAGATTAAATTCTCAGAAAAAAATGCTTTAAATAAGTGGTCAATTTTCACAATCAAAAGGCCTTACCATAGTGATTATTCTGTTCTGCATATTTGTAAATGGCATAGTGAAGAGGTTGAAGATTGGGGTGGTAAGATTTGCAGGAAACACAATACCATGCAGGATTGTCAAACCTAAATTTAAAGTTAAAAGCTGTAAAAAGGTTGCGCAATACTGTGTGTTAAAGCAGAAGGTGAAATTCAGTGGTGCTAAGTGCTAAGTACAGTACATGTGGAAAAGGGCATACACAATCACTCTAAATTAACCATTACCCCTGAAAAGGCAGATCTCATAGTCCTTGTGGTTAGCTCGCTGAAAATGTCAGCCCAGTCAAAAAAGCAAACAGAATATTAACTCTTAGGGAAAGAACAGAGAATAACGGAGAAACCATAATTATGTCATTTAGGAGCACCAATACCTTGAAAATGACAGATTGTTCTGGTGCTTCCACCTCCAAATGAATGTGATAGACTGAGAAATGGTTTGGAGGAGGCCAATGAGGTTGGTCAAGGGTAAAGAACAGCTCCCTTATGAGGCAAGGTGGAATTGACTGGTAAGCTTCAGTGGGAAAAAGGTGGATATGATGTAGGTCAATAGAATAAGGAATGATATGGAGGATGAGGAAGAAATCATAAGATTCTTATGTTGTAGCTACAAACAAAATAAGGATTTTTTTCAAACAATGCAATCATTTAGCTTTGGAATCCATTGATATAGTAGATCAGGAATGTCAAAAGCAGAGCGAATTCAAATAAATGGTTAAAAAATAGTCCTAGACACTAAATATGAAAATTTCAGCATAAAAAAATCTGAAAACTGCTGATTGCCAGGGGCTTGGATGTTGCTATACCTAGTGAAGAATCATTTCATACTTGTCCTATATTCCTTTCCTAGGCATCCTCTACTTGTCCTTCTTGGAGTGAGGATACTGGGCTGGGTGGGCCATAGGAATGGGTCTAATACCTGTATCCTTTTACCTTCATAGGTGATCTATCCCAATTTCTACTTGCTGCGGTTTGGGAAAACACAGAAGAGAGGCTGCCTCTGTCATTCCTTTTGCTGGACAAAATGTTTCAGTTATCGCAGCTCCATCATTTGGTGTGTTAATTTTTTTCTTACATTCTCGATTCTTAATTTTTTAAGAGCTAATTAATTTTTTGGACTTGAAAACCTTTATAAATCTTCCATGAAACACAGATTTAAATATAGTGCCTGCCTGCCAACTAAGTATTTTATTCTTAAAATTTCATACTAAAGAATTTTTAGCAAGATTATTAACTTGTTCTTTTTCATAGCTGGCTTAAAGTATTTTGCTATTAGGCATAGAGTTACAAGGACACTTTGAATGTGTCAAACTGAGTACATGTTTACAAGAATGATGTTAATTACACGTGAGATGAATATTCTTTCACCTTACCTTTCTGCAAACAAATTCTAAAAAACATGCAGAGCTTTTTGGAGAAATGCTGAATAATAGTTCACCTACAGTTAATTCACTCTAGATTTATTAAGCTTTTACACTGTCAAAATATATTCAGGATCCCTGAGGACCTCAGTTTGCATTTCTTTCTTGTGCAGACACAAGAATATTGATCAGCTCTATCTCCGCATGTCAATATATTCTTCCTTGAGTTCTGCCAATTACACTAACCTGGCATTGAGCTCCTCTTGCCACAGGCTGGCATACAGCTTACATGCTCGAGTATCCCAGCTGAATTCCCAGAGTTCGGATCAATCACACCCAGTCTCACTACAAGTGAGATTGGACAGTGATGTATGTAGTTGGGAATTGGCGTGTGAATGAGATTACCCCAAAGGGACATGCAATTCAGTGGTAAAGCATAGCTAACATCTTCCTGTATTGTTCAGATGGATCACAAATCACAGAATAAATGGATGGGACTAAGAATATCTTTGTCTTTGGGCTCCATTGTAATGACAGTGTTGACATTCACTGAACACTTACTATGAAGGTAAGATTTATATTACAGAATAAAGTAAGCCAGGTATGCCGGGGGTTTTAAGAGTAAGTGCTACTTACGTAGAAAAGATTGGCTACTCAACTGACATGAATCACCCTGTAGGCATTTGTCTTTCAGATGTGTGCACAAGACCTTAGTCAAACAGAGGCTGGTGGAGCATTGTATGCTTCTGGAACGTCCTTCTGTCCCTTATGTGTGGGTATGACATCAATATTTTATATCTAAATATTAGTAAATTTTCAGTGGGGTTTCTGACGGCCTTCTCAAACCCTCACTCATGTCAAGCACTCAGCAGCTGACTCCCTGCTGTTCCCAGCACACTACCTGGGGAAGACTTTTTTGGCTTTTAGGACCTACCACTGCTCCTTCCACTTATATGCTTGCTATGACTAGACTAAACTTGCAAGAGGCTTTCCAACAGCAATATCTACTTTTCTCCAATATTCTGAACATAGGACTTCACTGCCATTTAAGACCTGGAGA
The DNA here is from genome assembly GCF_000699105.1 of Pygoscelis adeliae. Classification (NCBI taxonomy): domain Eukaryota; kingdom Metazoa; phylum Chordata; class Aves; order Sphenisciformes; family Spheniscidae; genus Pygoscelis; species Pygoscelis adeliae. Next base: position 2,843,204 of record NW_008825150.1, read on the forward strand.
TTCGCACGAGTCACTCAGCAGTATATCTCAAAGTCTTCAGTTTTCTTTCTGATCCGAAATAGGAGTCCAAAGTATGCTATGGCAAAAATTAAGGACTACACTATCCAATCCTTGGTTTATTTTTGGATACAGTGATTGCCCTAAACGTTTGTAAGAAGGTCATGGCAGATCAAGCCATTCTTGCCTTCTTCCCATTTTCTTGCTGCAGCTTTCTTGATTGCATAAAAAAAGTCTGTATCTGTCATCTACTATCTCTACTGTGTGACAAGTGCTTGCCTCCTATTTTTAATACTTTTTGCTCTAATCACCATCAAGCTGAGCTGAGCTACTTCTTGCTTACTGTACTTACTGACTGCAGCCTCAAGTGTATTCCACTGCAGACTGTAAGAAGTGGGGTTAATCAATGATGGAGCATTCCAAACAGATGCTCTATTCTTCATTAACAAGAAATCTAGGAGAGACTCTATACCAGTGAGGAGCCAGTGCAAATCGTGGGGTCTGCATGGCAACATGCTCTTAGAGATTTCCATTTACTGTAGAGTAAGAAATTGTTCATTCTTCCTTTTGAGCTTTTATTGAATAGTCTCTGACAGGAAACAATTAGTCCTGTTGACAATCAAGGCTTTTTCGTATTTACCCCTTTCCTTTGGCAATAGGACTACAAAAAGCTGAGATAACCTTGCAGAGACTCTGTTCTGGAGGGATTGAAGAAATATAGCATGGAGAGCAGAATCACAAAGATTAGGGGAAGGTCCCTGTGTGTGAAGCTATAGCAGCTGTATGTGATTTTTGGTACAAAATTTGGTCGTGGAATGGGAATCGCACAAAACAGTATACATGGCAGCCCAGCCATTTCCGCTTGGATTTTGCCTTCTTTGAGATGCAAGAAAACAGCTACTAAAAATACATTTTAAAAACAATGATGATACTTTACACATGATCATATGGGCTTAAAAGAAGCACCTATGGAAGCTGTATTATGTTCAAGCCTCAGACAGGGAATGATTCCTTAATTGGTGGAAATGGATGACTTTGATCTTTTAAAAACTTAGAAATCAAGGTCTGCTAAAAACAGATACAGTGATAAAGTGACTAGATGAACACCAAGCTAAATGTGTGTATCAACAAGCAATCAAGAAAACTGAAACGGAAAAATCCATGATGAACACAGAAGAAAAAGACTTCTGCTTTGCGTGATAGAAAAGCCTTTCCAGACACTGTAGGGACGTAATTAACTAAAGCTGCTCTAAACTTTGCCTGCTTTTCAGCTCTGCCTGTCTATCTACTGAACCCAGAATAGCTTGAGTGATTTCTGTGTGCCTGACTTGAGACGTTCAGGAGTGTCCTGCTCCAGGGAGATAGGTTTATATTCCTGTGTTAAACTCCACTGTTCCACAGTTTACAGAGCCCAGATAGATAGCTGCCTACATACTGCCTATTGCTTTGAGAAGCCTGAAGAGTTAGTCTTGATCCTAATTAATTTCTTCTGGGAGACATAGTAATAGCCAATGATTACATGACAGCCTACTGTTTAGAAACCTGGCCTCTAGGCTTTTCAAAGGGGACTTAAAATTATGTCTCCTATGGCTCAAGAGAGGTCTTTAATATCAGCTTATGAGTTTCATAGACACTCTGTCCCTCTTAATGCAAACACGAATGCACAAGTCGTTGTCAGAAGGAAAAAAACAGAAGTTGCCTGACCTTGTATTACAAAGAGGGAAATGTCAGTTTTGAATGCTGTCGAATGCTCATACATGGGTTTTGACAGCAGTTTGAAATGTAATGCTTATGCCTTCCATGATTTGAAACTTTAGTTCTGTTTCCTTCCAAATAAGAGACAGGCTCCTGCTTGTCTGCCTGCCTTTTTTGAACCTTGGCTCTTGAATACTGAATTCTCTTTTTTTGCTAGGAATTATTCTTGGTGTAGGTGGATGAAGTTTCCTGAATAACCACAAAGTTGGTGTGAACTCTTATCATGGGAAAGCACGAAATACACAAATTGTGCTAGTTTGCAGAATACTGTGAACCTGTCAACAGCATAGGTTGGTTACTGTGGTGAGTCTCACTGTGCTGCTCACTTGGCAAGCTAGAACAGACCAAGCAAGGCCACACAGATTCCTATGCAACAACACAGAATCTCATAACTGACACTGTAGGAGCTTTCTGTCCCTCATGCCTATTTTTATCTCCAACTGTGTACAAATGAAACAAAGAGAGGGGCACAGACCGCAGGAAAAGAAACAAACAGGAAAAAGGATTGAAGAGTCAAAGGAGGACTGCAAAGCATGAAAGATGTAAAATTCTGCAGTGCCTGTATTTCATATGTCTGTTCTGCAAATATATAAGAAAAATCTACAAAAGAATGAGAAAAATAATGTAGTATTAGGAGATATGAGGAAGCTAGAGATAGGGCTAACTGGTGTACGTGGACTGAGAAAAATGAGTTGACAAGACAATGAAACTAGAAATGTCAGAGATGAGAAGTATGACTTTCGTGGAAGATGTGAAAAAAAAGATGTAACTCACAAAGTGACAAAATGACACAGATGCACATTGTGTATAAAAAAGCACATTTTGCCCTCATTCTTCATGAATTTCACATTCACTAAACCCATTTGTGAAAGATACTCTGTATCTTTGCAGCCCTCAGCCACAGGCTCTTTGTTTGATGCTGGTTTCAATAAACATGCTGGCTGCAGGAGATATCATTCAAGGCAGTAAGAGATCTGTTGATCATATCTCACACATCTAGCAAACACCACGGCCATCCTTAACAATTCTCCTGAGAGCAGTCAGTAGTTCCCTATCTCTAAGGCAGGAAGGGATAGAGATCTGCAGGCAGAGCTCTGCTGATCATTGACCTCAACGTGAGACAAGAATAAAATATGAGTTATCATGAGCCTTATCTAAATAGACCTGTAAAATTGCCACCAGTAGTGTTTGAATCCTCAAAGGCTGTGGGGACTGTGCTTCACATTGGCTGTGTTAAGTCCCTCATCTCTGGTGACTGATTCAACTCAATATTACTATCACTGATAGCGTGTGTGCCATATTCTTGCCTTACTCTGAGACTAAGCCTTGCAGCTTTATTTTCTAATATTGCCATCACCAACTAGTTTCAGTTTTTTTTCCTGATGTTAGGGTTACTTGAGAAATGGAGTCCTGATGTACTCAGACCTCTGCCAGTTCGGGATAAGATATCAAAGGCACTAATAATTCTCCAAACGTTTCTCATGCTTCTTTTAATACATCCCTGTCTTCCAGAGCACAGACATGGTCCTATTCAGTCTTTTTTTGCCATTGTGTGGACAGAGTCTTATATTTCTGGTACTCCCTCATCCTGAAGAAGAAAGGAGGGTGGAGATAAATTTTTAGAACTCCGAGCTCTCAGCGAGTCTATCTGCCATTTAAAGTTTTGGATAGTCTTTTTTTTTTTTTTTTTTATAGTGTCTTCCTTAGATCTAATGAAACTTTTCTTTGTTAGTCCTAATTTGTAAGATATCTTGGTCTTTGTGAAAATTCACTTGTTTTACTGGAAGTATTTTGAGTCACATGTTTCAAGTTCTGAAAACATGTGACTACTCAAGTAGGCTTTTCAGAATTAGTCATTGTACCTTGCTCTCTGCTCAGCTATCAGAATTAAGAGGGATCTGTATTTATTTCCAGTGTAGTCATGAGGTCCCCCCCTACAGAGGTCTTCTGTGATGAATCTCCATATGTCTTATCCATGAATTGCAGTAAAATCCCGCCGAAGTTAATTGTGGTATATGACCTGACATATGTTTTTATATGAAGTTACACAATTATGGCAGTGGCTCTCCAACACTGGTTGAGAACAGTTTACCAACCATGCAGGCAGAGGATGCATGTGAAGAAACACCTTTTTCTGTAGACTTCTGGGTCCTTTGATGGACATTTCCTTCCCATGTCTAATGACAGATGAATCCAAGTCAAACTAGGATGTATGCCTCAGCTTTCTGCAGAAGCAGAGTCTAGGAGCCCAAATAAAAGTCTCAGTGCATGTAAAAGTGCCATGACTAAGAACAGTGTAATAAGCCTGTGAACATTTTAAAAGTGTTTTTAAGGGAATAATTTGTTGAACCTTAAGACATAATGCAGTGTCTATGTAGGCTGGCAGAAAGGGATCCTTGAGTAGAAAAGCAATATGCTGGCGAGACTGATGAACCCTGTATGATATCAAATCACTAGTCTTCCACCTTTCTGGTTCCCAGAGCAATTCCACAGAAAATCAAAGTAGAAAGCTCCATCAGTCATGAAGGGCAATTAAAGACTATTTCAGATCTCGTAATCCTAAAATGGGGTGTTCCTCAGTGGATTTGTTTCCAATAAAAACACAAAGTGCCTAGCATGCCATTCCCAGTGGGAAGGAAGACCAGGACTTCTGTTTGGAAATGGTGATGTAATAACAAACTTCATCAAACCTTTTTCTCCCTTCCATCAATCTTTTCAAATCCAGACAGTTCTGGCAGGGACAGTGGAAGACCGTCACTTCCAGTGCTTGCTCTATGAGTCTGTTCTCTCATCTGCTCCCAAGCTTCACTGGAGTTGATAAGAGCCCGAAGATCAAACTGGAAGTGTCATAAAGATGCCCCAATTTTTGTGTCACTTTCTTCACGTTGTTTCATTGTTGCCTTTTTGTTCAATTTCTCATTGCTCCTATTATTAGTATATTGTATTCCTTTCATACTTACCTTCATCAGTAATGGATCTGCTCTATTTTCTTTTACAAGAGGGAGTTCCATACTAGTTCTTTATTTACATCTGATTTCCTATAATCTTAGCTTTTACTTCTTTAAATTTATACTCTGCATCTGTAATGCATAACACTTTTACATGTATTTAGGCCTCAGAATCTTTTGAATGTGTGCTGATAGACTTTCACATTTTTTAGCACCTGTCCAAGTGGAATATAGCTGTTGGGCTCATCCCATCGCTACGGTTTTGCAGTGCCCACTAACAGAGTACAACATGCAGACTTTGACTTGCCTACCTGGAGCTGTCTTCAGTTAGAGATTGCATTGCTTCAATTATACAAATTTATAAACCCACTAGTATAGATGTAGCTCTATTACTTTAAAGTACTTTATATTCTTTTATTTTTTCTGTAAAGTAGGGAGATTTATATCAGTATGAATGTGCCTTTATCAGGGCTTTTGCTGGCTATAATTAGACTGACAACAAAAAGTTATTTGTGGAATACGTTTACTTATTACATCTAAATGCTTTACAGGTAACATGTTGCATTATATGATCTATTGTTTTCAACAGCTTATCTGGTTTAATTTTTCTCTTCTTGGCTCGGTGAGTGGGAATAATCATGGAGTTATGTGCATTATTTCTTTCTATAAAAATGACCTGCACCTTTTGTTATCTGCTTCATGTTTTTCCGTAAGGCTTGAGTTAAATCAAAGAAGGCTGTTCAAGGAGGAGGAAAGAGGAAGCAAAACAATAACAAAGATAAGTAGATCACAAGAAGAACTATTAACTGGAAAATGCTCCTTATAAGATTCTACCACATAAGCATGGTTTACTATCCCCAGTGCTGAAAGCCTAGGATCGCAGAATCTGACCTTTAAACATGACGGCATGTGAAGCGAGAAGCACTGAACATATTTTTGCATATGTTGCTATAGAGATGCATCTGTGAAATAGAGGGATACAGAACTGCAGCAAGCAGGCTGGTGGTCCCAGCAGAGAAATGGGAATGAACCTGCATTATTGACAGCAGATGTAAAGTCAGTAAAGGAGATATGGGTACAGAACTCTGCTTCCTTTGCTTATCTTCCTATATTCTCTATTCCTTTCAGCAATTATTATTTTTTTGTTTGTTCTTCTATTTTTGTCTTGAAGAAGCTGTTTCTTGAGCTTCTGTTTTTCATCAGTTACAGGTCACTGGAGATAAAAGTCTTGAAAGTTCCAAACCCACTTGTGACTGTCAGGTTAAAATGGCTGTTAAACAGGAGAATACAACACAAGACTCAGTGACAAGGCTGGAGGGTAAAACTGAGTCCGAAGAATGACACTTTTAAAGGGGAGAAAAAACCCAGTTACAACTATCTGGCCAGAATAACCGTTGGCTGTGTGTTGTGGCCACATCAACAAAAAAGCTTTAAAATAAGTTATTTTAGAAAATATATTAACATTTTTCATTATAAAATACCAGACTTTTCCTAACGAAATTGAAAAAAGCTGTGTATTTGTGTTACACACTTTGTATATTTAGGCTATCACAGAGTGGATAGTCTAAATTTATTCTGTGGTACTAGTTTATTCAAATGATGCACACATTTTAATAGGTTAGTTTTTTGCCTAATAGAGGTTATTATTTGAAATGAACCTTCTCTAAAGATGTTGTTCTTCTGTTGTTGTGTAATCTTAGTCATATGTTTCCAAATATATGATTCCAGAGCTTAACAAAAGCACAACATTTTCCTCATCTTTAATCACATTATGGCTGACAATGTACATCTCTCTTACAGCTTTTCATTAAGAACAACTGACTGTGATAGTGCTACAGTGAAAGAAAGAATGAAAACACTCACCAGAGAAGATATTCTTGAGTTAAAGTTCTAGCTGCTGCATTAATTCACCTATATTTCATACAGCAAATATTGTGGGAGTATTTCTCAGTTACCAGTTGCCTGCCTACTTGCCTGCCTGGCTTCCTTGTCACAGGGACTTCTTATGCCATTGCTCCCTTACGCAAGCTCCCAGTGCCAAGGGTTTGCACTCCACGGTATGAGTGAGGACTACCTGACTTCTAAAATTCTACAAAGTGGGCAAATTAAGAGTGATTCGAAGCATACTAAAACTCCCAAGTTATATACAGAAAGTCTCTGATTGTTTATTTAGACTGATGACAATGCTCTTTCAGTATGAAGTCAAATGATGAGATTGTTAGGGTCGTGAAACAGGATCTGTGTAACAACCATGACATTTGCAAAATCTGCTATTAGTACTGTACAGAACACAATTTCCATTGACCACCTTTATAATTAAATATTGGGTAAACAAGGCTGCACTAATTAGATACATAAACACATTTTTTATGGCAGTCTCACCAATGTTTTCTCCTTCTCCTTTTTGTGTACTCACTATTCTGCAAGGTATCAGCAACTCTTGATGAGTTGATGCCTCTTTAGCACAACTGGACAGATTAAAACCATCTATTTTTATTAGGCTATTTTTCCTACATAGAACATGTAATGTTTTTATCATGGAATTTCTGAAGTTAATGCATTTAGATTCAGTATTTGGATGTGGTGTTATTATAATTTCTACCAAAACAGGACTCAAATGCACTAAGATCTATTCATACAAATAGTGAAAACTGATCTTTGCAAACAAGATTGAATAATATCAATAAAAAAACTTAGCAAACACTATGAATACAACTTGATTAAATCAGTAAAATAGCACAGACCAGGTCTTATGTTTCATAGCTATCACTTTGCTTTTGTGATTAGAGAGATAACTGTAAATTATGCTGGTATTATTATCAAAGAAATAACAAACTCTTCATCAGAGATTTTTAAGTTGCTTAGACATGAGTGAAAGAATAAGGAGAAAAATATATAACACAGTAAAGGCTACTATCAACAAGAAGTAATACATTTATTCTGCAAAGAAACTACACAGACCTACTATATGTTTCAAGTAATTTCTTCAGCTCTTCAGGACAAGTTTATATTATTAGAGGTGTTTGGCATTGGTTCTTTAAAACATGATCAGAGATGAAACAAACCTGCTTTCTCTTTGACCCCATCAGCAAACATATCTGTAAAGGCTGAAAAAAATTGTTACAATACATTTTACTTACCCTCATCCTTCCATTTCTTATTGCTGGTCCGTCTTCTGCTAACCTCAACACATACAAATCCATTTTGTACTCTCTTCCTCCTCGAATGCTAAACCCAAACCCTTTGGCTCCTTTCTCCAAATCAACGGTGAAATAATCAAAGTCCTGTATAGACAAATACAAAATGGAAGACAATTAACCGTATGAATGTCATGGTACACATTCAAGAAAACTTTAAAATATATCTCTTCAAAAGTGTGTCTATCCAATTGATATAAGCAAAAGCACCTTCAAAGTATACTTCTGCACTGACAGACTTTGGCCATTTCTGAAAAGAGACTTCAGCAAAATGTAAATGCCTAAGTCTAAACTACCCTGAAAGGGCATGATCCAGCAGTTGTCTGGTACCAAAAGCTCTCTAGATGGTTTCCATATTCACCCTCAATGCTTTCATGGTACCTGAGTATAAGTATTTATGCAAGAAGTGCTGATTTGGCAAGTGAGGTAGCAGGCAGCTCCTGTATAAGCATCATCACAACTAAAAATTAGTGGGAGAGACACCTCCTAAATTCCCAGCAGAACTTAACATGATCAGCAGGCTGGATTGCATGGAGTCACAAAGTACAGCAACTCTCATCACTTTGGTTAAAACATGTGCCTTGAGGAGGAGGTGGGAAGTAGGAGATTTGAGCTTCACCCTTTCTGTGTCCTGCAGAGACTGAGATTGATCTTTCCAGTTTTTTCTTGGTGGACCCTAACTACCAGCCCCGTAGAGGGGTCTGGGTGGGAACTTGCTCTGTTGCTTCTGATCCATTGGCATCGAGGATCGCAAGAGCCATGGGAGCAGGAGGAAAATGAGAGCAAGTTTGGGTTGTGCAGACCAGTGGTTAGAGAATTAAACTGGAGATAGCGAGAAACAGGCAGTCTAAGCATTCCTCTAGATGCTAAGAAGCATCTTATAGGGTATGTGCATGGGGATAGGGATTTGCTATTTAGACACTGAAATGCATAAAATTTTCAGAGGGTTCTCTGGATCCCATTTAAGAATTTGGATATTTTCATTGATATGGTTTATGTGTCTGACTTTGAAAATATGGACATAGAAACCATCTATATATGGTTCCAGCATATAGTGTCCAGAAGTTTACATTCTCTTATTTAATATTTTCCTGACCTCTCTTTGTTTCTGGCTTTATGTAAGGAGAAAGAAAGATGTTTTTCAAAGTCTGAACTTTGGGCTAAATCCTCAAACCTTCACAGCTGTCAGTAAATATTTGTCACCAGCAGAGTCTTGTCTAAGGTAATATAACTCTTCATCTAAGGTTTATTTCTTTGAATTTGTAAGATCATGCCTGATGTCAAATAAACAAGTTGCACAAGCTAGTTTCTCCTCATCCAGACTATTACCAACAGAAATGTAATTTTCTTAGTCAGGATTCACATTCATTTATTTATTTATTCAGATCAGATAAAATCTTCATTTTCAACAATACTGTAGAAACGCAGTCTGACCTAAGTACGTCCACTGTTTGATAACTGTATTATGTTCCTAGGAATAAAAAAAATTCCTCTGCTGATGCAAAGGCAGCTTATTTTAGAACTTTTATTTTAACTCTCCAGTACTTAAAAATAGCATTTATTTAACATTACAGTCACACAACTATAAATGTAGTGTTATTTGACAGATTGCATAGTTCTTCATTAATATTAATGGTTTTGAGGTAATTCCCTCTACAGAGAAATAGTAACTCAGAGTTAAACCAATAAAGGTGCCTTTTTCTTCTATAATGTCATCTTTTTTACCAATATACATGATCTCTCCTTACAGACCCAATGCTTTCTGCTTAGGAGTGCTGTACGTATTTCAGTTTGTACCTGGGGCTGCCTGTACTCTGACAGAGGGTACTGCCTGGTGTCAGGTGAATGCTGCCTGTAATCTATCAAGGGGGGTTGCCTGTAGTCGAGAGGTGGTGGCTGCTGGTAATCCATCACCGGAGGATGCCTGTAGTCCAGCGGAGGCTGTCGGTAGTCCGTTGAGGACTGCCTGTAGTCTGTAAATGGAGGTTGCCGGATATCAGGTTTCACGTCCTGTCTGGCTTTTACTTCTGACCTGTAACTGAGAAAGACAAAATTACTTAGTTTCAGAAAGTGGCAAAATGTTAAGAATATGCATTACATGCAATATTGAAGAGTGAAAGCAAACTGCCTGAGTGCAAAATTGCATAAAACAAATTTTCACAGAGAAGCAAAACATTCAGGAGCAAATAGTCGAGGCATCCAAAAACAGTGAGCACTTTTGAAACATGGACATAAGCAATTTTCCCTCAGGTCATACTGTGCAATTTTCTAGCTCGTATCAGTGAGATCAGGATTAGGCTTAAAGGTTCAGGAACAGGGAAAGCATCTTGATTCCCACTTATCTTGCCTACTTGGAAGATGAAACTGCATCTGAAAAGACCCACAAAACTCACTACAAACTAATGCACTGAGTTTATAAAGTGCTTTTTTCCAGAATTAAGATATCTATAGAGTAAATGAAACATCAGTGCAGACATTTATAGCCCCTCTGTTTCATTGACATAAACTATTATTATTGTGAGCTTCTTTGTACTAGCTGTTATCTTTTTAATGAAAGGTATTGTTCAATATCTTTATCAATGATGTGGATGAGGGGATTGAGTGCACCCTCAGTAAGTTTGCAGACGACACCAAGTT
>NW_008825150.1:2854382-2870772 GCF_000699105.1 Pygoscelis adeliae
CCCAGGGAAGTGGTTGAGTCACCATCCCTGGAGGTATTTGAAAGACGTGTAGATGCAGCGCTTAGGGACATGGTTTAGTGGGCATGGTGGTGTTGGGTTGATGGTTGGACTTGATGATCTTAGAGGTCTTTTCCAACCTTAATGATTCTATGATTCTATGATTCTATTCTTTGATATAACATCTTTTAATATAGCATGTATTATTATTATTACACGCTCCCCGTAATACTATCTGGCTACAAGCCTGTGTCAGGTCATATCAGTAGTTATGCATAGAAGGAACACAGGGTGAAAGGAAAACAAATTGGGTTAATGAGGAATTAATAACAAGTAAAATATTGTTTTAATTGGTCACTGGTTACAGAAAGATGAGTTGTAACATTTCAAAGAAAATGTGACTTTCTGTAGTACAGCGACTAGTTAATTAATTTACTCAGATGGGAATGAGTGGCTCCCTTATCACATGGAAATCAGTGCATAATGGCATTTCACACTTCAGGGTGAAGTAAGGAATATTTCTTACTGCAGATCTCTGTACCTCAGCCATGTAACATGCTGAATGGGCACAAAGGAATTCCCAAACCTTTTTAGCAAGGTAATTCTGTAATAGTGGTTTGAGTTAGATTTAACAAAAACTTTTACATAGTGGATGTTTTTACACTCTCCCCTAGGTACCAAAGGAAATATCTTTTTCCTATACAGGAAATATGCATTTCAAACTCTGCTTTAATAATGGTCTGGAAGTTTTCAGTCAACCAAGTGGCCATGTATGTACATGCACACGTGCAGATAAATGAACACACACAGACTGTGAAAGGGATTTTGAAATGTACTTATTGATTAAAAAAAATTACATTCTGAAAAACTGAGAGCATTGTTTTTGATCATGTTAATTTACGTATGAAAAAATAATCTAAATAATCTAAACATTTCAAAATGTTTCAGATATGTTTCAAAACTTCATTACTTTGTTAGTACAGTTACAGTAACATTATGGCAAATCTTCCTACACACTAGCTTTAATTAGCTGAATGTCTAACCAGACACAAAAATATCAGAAGTATTTCCCTTTGACTTTTCTGAGAAGACGAAATAGCCTGCTGCCACATGTTGTTTTAAAACGGGTACATGGCATCTATAATAAGATCTGCATGTATACATGCAATCCTCTTACTTTCTTTACTTGGTATCATGATCCTGTAAAAAGAAGATGGAGAACAAGCAGGCTTGCTATGATACTGAGCCTCATTAATATTGGAAGTAAAAATACTGGTTAGTATTCCTAAGAGTTTAAATATCTTACAGTATTTTGATTTTGATACAGAAACAATGTACGTGGCTATATAAACAAGCTGTAATCTGACTTATAAAGTCTAGTGAAAAATGAAACTATATGAACTAGCCATAATGGACCTTTTTCTGGAATAAGAGTCGTCCTTAGGCAGCTTCCCAAAATATGACCACAGCTGTATCCCAGAAGATAATGCTTTTATTTACAGTTGGAGGCACTGCAATTTTTGCTGAATACACGAATGGTGGCATGACCAATTATAGCTTATGCTTTTCAGTAAAACTATTACAGAATTTCTTTTTGGAACTTTACTTAATATTGTTTACTGGTCCCCTCTGAAAATTCCCAATTCAACAGACATTTAATGCTGACTTAAAACTGCACAGACTTTTCTGAAAGCATTGCATTAGATTTTGTCAGAAATATATGTCTTCAAGGAGGTGATCACTTTTGGAAGAAGTACCCAATGAAATACAAAGCAAAGAAATCTGCCAAGTGTGACTAATTGAGAGAAAATAATTTTGGGCAAGTGAAAGTGCTACATCTGTTAAGCAAGGAGAATTAGAGGGCATAGTGTCTAAATCACAACTGAACTCAAGTATCTCCAGAAGCAAAAAGTTACAATTCTGTAACCAGCATCTACTATTTGGGGAAGAGAGTCTTGATGAGGTATGTTGGTTACTGAAGATCAGCATAAAGACAGTCAGTGTAATCAGCCTCATTTAACATGCCAAAAATTAATCCAAAGACTAAATAGTGTTGATTGGAGATCACAGAAAGTTGTATCATCCCACAGCCTGAGTGTGCTTTTTATATATACAGCTTTTAATACAGCTGGTCACAAAATTTCTATCCCCCTACCATTTAATTTCCATCCAGATAAATTTGTCAATGCATATGCATAAATTACACATGAGAAATTGGCTGGAAAATAATACACCATAGATAAAACCTGTTATAAAAATATATTCCTGATCCAGAACTCTAATAGACAAAAAAAAAAAAGGCATGTCAGATAATAAAAAAAAAGACCACCTCACGATCAGATACTGATATACTTGTATTTTGTAAGTTGTAGTGATATAAGAAAGTAATATATTAGCAATGAAATTATTAGCAAGGAATACTTCAGTGTTTAGTTCCTTGGCAAACATATGATCCTGATGGATGTTTGAGGAAGGTTGGCTAGACCCTTGTTCATAATAATGTGTTTCGTACCTGAACAAGTCTTACAGATCATGCTGGCATGCACAATTCATGCTCTGCGAGCGCAGTCACGGGACCGTGGCTTGTCAGAGCCCCACAAGCGATGGCTCACAGCCGCTAGAAACAGCATGAAAACCCAGCACAAGGGTGTCCTGTGGTCCTTACAGGAGGCAGAGGCTGGAGGAGCCGCTCTTACCTATTTTCATGTCCCTGCAGCTGGAGGGGCTGCGGAGGTGGTGGCTGGGCGACGGGGCTGTGCTGGGCGACGGGGCTCTGCTGCGCCAGGGGACTCTGCTGGGCCATGGGGCTGTGCTGCTGGGCCATGGGGCTCTGCTTCTCCGAGCTGGGGGCCGAGGCTGGGCTGTTCAGCTCTGCGTGATGGAAAGCTGGAGATTAAAGACCTGTCACAGCATGGCATTTAATAAAGGGCAAAGGTAGACAATAATCATTTTTGGCCACACGCTACCTCTGAAAATTTATGCTTTGTCGCTTTTACTCTCTTGGGTTATAATTAGATTTTAAGACATCTGAACCTAATGGACTCCTTTTGATAGGCTGTGGGATCTGAAATCTTGGTCAATTCTATAACTCCAGTTGACACCTCCATTATTTAAAACCCAATTGAATAAAGCAAATGGCTTCTGTGTTTCATGATTTCTTTTAAAGCATAGAAATACTGATATTTGAAAACTTTTCATTTTGAAAGAATGAACGATTTTATTGCTTTCACCACTGTTATGGATGACAGACTGTCGTCACAAAAGCTAAAACACTGGTGTGCTTGTGTTAGCTGCTGCTGTCTTTGAGCTCAACAAGAGTTTCCTATCTTTTTTAAATCTTTGGGGACTGTGAACAATAAAACCAATCTCAATAAATTCTGACTAGCCAGCTAAACTGATGTTTTATTTCACTGTATTGTGCCAAATGACCAGGATTTCACATAGGAATACTGCAGAAAACCAGAATCTTTCCTTCCAAAGAATGTAATATTCAAAAAGACAGAGAGGCTGGGGGAGGGAATGGGGCCTTGTGGCCTTGTTACAAGTAAAGGATGCCAGTCTTCCTTCAGGCTTCCCACTGCACTTAGAAAGACACATTTGGCACTGAGCTCATGTCGAATATATTTCTCCCGACACACTGGCACAGTTATGTTGCTCGTTTATCTATTAAGAAACATAAATGAGAGAGACTCCATCCACAAGAAGACAGAGCACTGCAGAAGTAATTGCTCGTGCATTATCAACAGCAAAGTTACACATTATATTTTTTTATTCCTGCTTGCAACAGAATGAGCGAGGCCAGTGTGGCGTGGTGCAAAGCATCAAGAATGGACATGCATACGGCTGAGCATACCTAACAGCAATAGCTACGCATGATCCAGATCTTGCCTAGTTTTATATTTGAATCTAGTATGAATTTTGAATTATTCTATTTTTTAACGTGAATTTGTCCTCTATGACTGCACATTTCTAATAGCTTTCTACTTATTTAATTTGCGCTCATAATTATTTAAAAAATTTTGGCTACTTTATGAAAAATCTTTCAATTTAGGCTTAATTGTCAAAAAAGCTTGTGTATTTGCACTTAAAACACTCCTCATGCAGGCATAAGCAATACTTGTCTGTGTAATTACTATGTTTAAGGCTTTAATTGCCCATTTTGCATCTGTGAGTCTCTTTTGTATTGCAGAGTTTCAGGGAGGAAGATTGGGAATGTTGTCCCTCATTTCTACATTACTCTCATAACTATGGATGAACTAGTCAAATCGTAAGCTGCTTCTAAAACTGCTTTGCATTTATATAGTATTTTTCACCTGAAAGTACATTACAGAGGTATTAGATTTTTTTCCTAATTTTATAAGCTGGGAAGCTAATATCAGAAGGCAAATGAGGTGTCCGGTGTCACACAGTCACACAGGGAAGCCATGCCTTGGGCACAAATAATTTCTCGCCACTAGCACCTGAGGACATCTTGTAGCACTGCATCTCAGATGCACCCCTGCTTTCTTTCTAATTTAAGGTACCCATCTCTAACACCGAACTATTAGCAATTTGCTAATATGAATTAATCTGGGTACCAGGGAGGCCTAAATAAGCTGCACGGACTGCATGCAGCATCACACTTGTTTGTAGATTCTTGCAAAACTGATCTCCAGTTATTATACAGCAGCTCTTTGGTGTGAATTCTGAACTTGTGCATGTTTGTGTTTTTCCCTTCACTGCATTCATTTAACAAAGTAGGTAAGTTCCCCCAGTTGCAGACCATGGCTAGTGTCAGACTATTTCCTTGTCCCGTTGCTGGATGCAGCAGCAGAAGGGGAAGGTCGTCTAACTGGAGCATGGATCATTAAGTAATTACATTACTTGCTGGGTGACATTCCTAGCTCTAATGGTATTTGTTGCCGAGATATAAAGCCACAGTCTCATTAATACAGTACAATTCATACACCAGTACAGCGCATCACTACACTAAAAAAAGCCCTGAAATCAACCCCAAAACCCATGAAACCAACATCAAAGGATCTTCACTGATTAGCTGTGGAGTAATGACCAGAGTAATGAGTCTGTCCCCTTATCCTCACCTTGCAAATGAGATAATTTAGGGTTCAGTTCTTTCTTGCCTTGTGCATTTATAGTGATATACGTGGAGGAAACTACCAAATCTGAACTCTTCCTTCACATTGCTTTTTGTCACAGGTAGCTGGTAGCTGAACATGTCTGGTGACAGCCATTGCAGTCTCTTGTGAGTCCCTTTGCCAAACTTTGGTTTGGTTATAGCAGGATATAAGGGAACGAACTTAGGGTGCTTTTCCATGTAGAAGAAAAGTCTTCCAAAAGACATTAACACTGACCTTCCAGTACTCAGCTCTCTCTCAGGTTTTTCCAGGTTTGCTTTAAATACCCTTTTCATAACTAGAAACCTTTTCAAGAATTCAGATATTATTCGAGCTGGTTCTAAGGCTGTAATTTTGGTGTGCTGTACGTTACAGCTGAGAAAGCGAAACAAAAGATGTTCTTTCAAGCGGTGACATAATTCAAGCTAATTGGAGGCTACTTAAAATTTTCTTCCTGTTTTTAAGGGCCATTGACTTACCCTCCTGAGGAATGATGCGAAGAGTTACACTGAGACCTGCATCTTTAATTAGCTTCACAATATCTGCGTGAGGCATGTTAATAATAGACTGGCCATTCACAGCTAAGATCCGGTCTCCAACTTTAAGTTTTGCACAGCGATCCGCAGGACTTCCATCAATTATTCGCCCTATTTTATGGGGTACAGCTAGACAAGGAACAATAGTCACAGTTAGCATATGCTGAAACAAGTGGTGATGTTCACAAGGAAAAGAAAATGAGTTCATTTGGAAGAAAGTTCTATATGAATTAAAAAACACCTTATGTATAAACATATAAGAATATAAATTCTTATAAAATGTCATTTGCATTAACACAGTACAGATTTCACTAAAAATTCAGAATGCAGATGTACATATATACATGGCATATACATATGAAGTCCAAAATCAGTTTATGGTTCAGCTAGTTTGCAAACCTGGCACGTAACAAGATCATAAACAGATCAGGAGAACAATAAGGCATTAAAACAGCAAAGGGGATAAATTTGCACGATAAGTAGTAGTCATAAATTGCCTCCCACCTCCTAGTTTACAGAATTTCTTTATTTGTATGTTGCAATAGAGGCACTACAAACATGATTTATTTTATATACAAACAGATGTTATTACTGAAAATGCCCAGGGTTCACTAAATTGTTCTCCTCCTCCATTCAAATATGTCAACTGATAAATAGAAATCATACTGAAGATTTATTGAGACGTGCAGGTTTCTAATTAGATACATGCCAGCATGAATTTACAGTTAATTATGAGTGCATAGACACATTTACTACATCAAATAGACACCCCCTTCCCATTCTCAAAACATTACAGATCAACTTTATTTCTCTCTTTGCTCTTCTCTGTGGTTCTCCACCTTTCTGTGTACTCCATCCGTTCTCTTGTTCTGTCTTTTCCCTTATTTTCCATTGAATTTTCTGAATATTACTCTTGATCTTTGTCCCAGTGTTTCTTCCCTATTCTCTGGTTTTTTAACTAAGTGCATATACTATAGCTGACTTCTTTTCTCTCTATCTAGGCTCCCCAAAAAGCATTTTTCTCTTTCTCTACTACTCATAAATATGCTTATCACAATTAAATTTGTCTGTATGTTCTACTAATATCCTAACGGTTTCTGAGTATTCCTCACCAATCTCATACTTCAGTCTTGGCAAACTTAGCACAAAGCTGCTTGGCCTCTCTATCCACCTGCAACTGGTGTTTAAAAACAGTTGTGTTTCATTTTTTTAAAAATAATATATCCTTAACGTTCTAATATCTAAAAAGAACTTGGAAAAGGTGAAAGAAAAGATTAATCAAACATTTTTTGGGGAAACATCTAGGCTACCAATGCCCATATAAAACAAAGCTCTAACAGGAGATGTGTTCAGAATACTCTGTCACTGCAGAACAAATTTCTCAGCCCTCTGATAAATATTCCCTGAAGGTGATGGTGACAAACACAGTTTGCACATCTCATGCAAAGTCACAATACACATACCTCAAAGTGACTTTTGTTTCTAGTATGGACGCAAGTGTTGTTTACAGTGTTAAAAATTAGTTTTCTGAGAACTAAAAATATAAGAGAGTACTCTGAAGTGCAAGCCATAATCAAACTGCATGCTTCTTTACCGCTATAGTTCAGGTAAGAATATAAATTAAATTATGGTTTTAGTAATACAGACACAATTAGTGTACTTCAGAAATGTCTTGCTGCTTAGGAAATAAGCACTTAATTTATGTCACAATGTCTAAACATTTCTATATTTTAAAATATACTAAATATGACTAGCTGCACTTTGTACAAAACTTGCATTTATTTTGCCCTCGATGCAGATGTATAACTGCCATGCAAGCATATCAGTAAGTAAACAAGTAAAAGAGCAACGACACTGAAACAGTTTACATACTCACAGTCTTTCGCATCAAATCAATTCTTAAAGCATGACCAAGAATCATTTAAGCTAAGACTAAAACGTGCCTGTTTCTGGTATACGTGAAATTACCATGTCTGTACTACACATCAGTGGAGACCTGAAAATGAGACTGCCTTACATGAAAGTGGGAAGAAAGAAGGGGAAGTATTATGGCCGAGATGCCATAGTTAAAATTCCCATGCTTGCCATTGCTAACCCTAAAGAAGATGTTTTTGCTAGCCTAAATAATTAAGAAGAGACATCATTTCAGTAGGGAGTGGGGTGGGTGGGAAATCCTATTAATTTGCCAGAACAATTTTTGTTGGACTTCTTGCACCTGACAAGTGAATAGAGCAGATGTCTGCATGTTTGAGATGTCTGCTAAAATCCAAGCTGGAGGTGAGAGAGCCATAAGAGTCCGATTCCGCTCCAAATCCTGAGAAAAGGGAAGGGAGGGAGAAAGAGGATGAACTTCGTATTCATTTTTTCTTCCTCTTAAGCCTGATGGCCTTTATATTCCCCATAAAGGTATCTACTCTAAATGTTTTGGTACCACTGCACTCCCTTCGTCCTGCTATGCTATGAAAGGATCAACAGTAGGTGGCCTTCAGGACAAAGCTTCTGTCTGTCAAGGTATCTTTTCTACTGCACTTTGGTTTTTGAGGATTTAATGCTCCTCTTCTGAGGTAGTATTGGTGCAATGTGTTGTCATATGAGCTTGCTGCAGAGTGGGGTGTGGAAAGCTTTTGCAGAAGGAACCTGAATCTCTGCCAGAGTCTGCAAAGGAGACCACTGGTATGCTATATCAGGGTTTTATGGGCAAATCCAGTGAATTACTAATGAAACTCTCAGCCATTCAGCAGAAGCTGGTTTCTCTGCATTTCTAGATGGTATGAGGAAAAGTATATCTCCTTGCTCCTTCTCTCCCAGTAAAATTCCGAGGAGTTGCTGGTCTCTGCTTGCTCTCCCAGCTGGAGCTCTGCCTGAGTCTCCTCCTAAGCCACAATATCCTGACCACCATGGTCCCTGCTGCTGCTTTGGGAGGGGAGGATTTACTTAAGGATTTATTTACAAGCATGAGTGCTTCTAAAGGATGCAGGTTATTTGATATGCAGGTTGTTCATGAAAATATGAACCTGTCAGAATATGTTAGAAAACTTTTAAGAGCCTTTGGCGGTGATATACTTACTTTGAAGGGATAAGGAGATACTCTCATAGGGGACTAATTTGGTGAAAGTTAAGGAACAAAGGTAGAAATGAACTGTGAATTTCCATAATGGAGAATTTTTATCATTCAGAATGGTCACGTCTAAAACAGGCATGGAAGAGCTGTAAAACTGTCAGTACCGAGTGGGCTGAGTGAAGTGGCAGACAAGATCTCATGAAAAGGAATGCAAGATGATGCACATGGGGAAAAAATAACCCTGCCTAAGCTTAAGCAGGGATGGGCCCTAAATTAATTATTACCATTCAGGAGATCTTGAAATCAGTGTGCGTGCCTACTTCCCTAAAAACATAAACTTAGTAAAACGGTAAATACAATATTAAGATTTAGAAAAAGAATAGCAAATGAAACAAACTATTGCTAGTTACTTCTGTGCACCTAAAGTCTGAGTATTGCTGATAGTTCCAGTAGCCCCACTCAAAAATCATAGCACTGAGCTAGCAAATATTCAGAGAAAGACAACACGGCAGTCAGAAGCAGAGAACAGCCTCTGTTCAAAGTAGCCCATGAGTTTGCTATGTGAAGCTTGGAGAAGAGAAGGTGGGGCAACCTTCTGGAGGGCCAGAAGAATGAAAAGATTCAAAAAGGGATTAGTCAAATTCACAGGGGTGGATGCACTGCTGATTAAATCAGAAAATCATGATTGTGAAAGATGAGGAGGTGCCTGGGGAAGGTCTCTGTCTGCTGTAGGTGCTGTCCCCTCTGCCACTGGTCATGGCCAGGGACAACGCAGAGCTCTGCAGCCCTTCGATCGCTCCCAGCATCGCACATCTCTTCTCAGGAAGAAACCTCCCATGCTTGGCATTTAATTATGGCTTTGTCAGCACATCATATTTTTTCTTAAATTGCATCTTCGGTGTTTTATTTTTATCTAAGCAGAGCATTTAATAATGGACCTTTTAAAGGAAGTCCCAGATCACTTGACTGGTGATAAATGATTCCACTCGCCCTTAAAAATTTTTACTAATCTATTCACACCTCTTTTAAGAATTCGCCACAAGCTGTTCTCCAAACATATGTACATTTTGAACAGTGGCAGCACGAGCCTGGATTAGACTCTGCAGAGAATTTGATCCACTTATTTCAAAACACAGAGTTACCTGAGCAGCATTTAATATTAGCAGACTATACAGAAACACTTGGATTTGTGGGTTTTTTCCTGGAATCCCATTATTCATGCTAAGAGTGAGCACAGAAAACAAGCTGCCCCTTTGCAGGACAATTAATTTCTTAGTTCTCTCAGACTATACAATCGATGAGACTGCAAGGGAAAAATATTATGGTAAACAGGGATTTACACAGATTTTTTTAACTGTTGAAAATATGGGAAATTAGTGAGATACAGTTTATATGTATATGAAACATATAGCCCTTCAAAACAGATATATAGATTTTTTTCTCTAATACTATCAAGTCATCCAAAATGTGATACTTAGGAGTGATATATATATGGATATGTACCTTAAGAAAAAAAATTCTTCCGAGGCAGAAGTCATAATCCTAGATCCAAAAAAACCTAGCCGAGAACAGCAATGTTGCAGAAGCATTTCCGAACAATGGATCTTATGACGGGATCTAATTTTTCTGCATTGTGTTTTATGCAAAATTTGTGACTTCAGGGAGATTTGAATCCTGAGAGCACCAAAGCTTCCAAGATACTTGAAGCCATCAACCTCTCCCCCTAAATCTCCCTCAGAGATTTACAGCATTTGTGTCAGGAACACAAACTGACCCAGGGCTGGCACCTAGCAGCTGATACTTTCCCAGAAGGTAGTTAATTGTGCAATGATCAGCTCTAAGCTCATTATCAAAAGAGAACTTAAATTAAAAAATTAGGAGACAAGATGATTTAAAAGACATTTTTGCATTTAGAAAGTGGGTAGGTTCTGCTTTCAGCAACTTACTGATAACTACAAATTCACATTTTTCTCTATATTAATATTTTAATTTGATAAAATCACCCACTTTTACTCTCCATGATCCAATTTAATGTCCTTCCACAACTTCTTGTCATAGAAAAGGAAGAGTAAGTTCTGTGGCTTTACACCTGAGGGTCCATATGCTTGGGCCAGCTGCATACAAAGCCAGAGCAGTTGCTGAATACAGATACTGCTTCTAACACTGTGTATTTCCATCAGCCTCTTGCTTTTTGGAAATGAAAATGATTTGTCCTCACTTGGGCGACCCATATGCTGGGAACAGCTCATTCTAAGACGACATTACCAACAAATAATGCTTTTCTGGTTTACATCAAGAATTTTTTTTACATCTATTCAGGACTTTTAGTCATAACTGTTGAGACTGTATTTTGTAGAAAGCAACTTTCCTGTTTTTTCCCCTATATAGTAGCTAAATGTCAAAAATGATCAGTTAAGGGGAAAAAAATCGAACCTCTACTTTATCTATTAAACCCTCTGACAGATAAATTCTTACAATCTTTTCTAATATTAACGGATGTAGATAGTAAACCAAGCAAATGAACCTTCCTGAGGCAGCTGTCCTTTTGAATGTTATACAGCTGATCACATGAATATTTATTATATCCTCAATTCTCAAAAGGTGCAAGAGTTTTCATTCAACCAGCAGGCTCCAGCATATCAGATTTTAATTGGGAGAATATAGTGAATGTAGACATCTGTAATTTCATTGCTACTGAATAATCTAAAATTTGGGAAGCTTGAGTATGATGGACTTTCTATCAGGGCTAATATTAGAATCAAGATAAAATATTTTCCTGAAATTGATGGCCTATTTTATGTGACACTCATTTGGAAAATAGAAATCTGTGGCATGCTGCATAGTTGCAGATGACAATAATCCCTTTTGTTTATAAGGTTAATGAACCTATGAATTGAAACATCCCATTGTGTGCTGATATGGAGCATATTTACTTACATAGCACAGGCATAAGAAGCTAGGTGGGAAGGAGTGCACATACCTTAGAAATCCGAAGATCTAAGAAAAAAATTAATGGAACTTAGGTACTTTAATTCAGGCTTCTCATGAAAGCAAAATGGGCCTCGTGGAATCGTTAGAAAAACCTTGATTCCCTTCCCAGGTTTGTGCTAAGAATAATCACAGAATTTGTTCTTTGAAAACACAAGAGCAGCACCACTAGGTCCAAATGACCTATTCAGGAACACACTGGAGGGCAGAAGTAATCTAGAGAGGGGAGTGATGTGGTTAAGATCCTCCATGCTTTATTCTCCAAAAAATATCAAATAACCAATTGAGTATTTCATGCCTGCAAACTGCAGCAATGTATTTTCAGTAATATTAAAAATTTCTTTCACTTCTCAACATTATTTCATATTATTAATTGCATATATTGATTTGAAAAACTAAATCATGTAAAAATCTCTTTTAGCTCCAAATTATACTATCAGTTAAACAAGCTTAGAAAGTGTGTTTTTGTAGCTGAAGAGGCAGAAGAACAGCTCAAACCTGAATATCAAAGCCAAGTAGAAATGAGAAACCAGATTCTTTGCCCACAAGTTGCAAATATCTTCCAGGACTCACGCTGCAGGTGGGTTTTCACTGCTCTGTTCCAAAGATCTCCGAGCTGGGGTAGACAGACATCCTAATTTCCAAAGCTCTGTTTTCTTCAGAATTTGCAGACTGGTCGCAGAAAATTGTGTCCCCAGGCACCATCTTACCCAGGAAGAAGCATGGGTGAAATTGCAGCACAAATAGCTGTCTCAGATCACACAGTTATCATTGATCAATAAGCTGTTTTTTATCTCTAAACTGCAAGGAGTTCAAAGAAACTCTGGGGCTGAATGGGACATATTTCAGAACGCTGTTTTCTGCAGTCAGCAGAAGCTTATCTTGCATTTATGGTTTTTAGTTAGGACTGCATGTTTTGAGAAATGAGAGAAACCTCTTTCATTAGACTCTGTTTTATCCTGTTTTGAAAATCCAGCAGCCATTGGTGTACGCAGTGTAGGGGCAAATTAAATCTACAACTCTGCTTTTGCTAAACAGGAGGAAGATCATAACAAGCATGCACAGTCATCTGCCTTTAATTTTTTAAAAATTGTTTATTGATTATGCCTGTATTTTCAGTTTGTTTACACTTTATAACTGTGCTAATTGACAGTACCTGCTACAGTAAAATTCGTGGAAATATTGTCAGTTTTCCAATTTCACTGGAAGTTGCCAGTTAACAAGATCTGTTTACAACACATGGTTTCTTTCTACAGAAATTAGGGTGTTAAGAGATTTACAGGGGATCAAAAATTCTTCTCCTAGAGGAAGCTGCATCCCAAACACATGAAGTAAATGCAGCAGGAAGTAGGCAGGGACAAGTGTACTCCTTAAAGCTCTGGGACAAATTCATCCAGCAATCTCCCTGTGGCCATTTCCAGCTAGCTACAAGTGCTTTTCCATGGGATGCAGATAGTGAACTTACCCTGATACCCTAAAAACCTCCACAGCAATGGAGTTTTACCACAGAGGACTCACACTATTGAGTATTATCTTAAATGTAATGCAATGGGTAGATTAATTAATTCAGTTTCAGTATTTTAGCTGTAATCTGACATTCAGTACTGTCGTGTGAGGCAATGCCACCCCAGGCACAGCTGCACCTCCATAGCCTTACACGTTGCTGCAGGATGCTGTGGGGACTTGGAGGGGACAGCCCCAGGAGGAGCCCTTCCTTGCAGAATCACATGCGCGGCAAATATTTTTATTGGGGGAAGCATGAAGGTATTCCTCAGGGCTGGACTTCAGAAATAGGCTGCAGTTTGCTCAGTTAAGCCACTTAACTCTGCCGCTGAACCAGGGCATCTAAAAGATGTCCATAATTCGGGGGGCAAAGGCAGTTGCCTGGGAAGATCTCCACAGAGCTGCGAGCTTAAATCAGTCCAGATCCACCCCAAACTAAAAATGAAAAAATAGAGTTAGCTTCCAAGCATTCAGCTGGGAACGTGACACTGAGTCCTTTAAAGAAATACTACTGGAGATGACAAAATATTGATAAACTACGTGTAGCCTGCATAGCAAAAGAAAGCCCAGAGTAAGGTCAAATTTAGGTGGCCTGTCTGGAGAAGGGATGGGAGCCAAAGCAGCCTTGAATGTTGGGATGGGGTCTGGGGGAAAACATGATAATATGTTTTAGGGGCAGTGGAAGTTAATCCTTTCATTAGGATCAGGTCAGGAGCCTGGCCAGGTGAATTTTCTTTTTTTATTCTCTTAGCACTCTAAGATCCTCTGTGCTCTGCACTAGCCAAAATGACTTGCTCCTGGATGTACCGCTCAAACACAGTTCTTTATTTATCCACTTTATCTTCTTTTACTGATATAATTTTGAAGCATGGCTGACCTTGTCTACGCCCCTGCTTTGCCCTGTGAAATCTCTTTATTCAGTCCTTGTCACTCGTTTTCCACTCCTGATCTGCCCCACATCAGAACTGTAGTTTGGTGCAAGATAATCCCCTGTGCTGGATTAAAGAACATCCCAAGCAATGCTTTGACAAAGGGGAGACAAATTTTCTACCATTATAGAACACAGGAAAAGAAATGTGCCACAAGAATTGGATGTTTAAGCAAGTACCAGTAAGTCAAAATTACATCCAGATGTAAAGGCTGGCTCCAAACTACTTAATAGTAATTTATTAAAATGACAGCTACTACAGTGCAAAACATGAAAAAATACTCTATTCTCTAATTATGGCTGTAGTCTGCCCTGACTCTGTGCCTGTACCAAGGGTAAAAAAATGCACTTAGTATTTTGAAAAATTCTGCAAGGCAAAGGCAGGTCTGTAAATCAACAGTAACACTGAACCCCTTGCAAAGCATGTCGAGAGAAAAGTTGACCAAGACCTTAAGCCTCTTGGAACAAGAACAACATCCTCAACTCTGGGAGCCCCCGAGCCTTTCATGGCTCTTTTCCAGGTCAGAGGGAGGTGAAGCACTCCTAATAGGCTACGTGGGAGCAGTGCAGTGCACACCCATCAGAGAGGGTGGGGAAGGGGTATGAGACTCAGCTGGAGCACTGCTACTCTGACTTCACGGGGTGGTCCTACAGCTTCACAGCCAGAGCTAGTTTTAACTCCCCTGGCAAATACCCAGAGGGTGAGGTTTTTTGTAACGCCTTGAGCTTTGGGCCAACTGCAAAGCAGCAAACCCATGAACCTGCACCTCTGAGGCTAGTAGCACCTCTGTTTGAATGAATACCTCAATTTTAACAGTGCTTGAAGCACAAGCGCCTAATGACACAAGGTTGATGCTCCTGTACTGACCAAGAGCTGTTGCAATTTGTTGGATTGTAAAACATAGTGTATAAGTGTGATTTCAAGAAAGAGGAAAATACTTTCAGTGCATGACTAATTGCCTTCTTAAGTAAAAGCAATGACGATACTTACAATTCCAAGTCCTCAAGTCTTTTTCTTTTACAGAAAAGTAGAGAGGCAGACAGAGTTGTCAAAATAAACATTCTTAAATCAAAGGAACCCTTCTTCACTTTGCCCTGAGGATGCTCCCAATGAGATGACTTCTTAGGCTATGCTATTCCTAGTAGTGTGTGGCACTACAAGATATTCCCTTTTCTGACCTATTTTGCCCATTTTGATTCTTTCAGAGTTGCCTTGCAATTACTACATCACATTTAACTGGGTATGTTTAGGGTATGTCTGCACAGCATCATTCTGTGCCACGTGGGGATGCATGAGCTGGCAACAAGCGCACTGGCTCCGAAATCAGAAACACTGGAAATATAGTACAACATTTCACCAAATTAACATACTACTGCTATGAGAAGTGAGTGACTACCAAGGTGCTTGACATGGTGCCACGCAGATCCGTATTTCTATACTGATGTAAGCTGTATTTTGCACATTACACCTCCAACATCCAGTTGATACTTTCCTACTGTTAATACACTTTCTATCCCTGATTGTGCATTTTAATCAAAGGTTTTCAGGTTATTTCAAGCTGGAAGGGACCTCAGGATGTCTCAGTGGCTGCTGCTGAAGTTTTTCTGTTGTGTCTTCTACCAAAGGGCCTAAAACTTGGATGCTGTATTCTAGACGGGTCCTAATAAGTGCTGAGTAAAGGGGGATAATAATTTCCCCTCAATCTACTGGCTATGCTCCTGTTAATATAGCCCAAATTACTTCACCCAAATAATTATTAAGTAAAGAAAATAAACCTCCCTTAAACTACAAATAACCAATGTTTTTTAGCCTGTTTTTATTACTGATGACAGAGTATGTAATTTTCAGCTTATATTTTCTACTACATTTTTGGAACAGAATTCACGTAGAAAGGGTAATTTCTTCACTGTTTTGTCACTGTCTACAGCAAATGTCATCTTTTGGTTCACTGCTGTTCTTCTAAACTTAGGATTTGGGTGCTCTTTGGGTTCACTGATATTCAATGCAGTTATTATTTGAATAAATTTGCTTGTCACTTCCATAGCAGAATGTAATTTTCATTTACTATTGGAGGTGTTCAACAGAGGTTCAACAGTGGCTACCTATGTAGTTGCTTGGGGAGAAAGAAAAGTAACTCAGGAACATGTTGGAGGGTAGGAGGCAAAGCATGATCTTGAACCTAGGTCTGTTGTCCTCAGTAGAATACTCCAGTCACAGAACTTTTGGTTGCTCGGGCATTTTCTCTTTCTCTTCCTCTCCTCT
>NW_008825150.1:2870789-2879435 GCF_000699105.1 Pygoscelis adeliae
CCACAAACCCTACCTATGAAATAATTTTCTTGAAAAATTAATGACTGACTTAACTGATTAATATGCATGTATCTCAATGTCCTCTCTCTATATATTTTTTTTTTCCTGTCTGATCTTCTGCAAAGAACTTCCAATTGGCTATTATGTTCAATAAAGTGAAAACTCAGAGTCCCAAGAGGCTAATTATCCATGGTTTTGTTAAAATATTAATTCTGGCAATCACGCAATTTTAAAATTCAGCTGAGGTAATATGAAAAGCAACTCTTTTAATAACTGCATGATCATGAAATACTGCAAAGAAGTTTTCTGAGGTCATTTGCTATTGTGAGATATGGCTTTCCCAGTAGTCTCTTAGTTGCTTTTCCGTTATGAATTTAGAAGAGTGAAGTTTGGCCCTAAGAGTTGAAATTGTTATTTTATTTCCTCAGGAAGCAGTTTTGGGCAAAAGAACAGTTCCTTCAAAGCATGTTTTGAATGCAGGAAAAGGACTGCATTGGGCTGCAACTTGCAAAATGACAAATGTTCTCACTTGTCTTGGTTTTTCAGCAGTGGTTAGCATTCACAATTTCAGATGGATTTGGTGGGAGATGTGGATGTCTCTCAACATAAAGGCTTTTATGCTTCTTCCTTCCAAGGGGCTCAGCTCACAGTTGGTTAAATGCCTGCAGCTGTCACTACCAAAGGGTCTGAGTCTCCTGTAGGTCCTATGTCACATCTGCCTGACCTCTCCCTAGAGGTACCTAGGACATCTCAAATGGCTCCAGATGCCTATATTTAAGCAATAAAGTTGAGCCCCATCAAACATTAGTTTTCTGGACAGAAAGCGAACTATAATCATTAAGGGCAGATCCTGCCACTATATTCACCATCTCCTTGTACGCAGTCATAACTTTTATACTATGTATAGTCCAGCTAATTAAAAGATCAACCTCCCTGAACCTCTGTCTAACCAGTTTTCCCATTTTCCAGTTGCTTCTGCAGTGCCCTAACTGGACAGCTGCTGTCATGGGGCTTGCTGTGATCTCAGCTTTAATTTCAAGTTCCTGAACTTCATCTTGATTAAAAAAAAAAAAAGTATAATCCAATTGTGTGTGGAGGAATAATTTATGCACCGTAGTTACTTGTAGAGTGTCTCTTTGGGATATAGGAACAGAGAAAATCTACTTTGTGTGTGAATCCTGTCGTACTCTGGCAGCCAAATGAGTGTGTGAAGCAGAGAACCTCGGAGGCCAGAATAACCTTTGGTTTTATCCAAGACACAACAGACAAATGGTGCCCCTGGAAGCAACCTTGAGAGTCCCTTCAGCTTTAACCTGTGCAGTGATTAATTAGTAGGTGTCAGGTTTTAATTAATTAATTTTTTTAATTAGGGGTGAACTTGGAAAAATATAAGCTGAAAAATGTGATTTACTTACTTATTGTGGATCCAGATTCGGGCCTGTTTAGGGAACTGATGATAACAAAGCCAAAACCTTCATTCTCCTTGCGGTGGATCACAACGTCACTGGTTTGCAGGCTGTGAGAAGTGAAGCCCTCGGGGGGTGTAGCGTTGCTACTTGAGACAGCATGATTACTGTTAGCATAAGTAGTGTAGTCACTTCTTGGCGAACTGTGGTGCGTAGACACCGAGCCTGGGCTTCTGCCATTCTCTGGGCACGGTTCTCCTACAACATAAATCGCACCAGTATTACAGTCTGACTTGCTCAGTGGCTTTGTGACTTACACTACATTTGCTAATGCAACATGAATACAGTTGGCTGTCTATGGCCCAGACTACCGCAAGTATTAACCTAAGAGCTGTAATAGATGCAGAGAGACAGGAATCTACACAATTATGCAAAACCTTCAAGGGCAGTCAGATAAAGCAAGCATGAACACTCACTGCTAAGCTATCTAAAAGAGAGGAAAGGAAAGTAAGAAACTGGCTATCTGGATTGCAAAAAAGTTAGCAAGCACCATTGCCTTCTCTGCTGGTTGATCTGTCATCAGGAGGAAAATGTGACCATCTAATCCAATATAAAATTATTTGTGTTTGGATTAAAAGAATTTAAGCAGGCAGCTAACATAGAGTCATTAGGATTAGCTGCATAATGTTCTTCTTACAAGTTGATTAGCATGCTCAAAAGATGTTCATGGAACAGAGCAGTTATACAATGAAAAATAATCACAAATAGTTTTTCTGTGTGTGTCGTGACCGAAGCAGTGGTCATTTAAAGGTTTTGAAGATGCTCTTGTGTGGCGAGTTCAAAGGACAGAAGTGAAAATGGAGTCCATCCACACTTCAGTATTGCTTTATAGTAACAAGAACAGGGAACAAGTTAAATCCTGTGGGATTACACACTTTTTTAGTACAAGCATTTTGGCAATTGAAAACAGTAAAGTTATACTTCCAGATGGGATAAAAGATTTATATTCCTCGCAGATCTAAGTTGTTTACACAAATCAGCATTTATTGACAGTTTTAATACAGAACTTTCGGATGAATGTAAGGAATACGTTTTCTGTTCAAAGCAATGAGAGTGGCAGAGTCATTCTACTGAACACCTGAAGAGCTTACACATACACACATACATCCTAGGAAGAGAGCTTGCAAATTAGACCTTCAGTGTGTATATATTAATAAAATAAACATCATCCAAGGACAAGCTGTTGTTTTCTCATTCAGGTGTGTCCTTTAGCAGTCCTTCTGCAACTATGAAATAAAGTGATTAGAGAGAATAAAGAGGAAGAAAAACAAACAATTATTATACTCCTGCATTAGAATTGAAAATCTCCAAGAGTTATTGAACCAAATCTGCAACTAAATGCCATAGTCAGTGACAAGAGAGATCTCATTTTCTGGCTGTCATGTTTCAGAAAGCTGAATATTGTTTATGTCAGTATGGCTGCAACAGAAAGGAAATTATCTTACCCTGCAGAATGACCAAGAGCTGGCTTGGCCATAAAAGAATGCAACAGAATGCCATTAAGTATAGGAAAAAAAAGATAAAGGAGGGAAAGTTTAAATGGCTATTCAATTGTCAGCTGTGCAATAGATGTTCATCAGAAAAATTACATTTTGCTTCTGCCTGTGAAAAAATGGTATTTTAATCTGTGTTGTTCTGAATACCACATTTTCCTAATCAAATTGTTTTCCAGAGCTTGTGAATGGTGATTTTCTGTTCCAGATCTGGGTAAGTATCTGTGCAAAATGGCAATTCCATGCGAGGGCTAAGGTATGTACGTCAGCTATCAGGCAGGTAAGGAAAGCCCCAGATCCCTCTGTTGTATACATTCATGCTAGTGAGAAATTCGCACGAAATCAATTGGCCTGATGTGTTAGTATAGCATTTTTCAGTCATGTCCAACATCAGTTGTTTTAAATTTTTTACACAAAGTTTATGTTGTAACACACTAAATTAAAGTCCTGTTCAGCTCCTGAAATGCTTAAACATTAATGAGTTACACACTATACTCCCCGGTGTGGCGCTCTCAAGGCCCAAGAATAACTCCAGGTGTTTTACCAGCTTGCTTAATTTTCTGTGCCAGGAGACCAGAGTGTCTAATAGACCCTTTTATTTAATATTTAACAAGCAGCAGCGAAGGCTGGCATCTACTCTGTGCTAATCCTCTTGCTAATTTTGCCTGCAGTCTGTACAGCCGGCTGACCCGGGAAAGGTGCTAATCGCAAGTGCTCGGCGGATTACCTTGGTTATTGGCCATTTTCCTAGCGCTGGGGGAGCTGCGAGGGGGCGTCGCGCCGGGCGGAGGGGGACCTTTCTGGCTGGAGGACTCTGGAGTCAGTAACAGAAGAAAGTCAGTCCTGCGAGAGCGCGGCTGGCAGGGAGCTGCGGTGCCGCAGTGGGAGGGGGACTGTGAAGACGAAGGTGAGTGGGAGGGCAGCTTTTTGGCAGGGGAGCGAAGGGGAACAGCGCAGGCAACGACAGTGCATCTAGGGCACGGGGAGGCAGAAGACAGGACAGGCTGGGAACGTGGTTTTGCTCATTTCTGGTGCCTCAGTGAAGTGTACTCACCACAAATGTTTTAAAAGTTCTTAAATAAACTTCTTTCCCCGAGTAAGCAAAGGTTGCAATGGAACGGCAGCAAATTCTCCCATTAAAGCTTTAACAGATACTG
The DNA here is from genome assembly GCF_000699105.1 of Pygoscelis adeliae. Taxonomy (NCBI): domain Eukaryota; kingdom Metazoa; phylum Chordata; class Aves; order Sphenisciformes; family Spheniscidae; genus Pygoscelis; species Pygoscelis adeliae. The sequence goes on from NW_008825150.1 coordinate 2,874,906, forward strand.
CCACACATTTTTCCAGGTTCCAGTGTTTTTCAAGAATTGAGACCGAGCTAGTCTAAAGGTTTAATTTACTTCAAATTCTTCATATTGTTTTAGGTTTATTTTCTGAATGTGTCTGCTTGAAGGGAGGATCCGGCCCTGTTCCTAGGAGCCGCTTGTGCCATACGGAAGGTTTTCAGCCAGCTTGTGCTGCAGTCGGGGGGAGGGAAATTCCAGATGACATCAGTGAGACCAGAAATGGGCTTTTAACACATACAAGAGTGAAATGAGTTCCTGCCCTGAACAGTTAACAGTCTTTGAGCCTTTCTCTGTTTGCTTATTGACACAGTCAACTTTAACAGCTTTAACTTAGGTGAATGTTTTTTCCCAAAAGTGGACAAGAGGAGACAGCACAGACCAAGACAGAATGGAACAAATCCAGAGCACTCATGATCACCACACCGGAGTTACCGATATTGTTTCCGCTTCTGAAGGAAACAATGCTCAGCTGTAGTGTTTTTGTCACAGAAACAAGGGACACATATTTACAATCATTCTTTCTTCAAAATGACACAAACATTCACTTTGATTTTAATTTTCTCTGTTTTCTTAAAACAGCACCTCTTTGTGCTGCCAGCATTGAGATCTGTTTTTCCTTTCACCTTTCCCAGCCTTCACTCACCTGTGGGCAGCACCTTTCTCCTCACAGTAAGATTCACTTGGCCGTTTCGGGCAGCGTTATGCATAAGATCAATCACGTATCGGTGGGTTTTGCCGGCCACTGGAATCCCATCTACATACACCAGCTCATCACCAGGATGGAGACGACCATCTCGGTCTGCTGAGCCCATGGCAATTACTGCTCCAATGAGAATCTAGGCAGCAAAGAAACAAAACCCCATCATATATACACTGAGCCTCCAATTTAGTGCCATGAATGTTGCAGTGATTTTCCCTTTCTTTTGAAACTAAGCTAGTGATTCAGTGCAGGTGAAGAGATCTGTGTGTGTCTGAAAGCTGTGCTCCTCTTCTGTGGGTATGATTGAAGATGCTTCCTTGCCTTTGGTAAGAAGGTAAGATGTTTCCTACGTGTGTAGGAGTGATACACCTGAGAATCCTGGTCTAAGGATGATCTACCTGATACCTTCAAATCAAGATAATCTGTCTATAAGGAGTGTTGAGTTTATATAGACTACACTCTGCAGAAGATCTAAACAGATTAATTCCACGTAAAGGTCCTTTTGACTTAAAATTAGTTAGTCTGCATATTTCTTATTGAAGGTTCCTCACACCTGGAGTAATACACTTGGGGTCAGTAGTGGAAGTGACCCCACTACACAGAGTTTGCTTTGGGAATCTAGGGGAAAAGAAGTGCTATATCCAATGTTGTTACTCATAATGAATAATTGCTCAGGTAGTGGTTGATTAACAAAATGGAAAAAGAGGAAAAATGTCAGCTTACTCTGGGCAGATGTTGCTTTCCCAAATCGACATCTAAATGTAATTTGTATGGGACATATAAACTAGTAAAAAATCTGTTCAAAACCTTTTAATGACTTTCTTCACTTTCTATGCACATAAATTCACATAATTTATTAGAAGAAGACATATATATTTTCCCTCTGGAATAACTGGTAGAACAGTTGAGATTGATTCAAACAAAACCTTTCTTTGAAAGAATATTAAAGCACTCGCAAAGCGTGTTCCAAATTTTCCTTTCTCTTGTTCAGTGTGAGAGTGAGCACAGAATGATGGATATGACATACCGTGTGACAATCTGCTTTAAAAAATAAAAGAAAAAAGCTATCAAGTATTGCTTTTCATGATGAACTGCAAAGGCTAGATGTGGTAGTCACACAGGTGGTCTTGTGGTTTTTTTTGTGGTCTTAGCTGCAGAGTTGCAAGTATCCCAGCAGAGTGTTTAAATGAAACCCCATGTGGAGCCTGGAGATTTTTCCCCGGTTTCTAGCCTCCCTTTGGCTCCCTTTTGCTTTCAAAACTTAGCAAAGAGAGAACACGACGCAGCATTTTCCTGCTTCCTGGTGTTCCTGGGATCCTGTTAAACAGTGCCAGGCTGAGTTGCCAGAGAGAGTCTTTCAGGTTCTTCATTCTGTTCTTCAAATAGTGAAAGAATATACCTCAAAGCTTTGGAAAATACTTTGTGCAAAATCCAGCTATGAAATATATATTTATGCTCCTTTACTGGATAGGAAAAAAGCTGTCCAAAGCTACATTTAGCTAGATCTTCACAAAGTATTCTCAAAACCTTTACATTTGGGCATCTCACATGAGTAAGAATTTTTTCCTAGTTATCTTGGGAAGAGATGGGTGATAACGATCTGCAGCTTGGAAGATTATAGGGACTGACTTCCCCCTTTGGTTTTATTGAGCATTTGCAGTTTCTTTATAATTGGCTGCGAAAGTATTGAACAATTTGTGCATCTTTAACCTTTGGAGAAACACAAATGCAGCTCACAGCATGGAAGGTCATCAGTATCTACAGCACAGTGCAAAACCTCTTTCTAGTTTTGACTAATTAAGTAATTATTGCTGATATTTCACATGTCCACAGTGGAATGTGATTGTGTTACTCATCTCAGCGGTGGAACTGACTCCTAACATAAGCAGCAGAGTCCTACTTTAAACACTTCAGGTAGGTGTGTTTGTCAAGATGATGGCCACCATAACTGTTATTTGGTATATTTAATAGCAAAAAATCCCTTAATTTTCCTTCTTTTTCATTTTCTGTGTCTGAACTTGTTTCTTATCCAGTATCTGCTCTCATTTCATGGCTGAGTAGTTCCCATAATAGTTATAAATTCTACAAAAAAACCACAAATTGGAAAAATACTTATCAGGATTATATTACCTCTGTAATGGAGTTTCATACTGGCATGAGATTTGAATGTGTGAGGAAAGGATGATGACATGTAGGCAATAAAGAGCGTGTTGTAGAAAAAAGGGAAAGCTTCACCTATTGCTTGAGATTAAACATGGGAAATGCTGGGATTAGGAAGATTGTGACAGAGCATAATCTGTAATTGAAGTCTGGGTCTATTAACTGGTACATGTTAATCTGTTTTGATACTGAGTTTCTTTGTGATTCTTGGTAATTATTTGACTTTGTGTTTCAGTTTCTATGAATAGAACACAGTAGCTTCACAGGCACATAGTGAAATTTAAGTAATACACATAAAAGGTGTGATTCATGTCACCTAATTTTAAGTGTCCGTGGTGTCTAAATCCAAGCTAATTATCTGAACTCTGTCTAATCATTGCCAAAAATAGGAGTTCCTAAGGTGTGGTCTGCGTTATCCTAACGTTTTGCTCTATGGACATCTGTTATGTCTTAGAAATGTCTGTTTCTTGGCACTCATCATAAAAGGAATATAGACATACATCTTGCAGGCATTTTTGAGAAGAATCCCAGTCAATCTGTGTTGAAAAGGTGAAACTCTTAGTGTAATTATGTATATGTTCCTGTGATTTTGAGTTTGAGCTGCACAAATGTATCCAAAATACTTCTCCGCTTTAGGACAGCAATTTGCAACTTCAGTAAAGTTCCAATTTACGTATATTTGCAATCTTTCAGTGATATAATTCACCATGATAGAGTCATATTATCTCTAACTCCTCAAGTTACTGGAGGTGTGATAAATACCTGTGGTGGTATGATCTCATGAGATTTGAGAGGTGATTGGAACTGGCACAACGCACAGTCTTGATATTTGAAATTTCTCAATAAATTTAAGTCTTTCCTTTGGAAAGCATCTTCGTGCTTACAAATATGGAAAGTGGAGTAGTCCAGCATCACTTTCTTCTTCTAAGGTGCGAGGTAGATGATATAACTAGAAGGAAACTAAGCTACAGTCCCTCTATAGTGCCAGCATTATCCTTCTAAAAAAACTTTATGTGGATTCTGTGTCTTTGAAAAACTTACTGCCTTCTGCTGAACAATCCATATTCCTTTTTAGAAGCCAAAACACAAAGACAAAAGTCAGTGAAAGCTTCCTTTTGTTCTGTGTTACCTGACTGCACCGCAGGAGAGCTGAAACAAACATTTCAAAGTGTCTCAGTTCGTGTTTCATAGGAAATGCAGGGGTTTGGAGGACAGGCAGAAACTGCCTCTCCTTTTCTGGAGGTGAAAGGAATGGGAGGCTGCAGGTGGGCTGTCCACTGCAGGGATGCAGTGGAGGAGAGAAAACAGAGTTAAGAAGTCTTGTATTTTGAATACAAAATAGATGGAAACTAAAAAAAGTGGAGTACATCTGTCGTCTTTATTAGTGATGAATTTGAGCATTGAACACAAGTAGATGGGCAACAAAGAGGGAGTGAGAATTGAGAAGTTCAGCACTGCAACACCTAGCTCTGAGGAGGTGCCTTTTTGCCTCATAGGATCTTCAGCCTCAAGCTAGGATCTTACTCATTCCTGAGGACTTTGAGACATGGTTTGCAGGGAGACATAAAGTCTGTTAGATTGATACATCTGGGGGAAAAACGCTTTTGTACTTGCAGGCCCTGAAATAGAGATAGCAACCTTGAGGCTAAGTGCAG
>NW_008825150.1:2879814-2951743 GCF_000699105.1 Pygoscelis adeliae
TCAGCAGGACAGTGAAGCGTTTTAGAAGGTGTTTCACAGAAGGCAGCATTTTTGGTCCTGCTCTCCAAAAATAGCAAGGTGCTTATCTCTGCACTTGGTATCCAGCTATGACTCTTTGACTTTGCACAGTAAAGCCGGGTCAGTCCTTCACTGAAAAGAAACTAGAAAGAGCTGCTTCCTCTGTAACAGTTCAGTGCATAATGCATGTAGCTGGGAGGCAAAAGACTCGTTTCCAAATTCCCACTCTACTGGACTGTTGAGCAGAGACATAAATTCAGGTCTCCTACAACTCCAGCATGTATTCTTAACCATCAGAATATTAGATATTCTAAACCAGTTTTCTTGCAGTCGTTAGGTTGAAATCATTCCATTTTATATAAATAATCATCTTTTAGATGAGGCATTTGAGCTGCACTTTTCCCCATGAGAGTGTTGTAAACCTCCAAACTGCAGAGCCAGTCAGACACTCAGTCTGTGACTACTTAATTATACATTTGTAATGAATAAAGCACTAAAGGAGACACCAAGACAGACTTTCTCAGAATACTGAGCAGCGCTGTAGCCAGGGACACTTTCCTGGGAGATGGGAAATGCCACTAGACGCTACTGTCTGAAGCAGGTAGAGGGAGATTTCCAAATCTTCCACTAGTGGCATTTTTTTGCAAGATAAAATGATAAAAGGGGACATTTCCTCTAGTTCCTAACAGATTTCCTTTTTGGCTTCACCCAATAGGCGAGCTTTCAGAAGCCGTACCAGCTGGGCCATCCAGAAAGACCAGGAAAAATGCTTAGTTGGAGAATGTGCAGATGATGGCTCAGTGGCCTCATTTTGTGTGCGCTGGGACATGCTCCATGGAAGAAAGTTAGATGCCAGAGGGGCTTCAGGCACACTGCAAGTGTAGGTGATGAAACAGTGTTGTTTTGGAGTCCTTCTTTACAGTTGCACCTTATTTAGCTTTGAAAATCCATTCCAAAACACTCATTCTAAAATAGGGTCTCTGCATTTCAATCAGCACTTGAAGCACCTTTTTTTAGAATACAGTGCATTTGTTTCTTTTTACAGGAGGCACCAATAAACTATTAATAATTTATCAGTACTTCAACAGATGTTGACAATTTTAAAACAGAGGAGCTTCTTTTTTTCTCAGAGCCACATGTTAGTTAATGTTAATGCTTGAATGACAACTATATTATTCTGTATGAATTCGAATATGGAATATATAAATCTATCAACTAGTTATACATTATCTCAGAAATGTGGTAACACAGGACTCAGACTATGCACAAGAATGTGATAATAAAATCACAACATTATCAACTTGGGATTAGACCTCGCTGACAAACCACAGTTACATCATCAAAGTTATTCTGAAGGAGCAATAATTCTGCCTGCTCTCTCAAAATTATAGTATTTTTATATATCACTAATTTACCAAAATGTGTACACATTTCTTCTAAAAAGTGTGTATATATTTTATTTTATATTTTATTTCACCTGCAGTGAATCTATGTTGGTTTTGTTATCTGTTATTTGATTTTGGGGATGTCTCCCTCCTAATGGCATAAAGGTACCATTTTTATGCCTGATGCACCACATGATGTTGTCATCTAACCTGGCACATGGACTACCGTTCCCTGGTGGGGCCTTCTGTGCTTCTGGAAGTAAACTGCATTGCCAACAGTATCTTTTAACCTTATGCATATATATAGTCTGCCTACATTGAACACAGTTATACATAGTCTTACATAATCTGATTTTTAAAATCTTCTGCTTAAACTCAGTTTTGGAAAGTCAAGATTAAAAGATGTCAGCTCACACTCCGCAGTAAAGGGCTGAGTGATGCACGGTTTCTAACTTAATTCCTTTTGATTCTAATTTAATTTACTGTGACATCTTTTAGATGCGGACAACCTGAAAGACCTGTCTTTTTCTATAGATGAATAAAAAAGCCATTTTACTTATAGCCTTAACATGGTGTTCATTTGGGTTCAGCTATGTAGTAATATTTTTCTGACCTTTACACAGACTTTAGAGTTATAAAAAGGAAAGTCAGGAAGAAATAACTCACAGGCTGTCCAGGCTCATCTCCTCCCAGGATCCTGAAGCCAAACCCAGACTCCATTCTCCGAAGGTGAACATCCAGCTCCTTGTAATCGGGACCTGGTTTAAAGGGAAATCCCACTGAGCAAAGCATTTTGGCTTTGTCTTGAGAATTTGCACCATTTTCCCTCCCACCTTGTGTTCATTGCACATGACTAATGGCATCCTGGTTAGAGCTGGTGGAAACAAATGGGACAATGTGTTGTACACAGACAAGGAGGAGACTTGAAAATGTAGGTTATCTCTTGGAGAATGATTATGTTCAGTAGAATACACTAAACCAAGCTAGAACACATTCACAGGAGAACAGTGCTGGAAAAGTTTGTCCAAAACACAGGTTATAAAGGTGTCTTCTTCCTACAACTGACTGCATAATATACTGCTGTTCATCCACCTCTGGTATTTAATTTGTGTTTTCCTTGCAGTTCGTTAAAACCTAAAGAGAATAAACTGAAATGGGAGATAGAGATACACAGAAAAATTATCAGTCCAACTTACGAAAGATGAATAATCATTACAGGCCATTTTAGTTCCACATACAGATATAAAGCAGTATGTCTTTTTATGTAATGTAGCTTTTAAGTACTCCACTTTCAGGTAATACCCTCAATAAAGAGTTTTGACAAAAGCTATCATTATAAGCCTCTGAGTCTTAGGTTTTAAATTGAAAGCTAACATCATTAACTTGAACTCCTTAATGCTACTCAATTAAAGTCTCAACAGCTTTATGGATCATTAAGATTGTGCTTTCATATGCCTGCGTAACTTGCCTGTAAACATATATTCTGCCCTGGAATATATCAGTTCAGGAATGTAGTGTTTTTTAAAAGTCAGTTTCTTATAAAAGAGTCTAGCTTCATTTGAAAGAGTCCATTGTTTCGAGTCTTGATGCCCTCAAATTACAAAAGGGAAGTTTTGAATAAAATTTCAAGTAGTATAAAGTGAAACCGTAAGCAGTTAGAGGACTAAGAAGTTGTCTATTTTGACTATTGCTTTGTCTGCATGTTCAGAGATGCTTTAGGCTCATCACCTTAAGTAGGACAGTGATTAACAGGAATGGTCTTTCATACAGATTGCACTCTGGTCTATAAATTGTGACAGCTTTTGGCCAGTGTCAGCTTGTTGCCAATCCCAACAGACAAAAAGGGATGAGTAGGTTTATTTCAGCAAACTGTTCACAGTGTCTCCCATTGTGCCTTGTTTTCTCAGGAGGGGAGGGACTACAGATGGCTGAAACACGGTACTTCAGTGTCTGTCATTTACAGATCCCCCCCCAGAGCCATCAGTGGACACCTCACAAACTGTGGAGTTGGGCAGATCCCAGCTTTAGTCTGGGATTAAAGCTGATTCAGTTTCAGTCAGGTCTTGCAAAGACAGAGACACAGAACTACATGCAGTGGCTCTATACTATGACCGTGCAATAAAAATCCTCTCTAGACAGCAGAGTAGCGCATTATTTCTGCAATGTATATTGGTATGAGTGAGACTGAATCACAGCTATTTCAGTTGGTAAAATAAAAGTATTACCTTTACCTACCAACTTGCTTCTCATGTATTTAGAAGACAAACCAAACAGATCCTAACAGCTTATTATCCTGATTTTTTCAATTTATTTGATGTGTCTCAACAGTAAATAAAAGAACAAATGAAGTTTGTGCATGTACAGTATGTTAACTTAACGCAAAGCTTGTTTCAAAGTTGCGAGAGGCAAAGGCATCTTTAGATGAAAGCGATACCTTATCTTTACCTGATTTGCTGTGCCTAAGTGTAACACAGATGGGGCTTAGTACTAGGGAGAAGGCTTTGTAGATAGACACAGTAGGATCACCATTTATAGCCTAGGTCTAACATTCAAAGGCACTGTTTCCAGCAGTCTGTCACAAACCAAACACTACCTTTATTTGTGGACACAGGAATGAATATGCACAGTTGGGAATACATTAAGAAAGTATAAGAATGTCAGGTTGTGAAGAATACATGCTCTGGTACACTGAGATAAAAACGTCCCTCAAACACATACATTGACAAAGCTGATCCAAACCAATGTTGACATCAGACTTCAAAATAAGAGGCACTATTTTTTTTAAAAGAGGCTGTTTTTCTACCCATTTAGAATGGAACAAGTAAACCAGGTTGACCATGAAAAGGTTTAGGCTAAAAATACTGTATATGGGCATACTTTTCTATGAGCTCCTACACAGTTTGGAAGCCTTTGGATTAGCTGACTATGCTATCACGATTGCTCAGAAGAGCCTTCCTTCCCAAATAGCTGGAAGTCTATGGAGCCCATTCTCTGCCAACTCTTACCAGGTCACTGAAAACTGTTTTTAAAAAATAATGTTCTTTTCTGTCCCACCTAAAAAACAAAACATGGGACTGGAAAGGATCCCTGGGTCATCTAGTCCAGCTCCCTGTTATTGCAAGCCTCTGCAAGCAAACAGCACACAGACCTTACCAGCAAAGAAGACACTGGGTGCCCAAGCCTGTTTGTGGCCTTTGTCACTAGGTCATTCAGCACATCACCTCATTCAACATTTCACTGATGGATTGCACCCCATGATTTTGATTACTTTTTCACAGTAATATCATATTATCTCCAGCAACTGACTAGTACGTGTAAGAAGCATTTCCTCCACTGCTGTTGCTGGTTGTTAAAACTTTCGTGCTTGGTATGATATGACTCCATTAACTGCACTGACCCGCTCTCCATTGGTCTGGAGACAACTACACCATAGATAACTGAAGTTACATGTCTGAATGTGGACCTCATTTCCACTCTTAGTTTTTGTGCTTAGGTCATTAATGAAAACAACACAGAAGACTTATTGCAAGGCTCTCCACTAATATTACCCTTTCAGTCCAGAAACTGTTCTTTTAGTAGAATTGCTTATCTGGTTTCTAGCTATTCCTCTTTACATTTTGTGCTAAAAACTGTCTTCTCCAGGCTAACATGGAAGTGCCTCAATTATAACTGGCATTTTGTAAAATGTCTAGTTGAAGTCTAGATTGATTAAACATGCATCAAAAGGTGCAAAAGGTCAGTTACCAGGTTAGTCTGACACAACCAATTTTTGGTAAATGCCTTTTGCATTAGGTCTCAGTTTATCTCCATATTGGCAGTTAGTCTTTAATCAAAAATACGTTCTAAAGTCTTGCTGCTGATGAAATCCCTTTTTTCCTGTTTCTTAAAGACAGGTAAGTTCACAACTATGTGTTTTTACTACAGGAGCTCATGCTTGGTAGATTTACTAAAAGCCCCTACTATTATGTGGCAGCAGTTTCAATATTCTTGAATGTACATTGATCAAGTATTCTTACCCACATAAGTGATTACGTTTCATCTGATATTTCTTCAGTGCTTGCTTCTCTAGGATTCTGGTACTTTTTTCTACACAAAGGATTGTTAGATAAACTAAATTTTGCCTTTTCTTGCTGGAGCAGATTTTCAGTTGATAATACAAAGAAAATTACCTATACTTACAAAAAAATGACGCTTCTGTGCCTTGCAATATACTGCCAACTGTTGGTTAATATAACTTCATTATGGAAAATGCACCTTATTTTTTTCCTTTGTAAGCTCGATTAGCACCTTGTAGTTAATGCCAAGTAAGAAGAAATGAATAGGTTTGCAGACACCGGAGTCCAAGCTAAGACTGAGTTAATACAGTCTTTTGCACAGTTTGCTTTTCCTTCCAGTTCAACTTAATACACCTGAATGTCCCATCTCCTACTAGTTTCATTGAAAGGAGAGTTTCAGGTTGAAGTCAATATTTCTGATCGTATAATATGGGCATCCTGTGCAAGAATGACAATGTTCCCTGTTCTCCCTTGCCTCTCTGCCCATTTATATTAGAAAAAGAACTTTAGATATGCCTGCTAGTAACTTCATTGTCTTTTTTATAGATATAGCATTTTGTTTCTTCTTTTTGTGTAAAGGAAAATGTTCTTAACTGATCATTTGGCCTAGAAGAGAAAAAAAAAAACAATTCACTTTGCTAGGTTATAAAACCAGCTGGCTCCCCCACAAATTTGAGAATGGTATTGGACAAGCTGTGATCTGATCATTGCTGCACAGTGAGGATGGTAAAGAGCATTGGGAAATTCTGTTTTCTGGTTCCTGGACAACAGGAAATTTGCTTTAAATGTAAAGGTACCAGAATAGATTGTTACTGAACAATACTGGGATCTCATAGGCGAAGTTGTGATTATCAACTCTCAGCTACATGTCTGTACTGTATTCATGTGAATTCCTAGGTGAATTACACATTAAGTGTACATGCAATTGTTTCTTGAAAGTATGTAGAGAAAATATATCCCTGAAGAAGATTAATTCATTTTCTGTATGAGTCAAGTTGCACAAGTGCTATGTGATTTTTATAGTGATAAACCTGGTATTTGGGATGATGCTGTAAATGTTGAGATGGAATATTTTTTTTAATTAAATCTCCTCTATATTGCAATTAAAACAAGGATGAAGAGTTTTGTTGTAATAATTTTACAGTCTTTCTGGGTGTACTCAACTTTCCTGCTAAAAATAAAAATTAATTTGGACTCCTTTGCTGAAGATGGTGAAGATTTTTGTTCCATATAAATCATTACTGTGAATTGTGAATGGTGATTGACACAAATCTACAATAACTTTTTTTCTGAGTTTCAAATGCTCTTGAAAGATGTGAAAAGCTTGAAAACAGTCATGGGTCTGCTGGTCTCCAATGTGAGTAGCTTTTTAAAAAACATACATATTTTCTCTTGATATTTACAGAGAGGAAAAGCTGGTAAATAAAGACTTCAGTAGAAAAATCAGCAAAGCAAAAAAAAAAAAGAAAAAAAGAACTGGTGTACTAACAGAGTTATTCAACCTATAAACCTTACTGGGGTATGCAAAACCAGCCCAATATCATATTTAATTTAGGATCTCTGTCCAACCAGTGCCGGATTAGAAAAAACTTTAATGTCATTGTCAAAACAGCCTTTTTTGTATGGGATGCCTGTTTTAACTGTTCACTTAACATGATCACATCGGGAAATCAAATATTGCTGGTTTTTAAACAAGTCCATTGCCACTTTACAAGACCAATGTTGATTCAAACACCCAAAACAGCTTCTATTTTTGAAAGTTTTTGCTTTTAGGTTTTTACAGAACAAGATATATGTATGGGAGCAAGGAATGGGTGGGTCTGCATAATACATCAGTTCTATTCTTTTCCAAATGAAGATAGAATTAATTTCAGTTTTACACAAAATATTGCTTAAGCTTAGATTTGGGCATGAGCTATAGAGACATATTTTTATGTTAAAGAGTGAACACTAACGTATGAAAGTACACATAAAGCTTTGTAAAACATTCACAAAGACTGGCTGAGGAAAAAGAAATACTTTTCCTTGCTCAAAATGCAAATCTATTATAAAAAGATTTAGAGTTAGCATTCTGTAACCCCACAAAGCTCATACAAAAATAAAATGGTGACTGGGTAGTCATGACTGGCCATTATCTAGAGAAATGATGAAAAGAAAGAAGAATAACTAAAACATAAAATGAAGGACAACTAGTTTACAGAACAATGAAGTCTGAAGAATACTTGCCAGAGGAATCCACTCGAAAACCAGTCCTGGGCAGCACTTGTTCTGAATAGGAAAAGGGGGAATTAAAGATGAAATACATTTCTCAAGTTATTTAAAGTTGCAGCATCAACTTCTCTGCTGTGTTTTGAATTACTGAAGTGCAATTTCTACTTTTTAATTGCAGGTTTTTTTTTCTCCTCCCCTCTTTCCTGACTTCCAAGGTGGTACATGTATGTATTCCTGCTAGACATAGACCTCCCTGTCCATTTTTATGCAAAATGAAACATATGGTAAGATGGTTATGTTCCTTTAACATAACATAGGTTATGATGAAGATAAAATTGTTAATGTGTTTAAAATTGTGAAAGTTAGTGACAGTATTTGTGCTTATTCAAGTACAGCAATAAAAGACAAAGTTTAATGGCTGTGTTTAGATGACCTGACCACCGCTTTTATTCAACTCAATTGCGAAATGTCTTTTATCTTCAAGAAGAGCAAGATTTTGCTAGAAGGATGTATGTTGCCAATAACAACTGGTCGTACGTGCAGGTAAACCCATTTAACCTAATTTTCATGCAGGTAGTTTCAAAGTATTTGCATTTCACTAGATGAAATGCAGCAAATAACGGATTTGTTTTCATACACAACTACTTTGCTGGCATTAGAGGAATCTGGAACAAGTCCATAGCTGAATTCACTGTCACATTTCCTTTGCTGATTTTGAAGTGTTCCGGCTAAGAATTTCTGTTTTATTAACTCTGCAGCATCCAGATTGAATTGCAAAACATCCCAAACCAGAGGTGATTCCCATTGGCCTATCAACAACAATAAAGCGCTAACGCATTCATGGGACTCTAAACCAGAATATCATACCATACATATTTCATGGTATAAACAGGGTAAGGCCTGTCACATCAGCATCTCTAGGACAGTGATGCAACATAAGAGTATATATAATCTTCCTGAGATAGAAGGAAGACAGGAGTGGATTTAATACTGTAAGTAGGTAGTTCCAGGCAGAAAGAAGCCAGACAATGCACTGGAGGCCAGCAATTTTGGTTAAGCCTTCTGGAAATATGTGGATGTGGTGAAAGAAATGAGAAGACAGTATTTCCTCTGTGGGCAGCTCCTTACCACTTTGGAATAGTTTGGACTAAAGCTACCTTCCTTCTGGTGGACTGCTTCCTACAGGCAGCATGGACTGTAACGGTAGCAGCTGGGTAATTCATAGTTCACTTGAGTCAATACTGAACTAATGCTCTAGGACAAAGACATTTTCCCAAAAACGGAGATGGAGGCCACTGAATGTTTTATGACTTTTTTTGGTAAAAGTATTTACATAACAGCTATGACCTGCTCAAATTCAGATGACTGCTACCCTGCTTTCCTAAAATACATTCTAGAGATTCCACTGGATGGGAACATCCCTTTGGATTTGGTGTTCCTGTTGCATTTGTGTTCGTTCATCAGCTATGTTAGGAGTTCTGTCATATGGGCTATGGTGTTTTAGTTTATAAGTGGCTGCACGTCTTTACTTTGGTGGTTAAAGGAGGTAATTCCTTGACACACTTCAGATTTTGTAAAGTGATTTGGGATCCTTCAGGATGAGAGGTGCTATCTGAATGTAAATTATTCCACCAGCACAACTCCTGAAAACCAAAACCTTTGAAACTGATGCTGCTCCACAGCAAACTTGGAGAAATGACTTTTATACTCACATCCTTTCAAGATTTTAATGGAATTCTTAAAAGAGACAGAATGATTTTAATGTACAGAAAGCAATTTCATCTTGATAGTCTCAATAAGCTTTTAGGTTTGAAAGGACGCAAGCCTTTTCTCTTGGTCATCCAGCTAGGATTACTCTTTGGAGCTGCTGTAAGACCTGTTCATTCTGTTTTTCCATTTCTGCCTGCAGTCACCCTAATATCCCCCAGAATTGGCCTCAGGCAGCAAAGTGAAAGAAGCACAACCATGCTCAAACTGTGACAAATTAGGGAACAACTTGCTATATTAGGATAGCCATATATTTTAAGTAAGTTAACAGTATTTTTTTTTGTGAACTCTTGTTTGTGGTCAAGCGAAAGTGCCTGTCAATGAGGCAGTTTCCTTCAAAGCTAGTCTCGTTAAGTCTGATCTGGCTTTTGTTCCTGAATAGGTGTCTTGTCTTTGCCTTGCAGAACCTCATATAGACTCTCATGGTGTCAATTATCATCTTGTAATCAACCATTCAGCATCTAGCATTTGTTTTCATTGTAGTTTAGGAATTCACACACACAAAACTTGGAACTGTGCTATGCTGAAGGTGTTGAATCAAGCCTTAAAGTTCTTAAATGTATGATCACCGGAAAGATAAACCTAAGTGCAGACTTGTATTTTTGGTAACTACAGCAAAGCAATGTTCATTTTAGGAAGAATCTGCTGTCAGCAGTCTGGGTCTGCGTGCAGTACAGAATATTTGTAATTATGTCACTGGCACTTTGAAAAATAGAATATAACCTCTAAATAGCTGTGCTCATGTGATAGGCAAACTGTTAGCAACTGGTAGAAAACTTCAAAAGAGGAAAGATCTGTGAAGAACATTTAGCATATAAGAAGGGACTTTATTAGCAATGTCTCCCCTCCCTATATCAAATGCCGCGATATAGGTAAATTTTGAAAAGAACTACTAGTTCTGGGCTCAAAGACCCTACAGAACAGCAACTTCCAAGTGAAGAGGAAGGACTGGTGGGACTGGTCCTCAGCCAGGCAGAATGCATGTCATTTGTGCACATCCTGGTGTCTTGTATCTGCTAAGAACAAACTGATTGAACTGGTAATTTTACCAAAATACTGAGAGACTCTAGCAAGCTTCGTTTTATAAAAACCTGTCAATTAGTTTTTATAGGAAACTAACCTTTACACAAGGCAATTTGAAACTTTCTATTAATTTCATTAATGAATTATTAAATTCATTTTGACATTTTCTAAACTTCTATTATGTTAAACCTCCTGCCTCCACCTCTTAGGAAATGAGGCAGCAGAAGGCATGTTTGGAGGGGCCAGGACAAAGAGACCAGACTACCCAACACTACCACCATGAACAGGCATTCAAAGTGCAGAAAGTTTTAAAATGTTTTTTAATGCATTGCCATGAGTAGTTGTAGTCTTTTATGGGAAATAGGAATGAAATAATTATAAAGTAGAGCTTGAACTAATAATAAAATACTTCGTAAATTTGCTGCATTATTTTTTTTAGTTCAGCTAACCCGTCCTGGAAACAAGAATCGGGAAAGTAAAACTAAGACGACTTCTCCTGAACTGCTACTCGTATATAACTGTAACCAGAATAAATCTCCACCATGGGGACTACTCTATGTGCTCTGGAGAAAGAGGACGCATCTGTGCATTTCAAAGAGTCTTGCTATACATCGAGATTCCTTCCATATCAGATGAATGCAAAGCCAAGGTTAATTTTGCTATTAGAAGACAGAACAGTAAAAAGCTTGCACATCTGGCTTCCTGTTTAATCTGAAATAAATTACACTCATGGTTTTGAAACTGAAAGCTGCAAAATATTTGTGAAAACAGATAAACAATAAACAAGACCTGGGACACAATCCTGACTTAACTGAAACCAGTGGTGAAAATACCAGACTTCTTTGCTGTCGAGATACAGTCCTAGACTTCTTTCCTGTCAAGATGCAGTCCTAGGAGCACAGTTCACCTACAATATGACACAAGGGTATTCTTATTTGCACCAGCGGAGTCACTGGTATTCTCTGGAGGAAGAATTATGCTGATGAAAGATAGGGATGATAATATTTATTCTCCATACTGCATTATTTTTTGGATCGTACTTTGTTGAATGCTAAATATATGGAACAAAACTAGCACTAGGAAACATTTATGTTTCAGCATCTCAGTCCTAGCCATGCTTTGGGTAAATAGGAGTTTTACAAATGAGCAGAATGGATATGATTGTGCTGCAACGTCCTTCCCAAAGCTGGCAAGCAGCAGTTTGAAACAGCACACAGGCAATGCAGTTCCCATTGGTCTCATGCACCTGTGACCAATTTCCCAATGCTTACAAGTCAGTTTTGTTAAATTATTACTTTGACTTTTTAAGTACCCCCTACCACTTTGCAGATGAAAATCTATTTGTATATCTTTTAGTAAAGTGTAAACTGTTCAAGAAAAAGGAATATTGCATCAGTTGTAAAACTGACACTTCATATTAGCATAGGTTGTTTGGGACCTACTTTGCAATCCAGCAATCAAAATCACTTTACATCCACAGTACTGTGATGATGATATTCTCATAATTCCATCTGAAAATACTTTTGGTTTCACTGTCAGTTCTTATAACCAACAAATCCGTTTTGTCATGGTGAGTAACTCTTTCTGCAGTGATGAACAATACAAAATTATTTGACGTTAGTCTGCTAAATTTCCTCTCCTTTTGTTAAGTATCATCTCTCATTAAAAAAAAAGGGTTACATTTATTTAGTAATACAAGTTCTTAGACCTTCTCTGTGCTGTTGCTTGGGGTAGCAATAGATGCAAGGAAAACAACCTGTACTGTTTGGAAATTACTTTGAGAAATTACCTTCCTATAATTCAATTGCTCATACTCTACGTCAAGGAGTAGTTTGATGATACTATGTAATAATTAGTAATTTCCCAATACTCTTTTATTTACTAAGTGAAGGCAGGCATGCCTTACTGATATAAAGGGCAGTAACTGGTGAAGAGAAATATTGAAAGGTATGGCAAACTGAGATCAAGGAAGATTTGTAACTAGAACCTAATTTTCTGAATTTATAGTCCCAAATCCTTTACCCATATAAAAAAAAACCCTTTATATTTATATAATACTTCAGAAAACTATGTATTTAATGCTATCATAGTGCTATACACATATACATATGCACACATATGTATATATCTTTTTAAAGCACCATAACGAAAATGTGGATTTTTTTAGACTAGAGATGAGGAAAAATGGGAAAAATTGTTAGAGGCAAAATTTTTGTCAGGAAAATACTGTCTGAAAAAATTGCAGTAAAAATTATGTGAAAAATTTCCTTCAATTTTTAAGACTGTAACTGTGTAGGTCCTCAGCCACCAAGCACTGACAAGAAAATTCTGCTTAGCTGTATACTATGCCATAGACCCCCTCAGGTGATAATGCATTCAGTTCTATACCCCTAATATTTTTTTTTTTATGTTCCATGAGTATCAAATTTAGGAAACCCTGATGGCCTTAGTATTTTTCTGCAAGAATGGTATTTTCAAAGTTACACATTATGAGTCAGTATAATGCTGTCTGACAAATCTTTACTATTGCTGATACTTTAACGCATATCTGTGCTGAATACCTGCAGTGATATTCCAGAGGAAAGGTGGCCTGTCAATATGTATTGAAATGCTTGTCTGTGACCCTTAGAGAAAGGTGTTCATAAGTCTGCATAAGAAAACACCATTATTTTATGACGGCTAGTAATGCGTTATGCTGATACATTTGCTATTTACATGTTTCACAGCTGTTGGTGGACTTTGCTTTTTGGTTCTTGTCCAATTTGTCTAACTCTCTGGCAGCAAAAAAAATTGCAGTGCATAAGACAGCTGATGGATTTGAAAGGAACTTGGGAAATTCGTGATAGGAGGAGGAGAGGGAATATTTCTCAGAGGAGAAAATAACATGGGAGATTTTGAAGGAAGGAACCTTTGTCCTTCCAGTAAAGGCTTGAACTGTAATTGTTCAGATTTCACTTTTAATGAGAGCTTATCACTGACTTATTTCATTCTTCCTACTGGCATTTCTGTGGCACATCACCGGTCTTGGACTACCACACTAACTGAGGGAGAAATGTAACTTAATTGCTGTAAAAAATGTTTTATTTTACTGCTTTCTTTAGAGGAATATAAAGCTAAATTTCTATTATACATTTTATAACTAGAGAAATATAGTATTATGATTCCCAACAGCTTTGTGTCTCCTGTTTGACTAATGTCTGCCTACACAGGCCTCTGAACAAAGTTTGTTATAAACTGTATATTTACAATAAACAGAGTTCAATGTAAAATATAAGAGAGGATGAGGAGAATTTATAAAAGCAAAAATGTTAAATTCAGTAGAATGAGTTGCCCCAATGAGAACTGCGGAGCTCCAGTTACAGCTGTAACAACTGGTGCATATCAAGTTTTATAATTTTTTCCATTAATAGGAAATTCCTGATCTGATGTTCCATTTTCTAGCTTCTGTACCTAACTTCCATGGTTATCAGCAGAGTCATGCTGTCACTTACACTCTAAGAGTTTTCATAAGGAGAAAGGAGTTAAAGGATTTGCCTAAAATTAATAGTTGGATGGCAAAAGGAAAAAGTATCCAGTTTTTTGAGCAGGTCTTCTCCTCCATTTCTGAGTTTTGAAAAATAATGTAAAAGCAGAAAGCTAGGTAGGTTCTCTTTGCCAGGGAGAAGAAATAAAGGGGGGCGGGCCGGGGTGGGAGAGAGGAAAAAAAAAAGAGGAAAAAAAAAGCCGAGACACAGAGAGATGTAGCTGCAGAAAGGAAAGGCAAAGAAAAAAGAAAACAATTTTCCTTCTTTTGCTTTTAGGCAGCTGTTTTGGATGATGTGGTAATCTTTAGTCTTTGGAAACACTTTATGCTCCTTTTTGGCTACTTGGAGCTATTAAGCAAGTTGATGGGTGACAGCAGGGGCAGGTGACAGCTAACAGGTAAGAGCTGACAGGTAACAGCTAACTCGTGACAAACAATTTTCCAAGGAGCTATGACTTACGAAATAGAGTTGCACTCTGCTTTTGTACTAACGCATAATTTGATTTGTCTCCAAGCTGTATTGGTAGAACTGCCTCTACGAAACAGTTTCCAGTGTGGAAGCAGTAGTCCTTTGTAATTCATATGTGATCATTAAAAATGATCGCAGAGAGTCATGCAGGTCCTTCACATTCCTAAGGTGGAAAAACATTCCTGTAGAATGAAAATCATCTTTTTTTCAAGGAGACTTCCTGCTCGAAGCCTCTTTCTTTCTATCATTAGGTAGGGATGAGCATACCTAGCAGCTAGAGCAAAAGCTTGTGAATCAGGCTCCTTGGGTCTAGTTCTTGCTCTGCTTCGAGTCATGTCGCTTGTGCTCCTCACAGGACTACGCTGTGATGCATAACTTGCTCAACTCCCTGATAGGGAAGCAGGAGGCTTTGATGAGGTCCTGGTGAGTGCTGACTGTGGTGAGATCCTCTGATAAATGGATCTGTAGAAATTCAGAGCTATAGCAGTACGAAAATGAACTGTTTAGTCACAGAGTCTTACTGTGAGAGAAACAAAAATCTAGTACTATCTTTCTTTTTGAGTTTTCCAGGTCATGATTGTTCGCTTCTTTGCACTATTTTTAGAAGATGAACCATCCTTCTTTTCTGGTCTTGTCAGGAGATAAGGCAAACTTGCTTTGAGATAAGAAGTACTTAAGAAAACACAAAATAGCTGAACTTTTCCTGTGCACTTTAAGGGTATGTCTTTACCAAAGATATCCAACCTGACACAGCCATATGGTAGGAGACTAAGTGTGTATTATCTTGAAACTCTCCCTCCTGTATACTCAATTTAGATGACAATTTCTTGACTCAGTAATGGATTTCCTGCCTGTTGTTTCTCTCTTCAGGAAACACTAGCATTATGTAGAGAATAAAAGCAATCAAAGGCTTGACAAATTGAATTTGCTAAAATGTGTGCTTATGGCACTCATGAAACAAAAATGTCAGGGAGAATAGAGATCTTCAGAGGCAATTATTTATGACCAAGGGATATGAATGAATGCAGAAGAGATCTGTTTGGGAACTGTGGAATCAAGATTTAGAGAAAATGTTCAAAGAACACCAGCATCAGAAGAGAACAAATTAAAGCTTTCAGGATTAGCTGGAAGATCGGGACACTGCTGGAAATCTGGGAGGAGTAGTTACTGCAGTCTTGCTTTTCATCCCTCACTTTCTTATTTTGGGCCTAGCAGCTTCATGATTTTTAATTCTTATTTTGTCTAGGTAGTTGGCTGAAAAAGGCTTGTATAAAATTTCCCGTTGCCTCTTGGACAGAACCCAAGTGCAATTAAACCATTTAAACACAGGCTTTAGCATAACTCCAACCTACGAGTTATCCGCCTTTCCCCTGGAGTAGCATATGCTCCTGAACACAGGAGATTGTATCAGTGAAAGAGTGGAGTTCGTGTTGGTCGAGGAAGTATGCAGAAAACTCATAGAAGGCACCCATGAATAATAATAAATCACTTCATTCTTTTATTGAATGTTGTAATATGTCTTTTGGTGTAATATATCATCTTTCGGAGTGTAAGCCAATCTTTGTAGTTGACATCAGATCTGTATTTCCACAGTTTTATGAAGGGCAAACATGGATTGAGCCTATTTGCTTTCATTAATATTTAGGGCAGTTCTGTAAATACAGAACTCTTCATATCGGGGATCAAGATGAAAGAAGATGCTGTATAAATATGTAACCCATATATACATATGGTGTGTATAACTTTTTCTTAATTGTCTTACAAAGATATTTGTTTCAATGCAGAAAGTCTGTAATGTGCGCGTTTCTATTCTTGGCTTGATGGCTTTAAGCACAGAAGATGGTTCTGACTCTGCTGAATGGAAAGTGCAGATTTTTGCTGAAACACTTCACCTCTAGAAACTACCCATATGGGAAACAATTATTTGCAAAAGTTTTTCCTTTCCTTAAAGCAGTATATGAAGTCAAGAGTGTTTTCAGTAAAGGTGCTGAACTAGATAAAACCCTTGTTAACTATGGAATTGCTTCTTCGCCATTTAATTTCTCTTTATAGTCTCAAATCCCAGCACTTTGGGGAATAGCATTTCAGCTCTGGCAAATCTTTTTATTTATTTGTCACTCTAGCCCTTAATGTACAAGAGAAAGAGAAAGAGAAAGAGAAAGAGAAAGAGAAAGAGAAAGAGAAAAAGCGGAGAGATGTCTGAAAATTATTTCCAAACTTTGCTCAAAGCTAGTCCTACTTCTTTCAAACCTTTTTGGCCTACTCCACACTGTATCCTGATCCATACTTCAAAGAGTTTTAAAATGTCAAAAATTATAGCCTCTGTTTGTACATTGTCTCAAGTATCCTGCCCAATCAAGAATAACATCTGGAGTAGAGGAAGATGCTACATTAGTAAATAATATTTATGATATTAAAATACCAGCCAGCATGGGCTACATGGTGTTCGTAAATACACTGGAAAGCTTAGTTCCTATGCCTAAGAGTTTATAATTGAAGATCAAATACTTTTTATAGGAGGTCTAAAGTAAGTTCTCAAATCCATATTTAAGGGGAATAAGATACTTGGTATTGATGAAAAAAGCCAGCAATTTATTTAAGTACTTAGATTTAATCTTGGGATCTTAATTTCAGGCACCTATTAAATAAATAAATAAAAAAAAAAATGACCCCCCCCCCCCCCCCCACCGAGAAGGTCTGGACTATGGAAAGTGAGTTTTATGGTGACAATCTCTACTGAAAGATGTTCCACTAAATGGATGAGGGTGGCAGAAGATGGTGGCACTGGCCACAGTGGCAAAGAATTGAGGAATCTGATATGCAATTTAGAGACTAGATTAGAGTTAACTTAGAATTGATGTAAAATGAACCCTGGTGTTCCTCCAGCATATCCATCCTGCTGGGGACTGGAAATACCAAACCCAAACAGGGGATGCTGATGCTGTAACTAAAGTATAAGGGCCAAGGCAAGTAAGAGCGGTACCAACACAGTGTTTGGGACAATAATGTATTTCCTTCAGACTATCCCTTTGCATGCTGGAGAAATTCATACCTTCCAGATCAGGGGTTACGGTAGTTTAGGTTTATCTCTATGCCTCTGGGCCCAATTAATATTAATGGGCTAATCTGGATCAGCTGCACTGCAATATTTTATGTGTAATTTATAAAGTAATTTGATCTATAGGCTAAAGTAATTTATAAAATGAATTGAAAGGTGGTATGTGCAAGTAATAACTGCTATGAAAAATCTTTCAGTAAAAAAATAAACTATTTTTAACACTTGATCTTAATAAGCGCAAAAGCTCTGGAAAATTTAGAATAATATTTTTAGCTGAAATATTCTTTATGATAAGGAGTAAATAATTTTAACTCCTTTTACCCTTGTTGTGAAAAATATGTGGTATATCCCCCAAAAACATGAGAAATAAAATCAAGATGGGCATCCTGATGGCTCAGTACTGTTTTGTACATATCTTCAAACAGTACTTAGTGCTATGGGTTTCTTTCTAACTACCAAGGACAATGTGAAAACTTGTCAAAGTAATTTTTATAAAAACAAATAAATCTGAAATTTCTTTAATAAACTTCACTTTTAAGTGAAAGTCAGTGAAACAATTTTTTATCGATAAATTCACATCCTCCTATTGGTTAACTAAGAAGAAAAATAGCACAACAAAATGTGGTGGCTCATATACTGTTCTTCATTAAGGATTTAACAGTCAAAATGAGGAGAGCAAAAATATAAGGAAAAAGACCTATGAAAGTCAAACTTCAGAATCTAGGCAAGATCTAGGAAAATATATAAGTGTAGAATTTTTGAATGATTTATAATGGCCTCTATTAACTGGGATTATAGTTGCTTTCTTTAAATTACAAAAGATAATTATGGAAAATTATGTCAGCAGTGACATTCACAGGCAAAAGCTTAAAATATTAAATGGTCAGCAGGGTGAACAGGGCTTTCACTTACGCCTACTTTCATAAATAGCTCTTGATTTCTCATACAGCTCGTATGGGTCAGGTTTTCGTGGATCAAAGGCCTCTGTTGAATCGGGAAATGAACTCCTGTGAAGAGTGGGTGGGTAGGGAATATTCTGTGGCATAGCTGGAGCAGACAGGCTTGTTTGAGGGCTGCCTTGATTCTCCCATCGTTCCATCATCTGGAATAAAAACATACAGAGAATAAAGATGAAGCTTTGCAAAAAACTGTGACTTCCACAATGAGACCAAAGACAGTGATTTCAGTTGAAGATGTATTTTGTAAAATTAGCAAATCCGTTTGCTGCCTCTTGAGATGAAAGATGTGTGTTGTGCTGTTTATAAAATTACTTGGTTAAATTTACTTCTTAATTTGTTGCTCATGGGAAGATGTGATCTTTCTCAGATAATATGATCCCATGTGGATTAGGGCCCAGCGTTACCCCTGAAGCATGTTGAGTGCCTCTCACAGAATGCGCTGAGCTATTGGAAGTTATTCTGCTAAAGGTGGAATCTGTGGGTCTGTGAAGATACAGTTATCAGATTCATCAAAATACATAACCAAAAGTAGTGCTTAACAAAGAAGTGGCCAGACTGGGTAGCAACTGAATGATCTTAATGCTGCATCTTTTGAGAATGCATGAAAATAGCTAGCTGCCCAGGGAGAAGTAGATTACTGTAACTGTGAGCAGAATTTACAGCTTCAATTGAAGAGTATGAAAAAAAAAACACAAAGGGAAAATTATTACAGCAGGTATTTAAGTATCTAGTGATAGTCGAATGTTCAATGATAAAATACAGAACATGGTGAGAGAAAAGTGGTCGTTAGTCTGACAGAGTCTTCTTCATTTCTTACTGTTTCCTTCTTATATCAAAAATTACATTGGCGTCATCCAACCAAACTCCCAAGCACAGGATAAGCTTTTCAACTCTTCCAGACCATTTACAGGAGAGAAGTACACAGCAGTGTGTTGTCTATGCATGGAAGCCACCTCAATCCATGTTTTGTCCAAGACTGTCCCTAGTGGTCTCACAAGTACCTCAGGCCAGAAAGGAGATAATGATAGACTGTGCAGAAGAAGATTTGGGGATCTGCATTTTTCTTTTTGAAGGAGTTGGCTACTAATTAAATTGCATTAGCAAATATATTTGAAGAGGCTAAAAGTTAAACAAAACACAAATGTTTATCCCAGGAAACAAATATTTGGCTTTTCCTGTGACGCCTCCTGAAGCAAAGGGTGGTAAAGCCTCCAGAACAGTGTGTTCTCACACATAACACAACAATCAGTTAGTCACATAAAAAATGACTCCTGGAAACAAACTGAACTGTAATTAAATACTATTGACTTCTAGTGTTGTATCAGCAGTGCCTTATCAAAGATGATTGCAGGTTTACAGCAAGTTTGCTCTACAAATTCTGTGATTATCATTTGCCTTTATTTTCAGAAGGTGTTTGGCTCAGCAGGTAGGCTTTGCTTTCTATTCTGATGACTAACAGCATCAGGATTTTTCCACATCAAGTATGTGTGGACTACAGATGTTTTAGAGTCCTTCTGGTGAACATGCTGAGTAATTATCACTCTGCATATCCCAGGTGATCTGACAGTCTTAGCTTCATACTTCAAAATAAACAGAATATGGATATTGGCCATTTTAAGTTGTTGAGGACCTCATTCTTTATACAGAACAGTGTTATAATTCAAGCTGTGCTTCTGTCAGAGTTTCAGCAGTAAGTAGGGCTGGTTCATTAGAAACAATGAAGAAAAGAAAGATCTAGGTATCTTGGTCAATCATAGGATGACTCTTATGTACTGGTATGCATCAGGTAGGATATTTAAGTAGAGAAAGGAAAATATTAGTGCTATGAAATGCTAATGATGAAGATATGGAATATTGTATTCAACATTCGCCAATGTTGTTATAGAAAGACACATTTATTTTGGGTCAGATACAAAAGACAGCAACTAGGATGTGATATAAGAGGGCATTATAGGTACGTAGATCCTGTGCAATACAGTGACATATGGAGATACCTGAGTTGTCATCGAAATAGCTTAGGTACAGGAAAGTACCTAAGGTACCTTCAGGTACCCTTTATATCAAGATAAATTTATCCTCTGTGTTGGGTAAATTAGCTTATGTGGCAAGTCACATGAATGTCACAATAATACTTCTGATAGCGCTTCTGGTTCTAAAGGAATTACCTCAGGTATGTATAAACATATATACAGTGTATCATTGTATCATGGAAGTGTAAATTCAAAGGTCTCCAGAAACAAACCTGATTATGACCCCTATGTCTAAATAGGAAAGGAGAACTGGGCTTAATATAAGTTCCTTATGATCAAGGAAAATAATGGAGAACTATGTTTAGGTTTTTACCTTCAGTGAGGAATCTAAAAAAGAATACAAGTCAGTGTAAACCAAACTATCTACTTTATCGCTATGAAGCAGAAAGACATGTGGGGCCCTGTCTATCTAGAAGTGAAAGTTTCCTAATTTCTTGGACAGTGCCAGAGAAATAGAACACTTACCTCTTTCAAAATGTGAAACTGAATAAAATTAAAATATTTAAAGAAGGCTTTAAAAAGAGAAAGGAATATATAATTATCTTTGACGAGCAAACGTTTCCCTGGAGGAAGGACAAGAAACTGGAGATAAATTGGCAAAACCCTACTGGGTCCCATATGTCTAATTCTTGCTTACTGGTTAGCTCTAAATCTTCAAGTGTGAAGTTAAAAACCGAGCGAAACATTCTTACTTGTGGCTAATACTGCTAACATAAATAGTTAAATAAACAGATAAACACAAGGGGAATGATATCTCCCAAATCCATATCAATTAGTTAAATAGTCACACAGTGTTTTGCAATGTGAGTTATCATAATGCTAGCTCACAGATGAAGGCACTCTTGGAAATGAGCAAGCATGGTATTGAGTGCAGGGCATCAAATCTAAGTTGGGGTAATGGTTTTGTGACATTGCTCAAGTTCATTTTGCACTAATCAAATTGTATTACATATGATATGTATAATATATGCACTATAGACATAGAAGCCACAGGAAATTTCTGTCAGCCCAGGTTACTCTGGGATGTTGAGCACACAGAGATGCAGTGCACACCATCCCTGAGCCTCTGCATCAGGGAGAGGATCTTGTCTCTTCTTGTCTTCTAGCCAATGCCCTGTTGTCCCCTTTTTGCTTTAAAGAAGGGTGGGTGCTTCTCCCCTGTGTGGCCAGAGAGGCGAGGGGGCAGCAGTAGTCACCCAAGCAGAAAAGAAACCTGGGTTTGGGCCATCTACAGTTTTTCTTTCCTGTTACAGACCTACAGAGCTGTGCTGTGGTGTTAGGAAGGCTTTCTAAACCTCTCGATGCTGGCCTTACTGCTTCAGACTGTCTGCAGACACTCCGTGCTTCAGGGGCACTTGGTTTCAATCTTATCTTCACATCCTGGGCACGAGAAATTTATGCCTGATTATTTCTCTAGTTAAAGTGGTGACAGACAGAGGAATGTACACTACCTTAACCTGGCTAATCATTTGTAAACTCTCTTGCTGAGACTACCCCAAAATAGACTAGCTGTGAACGGTTAGCCTGCATGCAGGTACAGTATCTGCACACAATGGTGTTATATTATTCTGTGAGCCCTGGTTTCCTCAGACTGTTGCACGAAAAACTGCATCACTCAAGTTGTTTCTCTAGATTCTGATTATTGGCAAGTGCTACTTGAGTATGAACGACTATACTGTTTATATAACAAAACTGTGCAGACAATCATCAACAATATGCTGATATATCTGTATATCTGATATGTACGAAAAGAGGGTGAACGCTGACAGTGGGAGGTCTTTGAATGTGGATCTTTAACAAGTAAGTTCCAAGTTCTCTATTTCATCATTTTTTACCTGAGATTAAAAGTTGAACATCCCAGTCAGACAGGAACCTTAAACTGGTGAGAAGAAGCTAGCCCTTAATAGTCAGATTTATTTTCACAAATGTCCTGCTACTTAGATGAATAAATAAACTTATGCAATGCTTATTCCAATGTACTGCATCCATCCTCTATCCTTTTACATCAAAAACGCCACAAGCTGAAGCAGTCTGATGGAGTTGCATCAGCTGATTAATTAATTGCTATTTGTACTTGACATGCTACAAAAATTTTTTTGGTATGCATTAAACATGCCGTGATCCAATATGAGAGAATGTGAAGTTGTCCAGGTTCAACACACCTCCCCCCCCAAATAAGAAAGCTATAAATTCTTTAAAAATATTGCTATTGTTATTCCTATTGCTCTTAGAAACCTTCAGGCAGAGTCAGGGCTCTTTTTTCCTCTACACACCTCTGATGAGAGACAAGCACTACTTTAAGGTCTTTACAATGTAAATAAAAAAGCCAAATTAAAAAAACCCAAAACAAACCAGGCAACCAAAAATAGAACCTATGATTTCTTTTTACACTGTGAATGTTGTCACAACTTCAAAAAATGATATAATGTGGTGTCAACAGAATAAATACAGTCATTGCTTACAGTCTTACAGTAGGAAAGTTCTTCATACCTTGGGATTTAATGTCAAAATCATAGAAACACAGAAATGTTGGTTAGAAGGCACCTCAGTAAGTTATCTAGTCCAAGCTCTCACTTGAAGTGTGACTATTTCCAGCTCTAGATCTACTAATGCAAGAAAGAATAGCAATCACTTTAAGGATGTCAAGCTCAAGTCACTTGTAAAAGAGAACAAGTGCATGTTGTCATTTCAAAGAGATCACCAACTAGAAGGCCAACTAGACTGGCATCATTGCTGGGGCCTTCTGCTGCTTTCTCCTCCAGAGCCCTCATTTTTGAGCCACTGCATTTCTGGTACTTGACACCCGTCTTAACATTGAGATGTTCCTTTCTCCAGACTGCTGCTGGCAGACTCCAAGTCAACAGATCTGCAGAGCTTATTAGTGAGGCCAGCCCTCATGGTGTCTCACCTAGAGTTGGGGCACTGCTGAGAGGTGCCTCATGAGCTGGGAACAGTAGGGTTAGATGAGAGTCTACCGAAATTTGCTTTGAATGATAGTCATCTTATGAACTCAATGTGTATAATGTTGAAAGGGAACTTACAGGCTTTGGAGTTTTCCATGGAGAAAAGAAACCTGAAATAAACAAAAAATAACGTTAACAGATTTTTCTGATGCATAAAGAGTGGAGGCTAAGTGGTGTCTACGCTCCTGTTCTCATTCAGATCTGCAGATAATATTGATATATATGAAAATTCTCTCCACACAAGGGGTGAAAACACAAACCACAGGGGATAATTTCTAAGAAAAAATATATGCAAATATATATATATGCATATATATATATGCAAGTGGAGCTATTGAGATCATTGCCATACTTTACAAACAGCATGGGATTAGGTTGAAATTAAAAGAACTAAACAAAAGGACTTCCAAATATCTTGGTGGACATTGGATAAGACACCAAATGACCTGGTATTGATGTGTCAAATGCAGTCGCACCTTTAAGAAGAAGCAATTCAGAACATCCCATCAACAAAACCTAATAATATAAGAGATTTTTTTAGAAGAAAAGCCTGGAGAAAAATAACTGTTTCATCAGTCCAGATAAGGTAGCCAAGTCTTGGGAGGGTTGCTTGTTTTGATACTGTCCTGTTTTTTTGTCATAGTTAGCAAGTGGTCAGACATGACTACCTCTTCTACACAACTAGTTATCTCCTTTTCCTTGGTTATTGACTGACTGATATCTTTCAATTTCAACTATTGTAGCTTACAAATGTTTAAAACTCCAGATATGTCCTTTTCATAAAAGGAGATAATTTGAAACACTCATTGTAAACACTGTTCTTATCTTATGCAGCACAATGTTAAAAAACTTACAAAATATTAAATAAAAATAAGCATTTCAAAGGATATTGGGTCACATTTTTAAAAATACCAGCTTTCAGCATAGCTTTAATTAAAAAACTCATTCTCAGTTTAATAGCAGGTAAAAAAAAAACAGTCTGTGGACCTTCCTAAGTAAGATTAAAAGCTAATAACAAAGAGTTCATTTGTTTTCTCAGAAACAGAAATGGGACTTAAACTGAGACATCTAATAGGAAGGCTGATCTTTCATTAAAAAATGAATTAAGCTGTAAGAGTAGTACTGACTTCATTATTTCTTTTTCTATGGTGAGTCTTGAAAAAAAATTACAAATATAAGAACACTAGGGAAAGTATCTCTCTATAAACAAATCACAACAGGAATTATATTTGTACATAATATTTAAGGTTCCTAGAATTCTGTGATAATGAGGTAATTTTTTCTGCCATGGTATCTAATTCATTTAGCCTGAAAAAATCTTGCAGTGAAAAAGCACTTGAGCTGTTTGCAGAGAAACACTGGCTGTTTTGTGGTGCTGAAGTATAAGCTCATAGTGCTTTTAAACAAAAAGTATATTGGGAAAAGTAATCCTGGAAAGGTTTATGTTTACTGACTCTACAGTGTCTGGATAAAAACTGCTATCTTAACAAGTAGACAGATTTCTTTCCATCTGCAAATTCAAGCTGAAATAACAGGCATGCGGTATAGATCTGGCTTGTACATCGCCTTCAGTACTAAGATTCTGTAGTAGAAACTTATTAGATAACTTCTTGGATGGCAGATGGCTACCTTTTTATTACCTGCTATTGTTCTGTACAGCTAATAAAAGTGAAAGTTAAAAGCATTTTTCCCCTCAGAGCTAAAGGCAAGATTTGAAACTTGCAAGCAGGTTTGCTGAAAGGTATCTCAAATCAACTTACTACCCTGATTTGGTGTTCAGAAAATATTGGTAGAGGTAACACCCCCTCGCCATTGGTACTGCTGCACCTCCCATAACTTACTGTCAGCAAAAATTACTCCAGGTCAAACTGAAAGGTCATTTTTTCCTATTTATTTACTGTTTCCGCCTAAAAATATGTTTTGCTGGAGTTATCAGAAAATTTTACTATCAATTAAAAATATAATAAGTATTTATAAATCAAATAAATAATGACATATGCATCAAATGAAGATTTAAAAAAAACCCCTTAATTAAAAAAATTCAATTATTCGCCCAAACAAGGAGAGGACGGACTTATATTTTGCTTGGAGGCTATGGGCACAGACTGCAACATACAAGTGACAACATCTACACTCAAAACAAATAAAAGGCAATATTTATTCACACAGCATGAAATTATATTAAGAAAACTAACAGATATAGGATGCCACGGAAGTAAAAGATTCAAAGCAAGATTTTAAAAAAGTATCGGATATCCATATGTGTACAAAAGCATGTTAGAAGCGAAAATCTCTAAAAGTAATGAACTTTGGAACTAATATTAAAATCCATTCTTCAGATTTAAATTCAGCTATTAGACCAACTCCTCATGTCAGATGAGATGGTCTCACCTATGTCAAAGACTGGGTGCTAGACTAAATAGATGAAGGCCTAGTTCCATAAAGTAAACCCTATCCTATACCTTTCATGTATTTCAGGGCAATTTTAATGTTGCCTCACATAACATCTGTATTCTCAGCCAAACTAAACACCCTTTTTCCCAATCTAAACAAAACTGACCTTTAGACAAGGTATGGCATTATCAGTTATTCAACATGAGACTGATTATGGATAATTGTTGTGAACCAAACATGTCCAGAATTATCACTGATATTTAAATACATGCAACCATTGCTGCAGATTCAAGAATTCAAGAGTATAATGCATATGTAGTACATTGTAAGTGTAACAGAAACTTCACATGAAAAAGCATAAAAGCAAAATGCACTTTCCTGTGTATTCTGCATGCTCCCTTCTAACTTTCACCTTTAAATATCGTTCTGCATAAGTATGGGACCAAATCTTTTACATGTAGAAAATTGAGGCTCGGAAGCTCAGCTGAAGAATGTATCTTAATAATGTATATTTAGTGCATACTCAGCAGTGTTGGCCTTCTGCAGCCACATCTACAGCTGGCAATGAGAAACAGTGGACTTTCACTTAGTTTGACCTCACTTCACAACACCACATTTTCCCTTGACTTTCTGGCGCTGTTTCACTACATGCTGAGTATTCCCCACCAGAGACAGTGGGGCCTCACCTGAATGACAGCTGCCGGCAGACTGGCATCAATTCAGTACTGATTTAGAGGCAAGACTGAAATTTGTTCTCCAAAGAGTGCAGCTTTCAACTTCTGTTGAAGTTGAAGTTTCTGCAACTTCTGTTGAAGCTGCTGTTAATACAGTACTAATATTGCTCAACCTTCTAATCAACTCACATCTAACTAGGCATACATACTGGATAAGGTCTTATAGCCTCCTTATTCCACTTCCAGATTTCCACTTCTCCATCCCCAAACTTCCAATCCCCTACTCTCCAACTTGTGATGTCTTCTATAAAAACCTGAGTAGCTGAGAATATTATATACATATACATATAAACACCCCCCACCCCCATATTCACATACACTTTTAAAATTTGAAATAATAAAAGCCAACTTAGATCCACCTAAAAATACTTCATGCAGCCTGTTCTTCCCATGAGTGGCTTTCTGCTCACTCATGTGCCTGACAGCCATCCCTTCTTGTAATAGCTTCACCACATAAGTTGTGGCTCACCTTCTGAAGACTCCCATATCTTTCTATTAATTTTAAATAAGTCTTTATTAACACTCCTTGTAAAGGCAGCAGTACAGGTCTGAATTCATTTCGGAAAGGAGAGTGGGGTTACTGGTTTCTATCAAAGAGCAACCTCCACCACTCAGCTAGATGCTAGCAGGAAAATACTGTGGTCACCATCTGGTGTAATGTAATATAACATGTAAGCATGTGAGGATAAAATGCGTAACCTAACATACTTCTCCGAAGTTAGTTCTGAGAATACAATGATTTATTTTTCAGTGTTGACCACTTGAACAGTAATAAGGTACAGTAGGTGGTGGCCAACACCTTTATCAAAATTTTAATTGTTTCATTTTAAATAAATAAGCTAAGGTACAGTAACAACCACATGCTTTTTAAAAATCAGAATTAAATTCTCTCATAAAGCAGTGTTAGAAAAAATATTTTTGACATTGTTTTTTAAATTGTATTTGCCACCTTCCAAAATGAACTTCCCTGGAAATCAGAGCTGTGATGATTTCTATGTTGTAACTTTACTAAAAAAACACCAGTAACAGAAAACAGATTTTTGATTCAAATGTATTTGGGGGAAATTTTTTTTTTCTTTTTTCAGATCAAGGCAAATTCCAGCTTCAGTTTACCGTACTTCTCCTTTTCGATGAAGGTATCCTATAACAAAAGACAAATCATGTCATACTCATTGTATCTATTCCTTTTTGTATACAAATTTAAGTATGCTTTTGTCATAAAATATGCTTACAGATTTCACATGCTTTACACTTCAGCCAGTATTTAGTTTAGGAAAGTTTAGTTTTCTAAAAGCAGCTTATCAGACAGGATTTAGAGCATTTGCAAGATAGAGTCCTGTTTTGTTTATTTATTTTTTTAGTAAACATCCTGAATTTGGCATATTCCTTAATGTCAGTGATATAAAACCAGCCTTTGGTTGTTAGTCTGCTGCCATGTGGGTGCTTTTTGCTACATTTCCATCTCCATTATTCTCACTATTTTATATTGATTCCTGGAAAAGTTCTTAAGACCTTGTAAAATCACAAGTAACTAATGTAGGTATTGCTAAACCACAGGACCTTTAATGATGTTCACCTTTGTGGCAGACGTGTATATATAATTAAACTGAAGCCCGGGAACAGTTTGATTTCTGCAGTGACGGCATGTGGTAGTGCTGCAGGGAGGAACTCAACAGCATCAAAGATAAAGCTTTTTAATCCAAAGCAATGTTCAGGGCATGTCAACTTCCCTCCACATCACTTGTCGCACTGATGATACAGCAAGTGTTTTGCCCATTAGCTTTCGCTGGGCTTCTTGGGTTTTTTTTGTGCTATAAAAGCCTTGTTGCATATGGCTTCCTGAGCAAAGCTGTCCCAAGCACTGCACAGACCTTTCTCACGTATATGCTTGGAAGTCAACGAACAGATGGCTGATGAGCACTCCCAGAGTATTAACTGACTCCATGGGCATCTTATCAACGCCCATGTGACAACACTGCAGCAAAAGTTTTCCTTTCTAGAAAAGTTACTTTATAAATTTACTGTAACAGTAGATTTTTTTTCCTGTGCTTTTTCTTACCGGGATCCCTGAGACATCTATCAGTTGCCTGCACTGGGGCCTCAGTTCCAGAGGTGTCAAATACCCATTAACTTCAAATGGATGTGACAGTGGAGAACTTCTCTGAGAGTTCAGACTCTGGGTGAACACCGTTAGCAGGGTGCAGGGAACTGTTTCTTACCATTTATGTTTCATCTGACTTCTCCTCCTGTACGTTTACCTTTTGTTGAGCTATGCTAGGTGTCGTTGGATTAGGTTCACAGAACTCAAGCTACAATTGGGCTCATTCATTAAGATGCAAAATATCCTCCAGCTAAAATTCAAAAAATACTGGTGGAAGAGATAATGTGTTTTTTTTTTGTGTACATAGAACAAATATATAGTATTAATTCAATTATTCTTCAAATATTTTCCCGTTTTCAAGAAAACAAACCAGATCAATGAGAAAAAATAAATTCAATTAATTTATATACTGTAGTAAAAAAACCTAAAAGGAAACAATGAATTAAAATAGATGGAAATAAAACTTATGAAAACAAGCGGGTGATAAAAAATTTGACTTGGTCATGTCATATTTAAAATATCAGGTGATGTATAGGGAATGGCAATCAGTAGTTCCATTTCTAATAAAATCAATCATTACCATGTAGTATTTTTGCAAAGGTCTCTCTTTTTCAAACAGCTTTAAGTATTGAGCTCTTACTCTATCAACAACAAAAAGTTGATTTACCTTAAAATAAAGAGTAGGTGTAAGAAGACTGGGAGCTCTAGATCTTCAAGCATAGTTAGCTAGTCCTGTTGTCAGCTGTCCTTCAGAGTGACGGTGCCATGATGTGGAGGATCCATTTGGTCTTTGGTTGGGATGGCACCCGATGCAATGGGTCAAAAAACAACACATCCCACATCAGAGTGAGATGAATGACCCATCATGTTTGATCAGGCCCACAATGTTATATATGGTTAGACCCAGCGTCTTTTCACTTGCAGTAGGCTACACGCTGGCAGCACGGCAAGTAACTGATGTAGCACTGTGCTGCACTGAGAAGGCAGCTGGTTACAGTCTTCAGTTGTTATATCAAATGCAGGTTCAGATTAATAAAACTGTGAAATAAGTCTGTCTTCTTTAGGGCTATATACACATGCCCAGATGTTATTAAACAGTTTTGTCTGAAAGAGACTTGCAATGGTACAAACTGATCCTCAGCAGTTGCTTGTGGTGGCGTTTTGCTTTATGCTCCACTACTCCATTGCTCCTGATCTCAACCCAAGCGAGACTGCTACAGAAGTAGTGTTCCAGTCCAAATCAGCACTATTTTTCACTCTCTTTGGCCTACTACACCTGTGAAAAGTGACTCCAAAGAACGAATACATTCCTGCCCATAGATAATCACTCTATGAAGGTGCAAGGCAAAGAGCAGGCACAGTTCACAGGAAGGTCAGCTGGATCTTTAGACCCCATTGGGGTAGCACCTTCTGTGGCTCATCTCTTCTCCAGGTGACTTGGGGGCATCGTGAGTCCAAGTCTATATTTCTTCCCTTCAAACTTTCAGATTTCTTGATGAGTAGCATAAAGTGCCAGATGGACATGTTTATCAGAATTGATGTGTAGGTAGAGGAGTACCTTGGGAG
This sequence comes from Pygoscelis adeliae, assembly GCF_000699105.1. NCBI lineage: Eukaryota > Metazoa > Chordata > Aves > Sphenisciformes > Spheniscidae > Pygoscelis > Pygoscelis adeliae. The sequence continues at coordinate 2,910,071 of NW_008825150.1, forward strand.
ATTAAACCTGATCTCATCTCACTGAATGAGATGATAGAGTGAGATGAATGAGAGAAATCTATAGAACTGATACAAAAACTTAATTGACTGTGAGATCAGGTACTAAATCAATATTCAGCTTTTGATACATAGGAGCACTTTTTGTGCAGTTCATGAAGTTTCATTGACCTAGCCTTCTTAAGCAACAATTTTTCAATAATATTCAGATCTTCACAAATAATTAGAAAAAGGATAGCTATTCGAAGTCATGAATGATAGAAGTACTTGCTGTTCAAGCTGGGACCCTCACAGATCACCTGCGTCTATGAGAATTTCCTCTAAAATACACTAGAGAATCTCAAGTTACCATTAAGTTTTCACTTTCATGAATAGCAAAGAGTTTTTGTTAGCAAGAATACAGCCATCAGAAAAGGTCAGAAGCTGGCATAGTAATGAGTTAATTTACATTCTAATGGACATACAGCTATTTATTTTGCTTGGCTGCTACAGCTCTGTGAATTGCTTATCAGTCAGAGATTTAAAATAATTTCTGAAACTAGAAAAAAAACAACAAACTACCATCTCCTGATTAATCTGGATGTGAAGCAGAGAATTTCTGGATCATAGCTACAATAGTGCAGAGGCAAATGCAACATTGTCAGTGACAGTTTTTGATGCTTAAAGGTACTAGAGTTGGGAAAAATAATAAAAATCTCTACAACAATTTCTGGAAATGAGAAATAGATTTTTGGAACAAGTAGCTTCGTATGTGGTCAACAAGAGTAGTTTATTTTCCACAGACAAAGTTTGATAATAAACACCTATAGAGTGTCTCACTGGGTGACACTTTTATACGAACTTTCTTCTCTTTTCTGGCACCTATTACCAAAACAGTGTTACACTGTTACAGATTTATTTCCTTGTTGATAGCGAACTGTATTATCTGAAGGACAGCCATGTCTCAGAATAGAGAAAATACTGCTACAGTACAATTCAGACCAGATTTTACTGGGACCACCTGACCAGGAGCAGAAAAAGATATATTATGGAATGGAGGAAGACCCTCATTTCTTGCCTTTTATTACAGAAGTTCCTACTAAAAGTTCCTTAGATCCATATCCTGGTTTATGATTTACAACTGCAAGTAGTACTGGATGAACTGTTATTTTCCTCACTGAGGCTTATAATATATGTATTTTATGTAAATACTAACCCAATTAGCAATAGTCTTCATGCTCAGGTACTAACACATGACAAGTGGAGAAAGAGATCTCAGAAGTTTGCTCACAGGTTGTAAACTCTACCAATACCTTGAAAGGTCAAGGTTATTTTCTGTACAGACAAGAAAAAGAACCTTTTGTTTGGCAGAAGGAAATTTTCCATGAAGAATCTCCAGTTTTGCTTATGTGTGTTGTCCAATGACTGCTGCTAAAATCAGTGTCGCTAGTTCATGTGTCCAGGCTAGAGATTATGCTCCCTACTGTACTGCTCAATACTGCAAGAGCTAGTAATGCAAGAATTGCACCATCGTGGGCAAACATATTGTTGCACGCAACTCTCCCCGAGCAGAGCAGACACAGCAAGGTGAAAAGACTGGTATATGTCACATACACTGAATCAGCAACATAATTTAGAATATAAATTAAGTCTTCAGAGTCCTGACAGCTCCTGGCTGTTGCTTCTAGAAGGGTCTGTGAGTGTTGCCATACCCATAAAGACTCTGTCTGCTTGCTAAGAACATGTCTGACAATGCAGCTTGGCTTTACTGAATTCAAAACGAACTTTTCAGGAATACTGCATCGTATTTTCAGAGCTCTCTGACAGTCAGAAACTCTGCCTAACTATGCCAGTGTCTTTGCTCTTTCATGTGTTTAGAATCTGCTCCCATTTAAGCTTTTACACTTTCTAAGCACATTAGAGAAACGTCAGTTTACATGTCACTTTGATGAATATCAAGGCATGTTCCCAATATTTTCTGTTAAAATGTAGATGGAGCATAAATTGTTTGTACACAGTGTCCTAAAGTCCTTTTCATGAAAATACATTCACAAAAAGTCTTCAGCAAGTGTGGGGGAAAAATATTCAATAATACATCCATTCCTTTGCTTATATGTAAGCTTCATATTAAGCCATAGATGAAAAGGAGTCACCAGATATTTAGTGTTGACATCTATGCTGCCAGTTTTTCCTCTTCTAAATTCCTTCATTGCATCCATGTTTTCTCTCAGCTACCTGCTTCTTCAGATGCCTGTTTCCAAACTCTCAGAGACTTCTTCTCCTTGTTCCCAGGATTTCTCTCTCTGTGTCCTGATCCTGATTTGAAAATCAGCTAATCCTACCCCTGAAACAGTGATCAGAAAAATCCCTAATAAAAGAATAAAAATAGATAAAAGTAGGGAAATGCACTTGGTGTCCATGACTATTTCTGAAGGGGAGACCTTTCAATGCAATGCTCCACTCTAATGGGAGACAGAAAAGCAGCACATTGGAAGTAGTGGAGAACCATGCAACTGAGGTAGAACAGCTGAGAACTGAGTCTAGAAAGACTTCTGCTAACCAAACAGAGATGGCAACCTTGCTGTGACCTGAAAAACTGTCTGGACTCTGTTGTTTGTACTGAATAGTTTTCCAGATATCAGCTCAGTTGCATCACCATCTAGTGTCTTTTGGGTTGGAATTGTATCCTCATGGTATTGCTAGCTGTGACAAAGGACCTATATGTGGGAGGTGAGGTAGAATACCCAAGGGCATATCAATTAGTATAGGATGCCTACATTTATGCAGTTTACTGAAACCCCATCAATTATAATGGACACACAGACACTTGCGCCAAATTTAGACACTGATATTCAGACAACTAAAGTTTGATGTCATAGTCTGTGAATTAGGAACTTAACGCAGATGCACAACCATAGGTCTAGTACCAAGGGTGCCATACCTTATGTAACTCAGAAATCTGTGCTGGATTGGCAGATATGACACAGAATGTATGGGAGGCTTTACAGCTTCAGTTGTCATCCTGGACAAACTTGAGTTTTCCACTGACTTTGCCATTCCAGTGAAGATTTCTTGATACCTCAGCGCATCTCAGATTGTCTTGGATGTCTGTTAGTGAGCTCAGAGCTGAGATCAGAGTCTCACTCCTCCTGATCTCTCTGAGATTTGGGAACACTGGACAAAAGTTCATCATAAAACAACAAATAAATTAAATTACAGAGACTGAGAGAGCCTGCTGGTTTCACCTGACTGCCTTTCTGTCATTATTAAATTACATTGTAGTAACTTCAGAATTTTGTGTTTAATATGCATTAAGCTGTCAGCATGGTTCTGAATTTTATTGATTTGCCTTTGAAATCTCTTCTGTGACAATGGGAAGTGTCAGGAGCTCAGGTATGTTAACTATAAGTGGCTCATTTTCATACCATGTGGTGGAATGATAAACACTTGATGGCAATATAATGAAAAGGTAATCATGCCACTTGGTCACAGTGGTGGAAGCTGGAATAAGAAATAGCATGCTTATTTGATTCTTTGGATCCAGATGTTATTCAAAGTAATAATTTCTCTCAGATTTCCTGCTCCTTCACACCAGCTTGAGAGACCAGTTTATTCCTGGTTATAGGGATTCAGGTAGAACAGAAAGATTGACAAACAGTGGGAGACTGTGAAAGAAAAGACTAACAGAAGAAACAAAACTTATCACAAGATTCAAGTTTTAGACACATGGTTGAGTCTTAGCTGTGAAAGTATATCGTTTAGTGTAGGAAAGTGGAATATTTGGCAAGGGATGTCAGTGGAAGGCCGATGTCCAATGAGTAACAAAACTGTGAAGAGAACAGTAAACTCTCAGTTCCCTGGTTGAACCTCTAGATAATTCACTTTGCTTTGAGCTGCTGAAGGTTTGATACTATCCGCACTGACATGTACCTAGTAGAGATAAACCTCTTTGCTTTCATGTTCACCCAGTCAGAACGTAATTCTCAGTATTCAACTTACTTATCAAGAAGAACAAAGCCGAATTAGTAAAAGCTTTGCAGCGATCTAAATTATAATGGTTAAAATGGCATGAAGTTCAGAAGATTTAGCATAAGACCATAGGAGCCTGAAAGAAAAACATGAGAGAGAAATAATGATTGATGGGCATGATACTATTGCAGTACAGAACACGAAAGAGTATAATAAAGCATGATAAATCGATCAAGATGACCTGGCTTGCAAAAAAAGGTTGAGAAATGTCACATTTCTCTGAATTCCTGAAGGTTTGGAGATGAGCAATTAACATAAAGAAGGGCTGTGTCCTTAAGTCTAATGAGAGAGGAACAGTATTGATGTGAATTTTATGATATTTAGATTGTCTGCTGGTCACATGTAGTCCTGCGCAGTACTTTAAAAAGCTAATGAACAGAACACTAAAAAATGATGCTGATAAAGGATCCTGACAAGATAGTTGGGAAGTGATAAGTATTAAATGAATGTATTACAAGGAAAAGCAAGAAAAACTGTGAATAGGTAATTTTTTTCCCTGTGACAGTGCTCTGTCTCTCAGAGGAACATAAATTGATTTCAGACTGTTGAGATTTAGGCGACATGTCTAACATAATGGAAATAACCCCTCAATACTGAGAAAATTGGAACAGTACATAAACATGACAAGTCAAACAAAGAAGATTATGGTGCTGACAACCATGAAGCACCTTGTGGACCTCACAGCTGGCCTAAGCTTAAAAATTAGCATTTTTAGAAAGACTTGCTAGCATGTATGTCCCTCCTTTTTTAAAATCAGAATTTACTGCATAAGAAAGCAAACTTGGATGTAGCCTTTGGACCTGTAAAACCTCTTCTTCTTCCTCAGTATACCCATATACCTCAGTATGCCCATATGATCACAGAACAAAAACTATGAATTTACACTCGAAGACCATAGCTGGCTGAAGGAATCTGGATGAACAGTACAATTAATCAGTGGTGGTCATCAAATCAGATGTGATATATACTTTTTCCTTGGGGTTTCCCAAAGAAGAGGTAAATAAAAAGACACTAAAGCTAGATCTGTATGCTCTTTACCCAGTTACCATACAGTTTTGCTGGTGTATAATCCCAATCAGCTAGGATAGGAAATAGTTTGTAGGGGAATATGTCCCTGGCTTGTTTTTGTTTTTGTTTTTAACTCTTATGAGTTAATTTAAAAAATATAATTGATGTCACAAGGATTAACAACAAATGGTCTACTTCAGGGGAAGAGGAAGGAAAAGGTTGATTCAAATTAAAGCTTGTTACTGCTCTTCTGACAAAGGGAGTTTTCATTGGTGAACGGTGATTCACTAAAGCCATTTTTGTGAAAAGCAGCTGCATTTCCAGAATGTATTGAACATTTAATTGGTAAAAAAATAAATAAATCAGATCTCAGATGAAATTTCTAGTTAAGTTCTAGATAAAATACCTACCGACTATCTAATATTTAGCAGGACCATCTAATATTTAGCAAGCACTAAATATTAGATGTTCCTGATAACATGGAGCCTGAAGTAATTTATCCTATTATAAGCAGGACTTTGTTTCTCATACCATAAGTAAGTGTTTGATCTATCAGGCAATTGGAAGTTCTAGACTAAGTTGCTCTGTTTCTCGGTGGATGTTCTCTTTGGTGAAATTTTTTAAAAGATCTAGGACTCAATCTTGGTAGGGGGTGTTTTAAACTTAATAATATTTCATAGGCTAGAGGAAACCAATTACAATCCCATTCTAGTTTCAACAAAATTGTATGTCCAGCTACTCAGAATTTAATAATTCAGCAAATATTGCTGCAATTTGAAAATATTAACAAATATACAACAGAAAGCAAACAAAAATATCTTCAGATCCTCATTGAACAATTTTTCCATGACGAATGTTCTGAAAGTTGTGTGTTCTGCTATACCAAGAAAGACCTTAAATGGGAGGCATGATGAACATCTATAATTCTCCTTAATCTGGTAAAGATTATTTACTGTTAATGAGAACTGAAGAGAACAGTGTGCAAGTAGTTATCACATATTAATGAATAAAAGTGGGTACCTCTGTGCACAAATACAAGTAATGAATTTTTATTCATCCCTTTCCTAGTATGAATGAGTTAGAAATGCAACTGAATTGCAACTTCTACACCAGCACTCTGCAACAGATGCATTTTGATTTAATGACAAAAATAAGTATCTTGTTACACTGCAGTTCTTTATCTCTCAGACAACATAGGGGAGCAAAAAAAACCCTTGTGAATACTTCAGAATTAATACTCACTCTCTAGAGACTAGATTTTTTCCTCCACCTGCAAAATTTCAGAGGCATTAATTTGTCTTTCCTAAAGTTGTTGGGTTTAATTTGCAACATGATTTCCAATACAGAAAATGAATGTTTCTTACTTATTATATTGCATTCTAAACCACTATTATTTATTTTTTATTTCTATTATTCTTTGAGATCTGTGTATATTTCCAAATATAACCTTTTTAGTTTTAGATAGCAAAAAGGAAAGTGGTAGCAGTGTATTACCATTTGGGGCTCTTTTTCTGACTTCATAATTACAATGATGCATATTATCTTTGTGTTTTATTGCCCCAAATTGTAAAACTGGTGTAATAGGACTTTCCCCTTTGGTAAAAATCTCTGAAATCCCTAGAATTTCTGTGTAATTTTGTTTCTTCATTACTAACTCACATTTAAACAGCCACAGAAATGATGTCAGAGTTACAGCTCAGGGGGAGAAGCATCACCAGTCCTTAGTTCAGGCATTCAAGCCTTTGATCTGCAATGTGCAGAATATGCCAACCTGGGATATTGGTGAAGAAATTACTTTTTATTTTGTGGCAATGTAGCTGGTTTTGATTTGGTGTTTCCTTCCCACCTGAGATGGAATCCCACGTTAGCCAAAGATTTGAACTAGAACTGCCTAGACTCCTTATAGGCAGCTCCAAAGACTTTTTAAAAAAATTTTTATATATATATATATATATATATATAAAACCAAACCAAAACCCAAACCACCAGGCTTTATTATAATATAACTAAAATATGTAAGTTATCAAATAGAGAAAATGTAAAATGATTAGCTGGAGAGTATAGAAGCAAAAGGGGTTTCTGAACAGCTTGCCCTGCTCACTATGTCTCTACATTACAGGTCCTTGTCTCCAGTGAAATCAATGACTTCTTGAGTGACAACAAGCTCTGTATACTCCCTGCCAGTCCCCAGAATATTTTCATCCCATTCCCTCTGAGGCCTATGTGTCTGCTCCTTGCTCTTCTCAGCTGGTTCCTGGATTAGGCTGCAGATCTCCAGCTCTCTGCCCTGAGTCCTCTTCCACTTGCTCAGATCCCACAGACATTGGAAATGTCTCTCCATGAGGAGGACCTCAGGGAGGAGCGATCTGTCTTCACTGCAGAGGGACCTGCCTGACCCAGGTACTTCTCAGAGGAAGGAATGTAGCATACACACTTGGAAGAAACCAAATAGATGCTCTCCATCAGACTGCTATTATCTGGTTGACACAGAAGATGGTTGTAGCTGTTTTATGTAAATAGATTCTCATGTTAACCACAAATGTCTTTCAAGCAGTTTTATAGCTAGTAGACTCTGGTACCCAGATTGTTGTAGGTCAGGGACTGTGCTTCCTCTTTGCTGAAAAAAAGGATCATCCTACAACATGGCTCCTTAGAGAAATGTTTACATGACCCCCAAACACCTTTTCTGAATCCCTAATTCTTCACTATCTGGTTTCTATCCTGTCAGCTCTGTTTTAGACCACTTTTCCCAAGCCAGGTCCTTTTCTTCCATTTCTACAAGCTTTTAATGAACAACTGCTTGCAAGATTCCTTGCAGGCAATAAATTCTGAAACGATGTGCTTAATTGTCTGTACAGGAAATGACACATATTATAGGAGCTGGGTATTAAGGAAACATCTTTCCATCTACCTTGAACACGGACAATTGAATCAGTCATTACTTTTGCTAATGAAGAACTGTATGGAAAATCCTAGAGAAATCAAACATTTCAAGTCATTACTAACAATAATAGAAACTTTAGTTAAAGATAAGACTCCAAGAGGCTTGATCTTTGCATAGTATATGGAAGTGTCACAAAATAACTTTGAAGTAAATGTGGAAAATGGAAAAAAAGATGGAAAAACAAATATGAACTTAAGAAGCAGGGAAAAATCATCTGGAACAGGATCTCATTGATTTTGTTAACATTCATAATAAATGCAATAACAGAGTTTACCAATGGCATCTTAGTGAGAAAAATATATAAACAATAAGTTTTATTTTAAGAAATTGTGCTGAATTTGCTTTTTTCATTGTGATGTTATGCTCAGCTGATTATCCATAATGATTCAAAAGCACTTTGGCAAGTTTGGGCTTCATTCTTTGCTCTGTGTTTCAGGAATTAATTTACACTGACTGCACAAAAATGCTTCCTGTTTGCTGATGCTTAATTAATTTACACTGACTGCATAAAAATGCTTCCTGTTTGCTGATGCTTAGTTTATTAAGTATTCCACATTGCTCTTTATCAGTAATGTGTCATCTGTCCAATGGATGGACCAATCTCTGCCATCTGCAGACTTTATCAGGATTGATTTTATGTTTTCTACAGGATCTTCATAAAAAGTGTAATACAGTCAAAGGCCAAGAACTTATCCTAGAGGAAGTGCATTAAAAATAAATTCCCTCACTGATTTCCTACTTATAATTATGTTAAAAGATCAATCAGTTAACAATTTTTTCAATACAATGTAAGCCATACTAATATTATTTCTTTCCATTTTTAAATAAGGAGTGGGGCTGTTGCATGTAAAGCCTTACAAAAATCCATTATATAAAAACAATTACATTTTATAATCAAACTTGCAATATTAATAAAGATATTAATATATATTTAATCTGAAATAATCTATTTTCTGCAAGCCCACATTTATAACTTCCCTTTTAGAAAGAAACCCAGATTACTTTCTATCGTAGCATAAGTGGGATTCCAGATTTAGCTATAGGGCCTGAGACAGATTCCAACTTTTGTGATAATACAGTTTTTTTTTTAATACCTTCAGTTGTTCTATGCTTGCTTCTGGTGTATGGGCAGGACTCATCTCACGTACCCTTGTCTGGCTGGCTGGGCAGCTAAGCTAAGGTCCTCAGCCAGACTTCTCTGTAATCAGTGGAGCACGACGGGCAAACTCAGAGAACAAGCTGCTTAAGCAATGACTGAATAAAATGATGCAAGTCATCCTCTTCAGATGCCTATTTTCCACCACTGATTGCAGGGGTAACTGTTTTGACTAGTATAGACTAGAAATCTGACATTTTACAGTTAAGTTGGGATTCATCTGACCAAATGTGAGTAGAAATTTAAATATGAAACTTTGGTAGATGAGTTTTTAAAAACTTTAATAATCAATAGGGAAGAATAGGCTCTTTTATAACACTATTAATTTCAGCTACTTTAGATGTTTACAGTAGCTGAATGGCACCACAGAGCTGCCTGTTTTCCTCATCATACAGGCATCCCTGCTTGCTGCCCAGCTCAGATGAGGAAGGATGCCCTGTAGCTGTCTACACAGGATCCCTGTGTTCACAACAGCTGAGGTGAACGTGGCTGTATGTGTTGCAAGGCAAGCCTGGGAAGGTAGGCTGAAGCATGTAACGTAAAACAGTTTCAGCTTCTTTGCCTCTAAGGACCTGTAAAAATGTACATTCACAACTAATTTTCACGAGATGACTGTTTAAAAAGGGCCATTTTGACTGAAACTGTATATAGCTGGTTCTTCTTTTAGTGCGATGTATCCTAATGTCCTTCTATTAGGAAAAAGAGCTTATGAAAGTTGAGTCTAGTATACAATGAACAAGTTACAAGATAAACGTCTTGCTTAATTAAGATTAACCTTAGTAGAAATAACAGTTGTAGTTGATGTCCATGTAGTGAATGTTAGCTGGATCAGACTATCTAGCTGTTCCTATTTTAGAGCTAACTCCACAAGCCATTGAGATCTCTCAGGAATGCTATATAGTGAATAAGTAAACACTGCATTGTTTTTCAATTATGGCGTGAGAATAGTTTGCTGTGCATGTAATCTCAATAAACACATCTGGCAAGCTGAAATCAAAAAGCATGTCTTCATTCTTTCTGTTGCATTGCTTTCTAAAGAACTTTCATATATAAAGAAATATATATTTGTTTTATATAAATATATATATTTAATATGGTGTAATATGGAGACAAGATTAAAGAACTTCTCTTTCTCTCTGAGAAGTACTGTGGAAGAAGTTTAAAATTATCCAGATGCTGATTTATTACATTCAGCTGGAGACCCTCTCTTTTAGCACCTTGGGCCCCCAAGTGTGAGAACGATGGAGAACCGCAGAATAATATAAGTGTTTAGATTGGAAGGGACAGTTGGAGTTCATCTAGTCCAACCTCCTGCTCAAAGCAAGGCTAAGTTCAAAGAGTGGGCTGACATTCAAGAATGACAGCTTCTCTGAATTGCTCAAATGAAGGAAAATGGAGCCAGAATGACAAGCAATAAACATACAGACTGAGGAAGGACCTGGGTAAAACATGGAAAAAGCCAGTGAAGAAGGGCAGAAATTGGATGGAGATGACTATCTTTGGCTCTACCACATTTGTTGGCTCTCACTGGCCACAAATCAAAGCCTTGTGGACTTTTCCCCAGACTTCTCTCTGGACAGTTCTTGGACCTCCCATTGATGTAATCATCCTTCGTTTTGGTTACACAGTTGAATTACTCTGCCAGAATCTTTCCATCTTCTTTTAGTAATTCCTGATACTTATTCCTGAGAACATTACATGTTAAATAGCGTGAGGCTTAAGAGCTATGCAAAAGAGCAGCTGGGTCTTCTGATACACTATCCCACTAGGATCATATTTACAAAATAAAAAGGGACAAGTTTCTCCACTGGTCATTCCTTTTTTTCTTTAAGGAACAGATTAAGGTGTCTTCTGCACTACTTCAGAGATATGACAGTGTTTATACTGCAGTAGAGAGGCACTGCTTGGCCCCAGATGCCTAAGATCATCACATTTATTGAGAACAAGTAGTTTAAAATGCAGAAATTATTTCACATGGATAGTAAGAAAAAGATGTTGACTTTGTATTGACAAATGTATTTAGTTAAGCTGTTAAAATATATGCAGGTAATACTGCGGTATTTCGCATAATCAGCAAACCTTTTCTATGGTGCAAACTAATCCCTGAAGTATTACTTAATGAATCTTTTTTATTCTTTAAGAAAAACTGTATTATTATTATTATTATTGCTATTATCATTATCCTTCTAAAATATTAGCAAACTTTCTGTTAGAGAAAAAACTCATTGTGGAAATGGAAATTAATTGATAAAATGAATTTAAAGATCATTAAAATATTTTCTCATTCAAAAGTTTTGAGTCTGTGCTTTTATTCATGCATATAGAGTCTTTTTCTAATTATCACAGGATCTTTAGAAGTTCTCTATCTAGAACACATGAAATGCAATAAAAAATGATTACATTAGAGAAAAAAAATTCTAAAAATTCCATTAATGATAATTTGCACCTAACTGAAATATACACTAAAAATAAGGTGACCCTAGGAATGTGTGCACAGAAAGCTTGCCTTCTTTTAGCTCATGGTAATACAGCATACAAACTAAATAAAAGTCAAGATTTTTCTTGTTTACCAAACAGGAAATCTACACAGCATGTTTCTTATACACTGAATTACTGTTCCAAGTTATGATAAATCTGGCTTTGGAAAGCAATTTATTTCTTTTAGAAATCTGTTTTGACACACTTGGGAGTCAACTTTCAGAGTTTGTGCCTGACAGCTTTGGCTTTCATGTCCTTTTTTATACTGTAATCTGAGGGTGACACAGCAAAGGTGTATGTATCCTGGTGTTGGTTTTGATTGTGTTTGAATTATGAGTCACCCAAAGGCTTCCTGAGAAGGGCAGTGTTGTATTTAATAAATGCATGCTCTTGGTTTATATAAAAATAAAAAGTTGAGCATTACTCATAGAGGGCAAGTATAGCCATTATTAAAGCCTTCCTTCCCTTTTTAAGAATGTAAAAGAAAATCGCTTAAACGATTGTACAGGGATAAATACCTCATCTAGAAGACTAATTTAGTTTCTGCATTTTTACTGGATAGGCAAACTGTAGGAACCAAGAGAGTTTTGTAGCCACAAAAAACTTGTAAGTGGTTTAGGAAGTGCCTGAAAATCACACCTTCCCATCTCCCCAGTGCTGTGTCTCGTGTCTGTAGCACAATAGATAATGTACTCACTTGTTTCATAGTGTATTAGCTTACTTTATTACTATAAAATATTGCACTATATTACAAATCACCACGTCACAACGTCTACACAATGTACTTTGACAACAGATTTGGAAACCCAACAAATGTTGTTTAATAGGACATTACATTATACTGAACCAACAGAAACATTGTTCAACACATTTAGACTAAACTTTAGACATGCCTCAGTACACAAGCACAGGTTGTATGGTACTTTTTTAGAGTCCAGCTCTGTAGTTCTCCCTCCTTAGGCTGAGATCTTCCAGATCTCCTCTGAGGAAGACTAGATTCACTCAGAGCCTAGGCTATGGGCAATTAGGAAAAAAAAAAGAGTTTCTTCATGCCCCGGTGTTGCTGTAGGTTCTCCCACGTACCATGCTTGGGAGGGTTTTGGCTTCAAAAGATGCCATTTTTCACTGAGATACACAGTCCAAGATAACCTGGTTAGTTTTCTGATAATACTGTTTGCAAGAACAGAGGAGAAACTTCTCCGGCTTGGCCAGATTCCAGTGTAGGCAAGCCAAAAAGTCTGTTTTCTCAAACAAACTGTTCTTCAATTAGTATTAATTCATTCACTAATATCAGTAAGACTGAAATCAGTTTGCAGTGCTGCCAATAGAGCTCTTGGGTTCTAGCAGTGACGTGGGCTGCAGCTACCAGACACAAACGTGCCCTGCACTCCTCAAGAGAGACAAGTAGTTGCCTGTCCTGAAGGCAGAGTTCCTGCAGCTCTGCACAAAGCCTAGGTGCATGGCAAGTCTCTGTGTAGACCTAATAATGAAAATATCTGCTTACTGTACGTAGCCTCATCTTGGGCATAAGAATTTAATGGCAGAATAGCCACTGGAGCAATGGTAGTTACCTCTTTATGACATGCAATGATGAGAAGCTATGTCCACACACTTGTATTTCTTTTTGCTAAAAGGTCTTCTAAAGGGACCTATTTCTCCAGTGTGCAAACTAAGTCCTCTTAATGTCAAGAAGAGTTAGGCACACACATCCCTAGGAGAAGTGTCCCCGTAAGTTTTAATAGAAGCACTGTTCAGATTTAATACAGACCATATAAGCCTACATTAGAAAACAGTTTCACCAATAATAAAAGTACTTTTGAAACAAAATTCTTGCTAATAGTCATTAAAAACCTTCTATGCAATATATGTAAAAAAGATTTATCTAATGCTTTGCAAAATTATCCACAAATGTACCACACAGTGCACAAACATTTATAAGAAAGAAGCAGCAAACCCATAACACTACCACTTTCAAATGCAATGCAATTAATACTACTTCCATTAATACAGTGTAATAGCTACTATTATTGATGTCTATGTTTTCAGGAATCCATATTCATTAAGGAGGTCTACGGTTTCTTTTTCTTTTATTCAGAAATATGGAAGCAATTGCACACTGTTTCACTGCTAATCAGAGCTATACAAGAAAAGATATGAAAGTCTCATTAGTGTGAATTTTAGGATAACTGGTCTCCTGCCATGACTCCCTCTGTTCAAATATGTCCTTCCCTGTGCTACTGAGATGTTACCATTTCTCTTACTAACAAGATTTAGATTGAATCCCTTCATAAACTAGGCTATGTAACTTATTTTTCACTTTACCTGCTATAACATGTAAAATATTTATTAAAATAGATTTTATACCAGATTATTACAACAAGATGCTTAAAAAATATTTGAAGTTAATCCAAAGTATGAAACAGTCTCAATGTGTAGGACAAAAAGGATGTAAATAATTTGGAGGTTAATAGGAGAGTATGTATCTCACAGCTAAAAATATGATACTCTGTAAGGTGAGACTTGTCTTGTAAAAATGAATCTGGAAAGCAGTGCTTCCAGGAGTTATGTTAACATAACAGCAGTATTTCTTGCATGGTAACAATATTTTCTAAAAATCTTTCAGAGATTTTGTTTCTGGAATTAAGATAGGAAAGACAACTGCCCCTCTCACAAAGCTGTTATGAAACTAATCTTGCACAAAACATTGATTTCTATGTAGGGAAGGTAGGAAGGGACAAGTGGCCAAGGCTGGGGGTGGGGAAAAGGGCAACATGACATCTAACAGCAAAGTCAATGAAGTGGACAATGTAGCATGACTCACAATATTTTTGATCATTAAATATTTCTGGCATTACTAGCTAAGAACAGCAACAAAAATCAGCAAAAAAATGAAACAACTCAAAAGCCAGCATGAGAAGAATACGTTTACAGAGAACTCATGCTGAGGAAACTGTTGAATTTATGATGTCATACAAAAGCTCATAATTTTGAGATGGAAAGGAAAAAGGTCAGCTATGAACCTTTGTTTTCCATCAATTTTAAAGCAGACAGACCCAGGAACAACAGAGCACTTCATAGAGGGATGGCAAGGCAAAATGGTGTGGTAAATTGGAAAGAGAAAATCGAAAGAGTATGTTTTAGCAGCATGTTGGACAGAAGAAGTTTATGTCATTGGCTTCTAGGTATCAATGGTTCACATGGTTCACTTCAAATGGGTTAGTGGTTCATGTGCACATTCCCTTTGTGGGATTAAATGTCCCTTAAACTGACAAAGGATATATGTGCCATTTAAGAATACAGCAGGGCTAAAAATGCAGATGTCGCCAAATGGATCTAAGTTCCTCTCAACATTAGAATACTCTCAAGAAATGGGAGAAAAGGGATCAGGAGCAAATGTACAGTTGGAGTAACTGCCTGGAGAGGAGAAAGTAAGGCAGGAAGCAGGAGAGCTATCAGACCTTGTATCTCCCAATATCTCTTGTCAGAGACAACAGAAAGAACCATATGTTCATGAACAAAGTAAGCATGAACAGACTGCTATTAATTCAGAGTACCCATAAGAAGCAATTAAACCAAGACTGGGTCCCTTTAGGAAGTGACTGGAAGGAAAAAATTCACCAATGACTCAGGGATATAAAAGAGTAGAGACAGTAGGATGATAGAAAACCTCCATAAGTCCCAAACCAAGAACCTACACCATCCTCCTAACAATTTCATTTCTTCAAACCCTCAGTACTGTTGACTAGAAAGTCCTGAATTGGGGATGAGCAAGCCATGAGATACGGGGTCTCCAGTTTGCACAAGGTACTCTCTTAATATTTTGAATGAAGAACTGCAGAAGCAAAATCAAAGCTCTAGAGACCTCAGTGGTGGGGTGACGTCATGGAACCAGGAGATCAGAACTGCCTGGGCCAGACTAGTGTTAGGAGGGTGATGGTGCTGCCTAAAGCTTTATCTTGTGCAGCTTTCCCAAGAGAGAGGACAACTTAGAGAAAAAGAAGTATGAGCTTTCCTGATGAGAGGAATTGAAAGACATCTTATAGCAAGCCTGGACAAAAAAAAAAAGTCATCTCTGTGGTAGAGAGGTAAACCTGAGATCAGTCCATGGAAAGGGCACTGAGGATGTAGTATTCCTTCCATTGAAGTCTGCTTATTTTGAGGGGCTAGGCTTATTCACTAGAATATGCAGAGATGTTTTTTGTGAAATTTCTGGCTGTTTTGGAAATTGCTGATGCTTTGTGTGATGTACTGGTATCTGTTAGCAGTCTTAAGGAGTTTTAAACTTCTACTGGGGTTTATACAAAATCTGAGAAAGATACTTGGTCATCCTTTTATTCTCACAGTTTACATCTACATAGT
Organism: Pygoscelis adeliae; assembly: GCF_000699105.1. NCBI lineage: Eukaryota > Metazoa > Chordata > Aves > Sphenisciformes > Spheniscidae > Pygoscelis > Pygoscelis adeliae. Next base: position 2,926,021 of record NW_008825150.1, read on the forward strand.
TAAATTCTCCCTCCTCATCTTGACTGTTTGTGCATGTCCTGGTTTCGGCAGGGATATAGTTAATTTCCTTCCTAGTAGCTGGTACAGTGCTGTGTTTTGGATTTAGGATGGGAACAAAATTGATAAGGCACCGATGTTTTAGTTGTTGCTAGGTAATGCTTACACTGGCCAAGGACTTTCTAGTTTTCCATGCTCTACCCACTGAGAAGGCTGCAGGTGCACAAGAAGCTGGGAGGGGGCACAGCCAAACTGGCCAAAGGGACATTCCATACCATGTGACGTCATGCTCAGTACATAAACTGGGGGAAGCTGGCTGGGGGGGCCGCTGCTCAGGGACTGGCTGGGCATCGGTCAGCAGGTGGTGAGCAATTGTACTGTGCATCACTTGCTTTGTGTATTATTATTATCAAATTATTATCATTATCATTTTATTTCAATTATTAAACTGTTTTTATCTCAACCCATGAGTTTTTCTCACTTGTGCTTTTCCAATTCTCTCCCCCATCCCATCGGGGGGGGGAGTGAGCGAGCGGCTGCGTGGTGCTTAGTTGCTGACTGAGGTTAAACCACGACAGTGCATTGCATGTGGACCACGCTATCTCCCATATCATGTCAGGGTGAAGCTGGCTGCTGGCTTATTCCAGTCCCATGCCAGGAGTGGCCTAACAATTAACCAATATGGACAGTGCATCAGTTCTCTGGCTCTGTTTCGTACTAACCGTTTCAGTTTCTCAGAGCCTGTTTGGATTCCACCATTATAAAACAGCCATCTGATGTAGGAACTTTGTCAGGCTCCCACTTTTTACATTTAGTTTTAACGTTTCACTCACAGTACTTGTTTAGGGGTTGCCATAGCTTCATGAATCAGTCCTGGGTTGTCTTCAGATTTCCTTAACAACAGTATTTCAGACATAGTTTTGATGGATCTACATTTGAATGTGTCAGTTCTTTTTTAGACAGGAACACTTCTGGGGCTGGGCTGCTGTCTATAGGTTCATATATTTCAAAGGTACTTTCCAAAAGAGATGGCATATGTCAGGCACTTGGATAGCTCATTTAATAGAACATGCCAAAACCAATTTTTTATGTCCTAATTAGTGAATATTTTGCTCTACATAAATTTGGTACATACTGCTTCAACCACTTAGTCCAGTAGTTCTGGACTAATGCAGAATTTCTGCTCTATCCACATTCATAAAGACTGATTTTTGAGAGCTCTTCCACACTATTTCAGCAGCCTATACTCAATGCAGACTGCTGCAGAAGCTGAGGATGAAGTGGTAAGGCTGAAGCAAAGCTGGAAAGGAGTAAATCTGTTTTGGTAGCACACACTTTCATATCTTTTTCTTCCCTTCTTTTTTTCTATTCATTTTTCCTTTTCTTTTTAGGCAACACTTTTCCACCATTTTTTCCTTTAATTTTTTTTTTTTTCTTCAGTATGAACAATTCTGTCAGCTTATAGTAACCAATGGAAACTATATGGCTGGTCAGCAAAAAAAGATGCATAGAAACGAAACTAAGCAGCGCATCTGTGTTTAGCAAAGAACCTGACTAATAACCAGAAAGAAGATTGTAAGATCTAGCCATAGAGCATCACAGTTGTCATTCAAACGAGTGCTGCTTAGTATTTTCTTAGATATACAATGATATTATTTCCATGATTTTTTTTAACAAGTAGGTAAATTACTACTTCTGCTTTAGAAATTTTAAAATGAGAACACTACAAATTCAGTGGACTTCCTCCAGCTGGATTGTACCCCACGACAAGTCTCTGTTTGGTGTTGGTTCAGACAGTTTTCTTTAGTGGCCTCTTTAAATTTGAGTACTGCTATTCCCTCCATCTTTTTGAAACATGCAGACCTTTCCTTCCCCTGCATACTCTGGCTGTTGACCTCCTAAGCTTGAGGGACAATGGCTTTTTAAATGCTGTAGCATGCATACTATATGCATACGAGAGAGCATTTTTTCCTGTATAAGATGCTTTTTTCCTATAGTGAGAATAGTGAGAATATATCTCAGCCAATGTTGATCTGTTTCTTGTCTGCTAATGTAGATAAGATTGCTGGATGAGAGAGAGAAATTAAGTCACAAAAATGGATTTGCCACAGTGAACTGTGCAGTCAGGCCATATTCATATCAGAGACAGCATACATTACAAAGCAACACACAACCTTATGCAAAACACAGCCTTCCTCTTCCACAGGCAGGAATAGTACTTTGGTCTTAATCTTAAAAATGAGATGCTAAAGACAGGATGCATAGGGTAATGATGGAAAAAGATGGTATTATTCAAGTGTCATTACACATTAGAGATAATAAAATAAAAATTGGATCAATGAGTAACGAGAAAGTATGCCTTGCTTCACCGGTGTCACAGACTAAATATTTTAGGATTGTAGCAGGTTCCCCTAAGTACTAGAATTTTGTTTTGTATTCAGATTATCTCACATGACCAAATCTTATAATCTCTTTCTTATTCATAACATGTGGGATAGACACGTAGATCTGAACCAGTCATCCTCAATTCCCTTTATAGTCAGTCAAGCAGAATATATACTTTTAGGGCACACCTGACTTATTTGAAACATCTACATTGGAATGACATGAATTGCACCCTAGAAAGGCCTATTTCTACCCAGGGACTATAAAAGGAGACATGATGACTAGCAGAGTTATAATTACCTGCATTATAAATGCATATTTGGTCACATGGATTCCCTTTTCCTAGGAATTTAAGAAAAAACCCAACCATATTTCTGTTAAGCTATGATTTAGCTATCTGTCAGGTAGAGTAGGTTTGTCTCATACATTGTATTTTTTCAATTCTTTTGAATCACTCAAACAAACGAGCCTTTTCTTTAATTTCAGAGTCCAACAACCTTGCATTAAGGTATATTCCTTACTTCTGATGTGCAGAAATTTCTGATAGTAACCTTTCATTTGTTCTGTATCATCCCAATAAGTTTAATCACTCTGTAGTACTTCCAAAGAGTTGCTTTAGTCTTAGTCATGAACAAACCATGCTTTCTTTCTCTTCTCTGCATTCTCTAAAGCAACCAACCAACCCCTGCCCCAGCATCAGAGGGTTAAGACTCAGGAACACGTTACTGCATTTAGACTTAGTATTTTGTGTCAGCTAAGCTAGGGTAACTGTACCTCAGTGTTTGGCCTGACAAAAGACAAGATGGTGTAAATTTATACTGCTTTTATTGAGGGTTGAGCTCAGTGCAGTATCTCCTATCTGCCACAGCAATGTGTAGAAAATAACCACAGCTCAGTTAATGTAGCAGAACTTGTTAAACTATCATGTTGATCATGAATCGATGCTCTAAGAAGAAATTCTCTTGAGAGAGGGGAATTATCCTCATGGGCTTGAGTATGTTGCTGCTTCAGGGTTTTTTTGCTACTGTCCTGCACTGATTGCTGAAATACCTATTTTGCTGTCTATTATTACTCAGGCTTGTTCAGCATACTGGATTTCACACTCCACTTCTCTCTGAAGATTGGTGTTCTGAATTGTTTTCCTCTAGAGGGGGATTAGCTTGCATTTTTCAAAACAAAATCCCATCTTTTGGGGTTACATTAACCCTTCTAAACCCCTTTATACTCTTTTTTTGCTATGCAATTCTCCCTAATTCGTCAGCATCTTCTGAAAAAAATGTTGCTTACTCCACTGTTACAGATTCTTAATGGATGGTAAATAAAACCAGATTTAATACCAAATAATATAGCACCTCTGCAACAATTAACTTTCTCCAAGTTCATATACTATAGTGACACCAGCTGGCCTTTACTTATCACTCTTAATTTGGTTTCATTCCAAAGAAGTGTCAGATTCTGTCTCTCATAAATCATTCTTTTGAATATAGATATGAAAAGTACTTTATTGACTATGTGAATCTACAGATATTTAAATCACCTTATGTTTATTATTTCTGCAATTTTATAAAACGTTACTATATTCTTTGTTCTAAGAATTTGTAGGTTTTCTAATGACAAACATTTGGCATATGCAAACACTAAAGCTTCACTTCCCAACCTCTACTCTTCAGAAGGAAAGTAATTAGTATTTTTGTATAGAATCCTTTTTTTTTTCTTTTGAAGCACAGAGTAACATACACTCAGTGACATATGAATGCCTTTAGAGGAAAAAAGATCTTTAATTAAAGAAATTCAATCATTATTCACCTCAGGTAATAATAAATTGTGATGGATGGTCATCTTGAACAATTGAAGAAAATTTGTTTGGCTAAAATATTAAAAGCTATGAAATTACTTATCACTGTCAAATTATTAAGACTTCTTCTGTTGCTATTGCTTCCTTACAGATAAGTCTTGACTCTCCCCTTCCAGTGGTGTATATTCAAGCTTACTGTGTCAGACTGGTCAGAAAAACTAAGTTGCTAGAAGCTATTTTTTTAAAACAGAGAAAAATATACTACGGATATTTGTTGTCAAGAAAGAAACAAAACAACTGTTGTACAATACTTTTACAATGAAGGAAAAGGAGGCAAAAGGGCTTGTCAAAACCAGTAACCTTGTAAAGGGCTAATAGATTGCTGTGATTTTGATCTACCTTAATGAGTCAATGTATACAATTATATCTAAAGCTTGCAGCACTGCTTTGGGACTATAAGAGTTTGCTGCAGACGCCATACAAAGTATTATGGGGTGAAAGGTCTGGAACTGCTCTAGTTTTACCCTTATACAGATGTGGGACCATTGACACTCAAAAAACAAAAAGGAATGTACAACAAACTGTTAGATTTTGCCTAGGATACTTAATTGCAGACACACTTTTGCAGAACCAATGGTGTTACCTCCCGCAACATGGAAATTAATTTCCAATCTAGCACACAAGGATGTAGTGAGTATATCTATGTCTTATGGTTTAGAACCTTTTACACACATTTTCGTAATTGTACAGACTTTCCAAACTTACCTCCTCTATGGATAATCAAAGAAGTTTCACTTCCAACAGGACATTCTTTAAGTATATCCACTACTTCTGCATGGCTCAGGTTCTGTACATTCTGCTGGTTGATCTCAACAATGAGGTCACCTTCACACAAACCAGGACATCCCTGAATGTCTAGAATTTGCTTCACCCTCTGTCCTGTAGGACTGTCTGCTATAGTGAAGCCAAAGCCCTGGGCCCCTTTCACAATGGTTAAGGTCATGAGTTCAGCTTGGGTGGCCCCAGAAGAAGCCATTGATACATTATCATCATGGGCAGGTGGTGGGAATGTGCTATCAAGCTGACTATCTGCTGGAATGGAGTGCAAGGAGTGTGGTGGTCGATCTGTTACGTCTGGAACAGACTGAGAAGTCCTAGAAATGTATTCCAAATAAGTTTCATAGTTATGTCTTCCATTTACCACTACCGGAGGCCTCTCCATTACTGCAAGGGGTGGCACCATGCTGTTGGCAGGATCTTCAGGATCAAAGGGCAAAGGGTATCCACGACATAGCACCAAGTTGACACTCTGACCAATAGGAACAGACTGGAAGAGTTTGACTACATCTGCGTGAGTATGTCCAAGGACACAAACTTCATTAATATAGACAATGACATCACCTAGAAAGAGAAGAAAAAATAGTGACAACATAAGACTACTTCAGTTACTGTATATGCAGTGCATTTTTTTTTTAATGAGACAGATAGAACTCTATTAAAAAATAAAATAAATTAGCTCAACATACTGACTCAAATAGTGGAGACAAAAAAGTAAAATTTGTCTGTCAGCAAATGTAATACAAATAGACAACGAAAGTACTATTTCTTTTCTGTGGAAGCTCACAGCTGGAGAATTAAGCTGGATCCAGACATACACCTTTTCTTAACGTCTCTTCCCTATTTTTTTGACTCCTTTCAGTGTAGTCCACACATTACTTTTTTATAAGATACAATCAAAGTTTATGTGGAGGGTTGGTTGTCAAGAAATACCATTGTTTGGTGAAGAGTAAAAGGAAAAAAAAAAGGAAATAGTAGGCACTCATGGACTTAAGAATCAATGAATAGGGATGCAAGACTGTGCATCCATGTGCATAAGGAAATATTTTTTGCATTGATCATGATATTGACAGTTTCCTATTAAATGTCATTACTTGCCATCAGACATCCAGGACTCCTACAGTCATTTCCTATTCTAGGCATGAATTAAACTGTACCTTGCATATTGTAGACATATTTAGTGGCATTTTGTTGTCGCCATGACGGTTCAAGGGTAATGACAAGACAAATTTTGTAGGTGGGTATGACAGCTTTTTATTAGAAAAATTTAGACAAATGTCTGAAAATCAGTTTAATATTTCCAGCTAAACCAGCTGGTCAAATAAAAATAAAGGTACTACCTTTACCTCCAAATCTTGTCTCGTGTATAGTACAGAGCTACCAGTCAGAGAATATATGAAAGCAGAATACTTTAAGTCAGCTGGCTATTTATGGGTCTCCATATTGCTCATGCACCAACCAGCTTCTGTTACTGAAAAGTTCAGAAATAAGTTCAAGTTCCTTCTTGTTGTTAGAATGGATCTATATATTTATAGCCATAAATAATTTTTTTACGGTACTGTTAAGGTGCATATTAAAATAAAAATGAGTAATCAGTACAAACAATATTCAGAATAGTTTGATGACCCACAGTCAGTTTCCACTTTATAAAACAGTTCGCATCTTTATACCAAAGGAGAAGGATGTTTGGTTAGACAACCCAAGTTAAAGTATTTTTCTAAGTGAAGATTATCTTATTATCCTACCATTAAATAGGAACAAGAAATCATTTATACAGACAACACTGTGAGGTGTCTACAAGTTCAATAATTGACCTATCATAATGTAATGTTTTTTAATGGCATTTGAAAATTCAGCAATAAAATGATAATGATTTAGGGAGGATGAGGTGGTTTGTGTGGAATTGCTTCAAGTGTATTTATGAAATTATGTCTTTCAAGTACTTCAATCAAAAGATCTAATCAAGCAAACTGAGGAAAAAAGAGCATCCTCAATATGCCAGTACAAGGGCTGTTTCTATGTGACAATGAAAGGTAAAGGCTGTTTCTATGTGAAAATGAAATGGTCAATTCCTACATGATCAGCCTGTCTAACAGCCTGACAGTAATTAATTGCATATGCACAAATTGTGATTCAGAGAAAGATTTATTCAGTGGGTGTCTAGGGAAAAAATGCTAAGAGAGTTCGTTTAAATATTTGTGAATATCATTCACAGAAACCTTAGGAGCTGCAAATACTGTCTTAAATGAGCATCATAAATAGATTTCAAACTGTAAGAAAAAGCAGTAAGGTCACTTTATAGGCAGTGCTGAAAGAACTCCAATGCTTGTGTCTCAAGCAGCTGAGAGTAAAACAGTTTTCAAAAGTCAAGCTTTAAAAGAGAGAAAGAATGTACTGCACTAAATTATTGTGGCAATGGCTGCAATTAATTGTGATTTCCTCATGCTCTGATATAGAAAGATCTTACCTGCATTCTCATCCCTGGCTTCCGCATTAGCAGTGAGGCTGACATTGCTCATAATAGGACTGATACTGTTGAACTGAGACCTCTTCAATGCATGCTCCTGTTTCAGTAGCTTATGCCTTAATAGTACCCTTACAACTTTTTAATCCATGCAGTCTTTATTTCCCTGAGTGCTGGCAATGCAGATATGTGGTGGGAGGAGACCAATCTGTTTGTTCATCCTCTCTTGCAATACTTAAGCAGGGTGCAAAAGGAATAATGCATTTATTGTGTTGGGCAAGTAAATCATTGTCTGTTTTCACCCCTTCACTTTATGCATTTGTACAGGATCAGCTATGACATAAAACTTAAAACAATATGTTTTTGATAAATCAGAAAAATCAGATAAACTAGTTGACATTACATAGGTCTCCAGGGAAAAGAAATTACCTTGTGCACAGGGAGTGCAGTCAGGAAATATATAGGCCAAGTAGCCCCTTTCCCCAGTCACTAAACAGGCAAAACTGAGCATTAGAAGTTCTTGGGTAAGAGCTTCTTCAAATAATGACACTGCATTATCCCTCACAAGACAGCAGAATATTCTTCAGCATTTCCTGAATCAACATTTTTAAAGGTATTTGTGGTTTCTGAGGTATAACATGAATAGCATGTCTAGACACACTCTGAAGTTGTAACTCACTCACAGTTGAACCGTTTGGGACTCATAATGCTCTGCTGTCATATGGAGAACATATGGCTGAAGGTTAAGAGGGATGGGGAAAAAGGCATGAGTTACTAAGTTCAACTCAGAGAAATAGCTACACTGGTGTTAAACTGGGAAGAAACAGTGTTTCAGATCAGGAGACATGAAGGAGGAATAAAAGGGGTTAATTTCAGAAATCCTTCAAATAAATCTCTGGACTGTAGGAGTTTCTCCAAATCCAACTCATTTTCCAGGCTGAGAGTTCCTCATTGCTGACACAGAGAGAAGTACCCAGCATTTGGTAGGAAGGGAGAGATAAGAGCGTTACAGAGCCAGTGCCATGCTAATGCAAAGTTTAAAACCTCTCTACTTTAGGAAAACTCCCTGAAAGGTTCCTGTAGCACCTTTTCTGCCTGTTCTCTCCTGCCGCTTCTAATAATAATGGGTGCATATGGACAGGTATAATAGCGATCCCCTTTATAATTCCTGCCTGATTTTCTGAGCAAGCCATAGTCTGCCTCCAGAAATCACAGTTTCACAGTGAGTGGGTATCTTTGAAGTTATGCAGAACATTTATATTAAGCATCAAACTTTGCTTGGCTTTTAGAATGAAACCTACAAAAATGTCTGGAGCTTACTTACAGAATCACAGAATGATTGAGGTTGGAAGGGACCTCTGGAGGTCATCTTGACCAACACCCTTGCTCAAGCAGAGTCACCTAGAACCAGTTGCCCAGGACCGTGTCCAGGTGGCTTTTGAATATCTCCAAGGAGGGAGACTCCACAACCTCTCTGGGCAACCTGTGCCCGTGCTCAGTCACCCTGACAGTAAGAAAGTGTTTGCTGATGTTCAGACGGCACCTCCTGTGTTTCGGTTTTTGCCCATTGTCTCTGGTCCTGTCACTGGCCACCACTGGAAAAAGCTTGGCTCTGTCTTCTTTGCACCTTCCCTTCAGGTATTTACATACATTGGTAAGATCCCGCTGACCCTTCTCTTCTTGAGGCTGAACATCTCTCTACTTCAACGTCCTCACTATTGAGTGCTCTCCTCAATTTCGTCTTCCTCACTAGTCTCTACAAACTCTACACACGCCCTACCAGAAATTTATGAGCTTCAACATCCTCTAATGACAGATTCTTACTTACATTCTTCTCTACAATAATGTTGCAGACTTAAATCTGACACCCTGGGGATTTTCTGCAAGCATTAATTCTGAAAAAATACTTTTTTCACGCTTGAAGTGCTTGATCCAAACAGAATCTGTTTTATTGACATAACACATTTCATTACAAATTAGCCTAAGGTTTCATGTAATGCTACCAGCTCTATTTCCCTCCTTTCTGAAGAACCTATATTTTTCAGTGACTCCAGTTATTGTTTCTGCTATGTTTTTATTACCCCTAGAATGTCTGTATACACATCTTGCACTAGTAGGTAAAGTTCCTCCATTTTCTTACCCATGTTCCCACCATTTGTATACAAACACTTTGCTTATTTCTTATTATTATTGTTTCTTGTGCACTCAGTTTCCTGGCTGGAATTTCTTATGGTACCTCAGTGAACTGAATTGCCTACTGGACTGTCCTTCTTCTTCTTATTTAGAATTCTTTAAACTTCAAAGCCTGAATGCAGCGGAAAAAATGCAGATTAGATCTTTGTTGTCAATTTATGATCACATTCAAAGTTTAGTAGAAATGTCTCCATTGTTTCTGATGGGTTTGGATCAAGCTCTTAGTGTCTGTGGTTCATGTGCTTAAAATATGACAGAACACTGTGATTTGCTGGGGGCAGGGACAGCTCTGCTACCGCCCTGCAGCCAGCACAAGCCAATAGCAATGGAGCTAAAAACAGCCCGTGGTTTGGCAAGTCAGCACAGGAAGCACCAGCTCTGCAAGACTCAGGCTGCATTTTTTTTTTTTTTGCTGCATTTATAGCCCAGGTAAACTCTACTGACTTCTCCAGCATTACTTATTCCCACTTGCATTTCTCAACCATATACTCTAAATTCTGCATATGCATACTTTGCACGAGCTTCAGAACTAGCAGTACATTATTACTTTATTGTTGAAGCTTTCCCTTCACCTGTCCACCCACACTATCTACTGTAATTACCAGCTCTTTCTGTCACTTCTCAGCAGTGACCTTGTCTTCTCTTTCTGCAAAGTGCTGTAAGATTGCAGGCACTGTAGCCTATTAATAATAAATTCAGAGGTGTTAGCATGTTTTCAGTACTGAGATATGAAACATGGGGGTAATTTTAATAACAACGGCACGTGATTGATGGTCATGAAATAGGTGAAGATTTGTTAGAAATGAGCCATTTTTACATGTGCATATATAGTTACTAGTAGCAGTACAGAGAACTAGTGCATGAGGGATCATTTAGTTAAACAGTAGCAGCCAAATTATATTCTGAAACGTTGAATTTCAACTTCCTTCCACTCTCCATAGGTGTTAATCCAGTGTGTGCATAAATGACTTTTGTTATGAATGGGTAGAGGCATTTCTTTGGATGTAAAAGATTTCAAAAGGTTCTGCATAAACAGAAATTCTCTGTTTTCTTGTACTCTGACCTGCCACAGAATGTTGTAAAACCAATTTGGCTCTAGCTGCTAACATCTGCGTGGCATAACTTTTATAGACAAAAGATAAAACCTAGGATCCTGCAGTCCATGGTAGCCTGATTTATCTTTTTTTGAAAAATTAGGCCCTACTTTTTGTTAATACTCATTACATAGTTACCCTTATTTTTAAAATAAAAATTACTGAATTATAGTAACTTCTTAAAGGAGATGGCAGTGTAAGATGACTATTGCATATTAATACTGAAATACTTGAAACACCTGCCAAGAAAATTCTAACTTATTTATTTTAAAAAGGAACATTAAATTAACTGCTAAAACGTATCAAGAATGTAACCTGGGGAGAAGTACATGCATATAATAACCACAGCTACTGATTGGAAGAGCTAAATTTAAAATTGACCACTTTATTATTAGCTTTATAAAAACTTTATCTGATAGATAGTACTGTGGCAGCCACAGTGAAATGAAAAGAGCTGCTGGGAGACATAATGCTCAGCTGCCTCTGCACTCAGAAATAATTTCAGGACCACTTGCTGGTATGTGAGAACACTGAACAGCCCATTAAAATATCTCTGTTCATACTGGCATGGAAGAACCGTTTCCCAGTCTTCACCTCATACAGAAAGTTTTACCCATGTGCTGACAAACTCTGCAAAGCTGACAGGTAACAACTATCCACAGATCCTCCTTTCACTCACTGGACTCTGGGAACTGAGGTTCAGAGGAAAAAATCAGGGTAATAAAAATTATTATTTACTAAATCTGACAAAAAGTGAAATCAAAATGTATTTCTAGGCATTCAGGCACTCAGACTTGCATTAGATAGGCCTAAATCTTCCTCTTAATGAAACCTGAGCAACAGATGTAAATCAGCTGTTTGTCACATTTGAAAGTCAGTAATTCTACAAAGCATCACTGTAGAAGTGGGTAACTTGGGCTAAAATCTGTCCCCATCATTGGAAGGACTGAGCACGCTGGCTCTGAACTTGGCTTCCTCTACAAGGGCCAACAGAAAGATGTGACACAGACACGTGTCTGCAACTTTACCCAAGAATCAGATCTGTTGAGTAAGCAGGTGCCATTTTTATACAATCAATTTTTTAGAACCCATTCTAATTCTATTGTGACCCAATGCACATGCCTAATTAAAAAGCTGTCTATTCAGAATTTTTGTGCTTAACCAGCATGTATTATGTAATTACACCCAGGCAGATGTGGATTAGTAGAAGAAAATATTTACATTTTATTTGTATTTTGCATATAGTGGTAAAAGCTATTTAAACAGAGGCATTCAACTTTTTTGGGGAGGGGAATAAAATACATTCCAAAAATATCTAAAGACCTTGATTATTTGCTGATCCAGTAAACATGAGACATTGCAGATTAAAAATGTAAGTAAAGCAATAGCAAAAGAATACTTAAATGAATGCTGCTCATAAAGTGCTAAACAGCAGGCAAACTTTCTTCCTAGCTAGACAGTTTTTCACTTCTTCAAGCATCTGAAAGCATAGCATGGATGTTAAAACTGCCACTTTACAAAAAGCTAATTATTTAAAAGATAAGTAATTTGGAGGCAAGACCACACAAAAAGAAAAAGATCCAATTTTCAAGGCAGCCTTTTATTTACAAATTATGTAGGCCTGTTCTGTCTAGGTTTTCCTTGCAGGAACTACTTGCGCATCCTGAAATGCCTGGTGTGAATGAACTGCGTGACAAAACATCAGTGGATCTGAAGAGCAAGATAAAAAATGTATGCCATGTTTGCGTAGCTATTTGGGATCACTTTGAAAGGTGTCACTGTGTGCAGAGGCTCATGCAGAAACGAAACCCTTTTTTTGCTTTAGGAAAAGGAGGTCAAAATTTACAACACACTTGCTTTTGTACGCACAACATTTTATTTCTGTATGCAGAGCGTCACATTTATCTAGGTAATGGCTCCCAGGAGGAGGAAAGTAGCCCAGCCAGCCTCGCCTAAAGGCATAAGGGTATGGCAGAGTATGGTGTAAATACCAAGCAGCCCCTGTCCCTGCCTGGGAAGCTTGGCAATGTGCCACCTGTCCCCGGTGGAAGACATTTTCAGCAGCATTGTCAACCGCACTCCATTGCAACTGCTAATTCTTGACATAAACTGCTGGGAAGGAAAGAGGGAGATGAATGAGGTGAGGAACTAGATGGAGCATTTACAAAAAGGCTGCAGCACAAAGACAAATGTCTTTATATTTTGAAATATATATGTAACTGGGAATTTTTAGTAATAGACAGTCATGTTTTACTTGTGAACTGAAATGGTTAATAGAGCTTTTTTCTTTCTTTGAGTAATGCTAGCACCATGAGGATAAGCAATTTCAAGTTAACATACTAAATTAGTACTTAGTGAAAGTAACAGCAGTTAGTTGGACACTTAAAAAAATGTGCAATGACAAATGAATAGGATTAGTCTCCATTTTAAATCTCTAGAGGTAAAACTTGAAAGTTCATTTTGATTTTTGAGATATTACGGTTTCTGAGGGCATTCCCTGTAACTGAAGTGGGCATTACTGCCAGAACTGGGGCAGTTTTATAATTCTGTTATCTATTAACTAAGTCCATGATTTTCATCATTGTTTGATCAATGCTCTGTTTTTCTTGCTACACTCACAAAGAGTGCTCATCCAGGTGCCTAACTTCAGCAGCTGACTCTCTGAGACTGGTGCAAATCTGATTTCACTCAGTCAGGTCATTAACTTAATGTAAAGCTAAGACTAAAAGCTTTGATTTGTGGATTTTTTGTGTATTCATTGCTCAGGTCTGTGTTCTGCTAACCGAGCTCAATGGGAGCTGCCAGCACTCAGCACCTCTGAAAGTCAGAGTGCTTATTTCAGAGCCAAACCATGGGTGTGGAGCCAAACGCCAGGCACCAAATCTGAAGGTGTTGCTATGATGTATTGTTTAGCAAGTTCAATCTATTATAATAATATGCATCCAAATGCTTCCCATGAGAAATGTTTACAATTACTGTCATCCCAGACACTGCTATTAACACTGTTAGTACTCTCCCAAACTTTATGCTGAAGAATCTGATTCTGGCTAAGCGTCTTGTGTCCTTCATCCTGCCAGCTGTAACAAACTGTGTACTCATTCACTGCTTCATCCTAGTTATTAGAGCATCTACTATCTTGCCAAACCAGAAATTCAGAATATCTATATGTGTGTTCATATTTGTACATATATATAAAACCTCAAATCTTGCTGTATCTTGAAAGCAGTCAACTGGATTTACAAGGTCAGCACCTTCCAGAGATAGAGACAGATACTTCGAAAGATGTCTGGATTACTACAGGTTAATGCTTTTATGCAAAATTAAAGACAGAAAGCATTATATTTGTATCAAGCAGAACTTAAATATATCAAAACAGTGAAATAATTTCCAGTTAAATAAGTGGATTTTTACTAATAGTCTACTACGTATAAATACCTCAGTGCATTGAAAATGGAGTCATCTTTGATTACCAATTCATTAACAAATATCTCATACAAATGTATGGCTAATATATGAGTAATTTGCTACTTAAGAGTTTTATAAGGGCAGTTCAACCTTTAAGTTGATACATGCTTATCTTATGTATTACCTCTATTTTATCTTTTTTGATAGTAAAATCATCAACATAAAAGTTACCTCTATTTCAGTAAGCATCTCACATAATTTCTATACCAAAAGATCTACTCAATACTTTTTCAGGCGTGTATAAATATATTACTTGCTTTTAAATTGTATGGCAAAGAGAAATAGTGGAGTTCCTTTTGGTTCTCTCAGGTTTTACTGTATTTTTCCAGGTTAATAGAGGGTAATGTATTATCAAACTGACCTTCCTTCCAAGCAAATGTTATCGTAGTATCTCTAGAGCCTCTTTCACTGCCAAGCACTCATTTTCAAGGACAATATATTTTTATTATTTGCAAAACAATTTAACACCTTCACTACTGAATAATTTATGCTTTTTTCCCAGCCCATTCTTGAATACTACACTGAGTCTAAACTACAAAATTCAGCTTGCATAATAATTTTTGGTGAGACGAAGGAGGCAAAATCATTAACAGAAGTCCCACAAAGCCCCTTCTTTAAGACTGCTTTATAACACACAGGAGACTCCAGTCTTGTAATGGTTAGGCAAAGGTCACTTTTCACCCTTATAGCTGCATGGCTAAGAATCACATTCTCCTTTTATGAGGATTATCCAATCACTCACTAGCTATTCTGCCTCCTTGTATGTCTCATTCGCCTTCTCTATTTTCTGTTTTGGTTTACAAGCTTTCTGAGAGAGAGATGAGAATTTGCAGTACTCTTGTACGGTTTATAGCACTGTGGAGTCACAATTTTGTTGTGACTTCATTTCCACTGCAGTAAATATTTGAACAATAGCAACACCGCTGCAGGATAAATACTCTATCATTTTCCAGTGCAATGTAAGGGTTCAGCTTAATGCTTGGATCCTAACCCTTGCAACAAACTAGGCTGCGTTATAGATACATCAATTACTGTTCAATAGTCAAATCTCAGATTTTATATATAAAGGGGCATTAATCCTCTGTTGTGTATGACAACACACCATATCTTCCTCTTTAGAAAATAATTAATTTTCTGGATGCTTGAATTTATTAATTTGTTAATTAGCTAATGAATAAAAGTAAATTAAAACGGGTTACTATGAATGACTGTGATCCTGTATCAGACTATCTGTTCAGACTGAAAAAAGTGTCTCACAGTATGCCTGCCATCTCCTCATGTTCTCACTGTGAATCATCCCACAGGTGGCCTGTAGTTAAAAAGCCCTTCTCAAAATGATTATTATATCTAATTTTTCCTCAAAAGGCTACCACTTATTGTCGTTTGCTTCCATACAATATTTCTATCCTGCTCCTGATGAAGTAGGTGGTACCATCTCTCCTGAGAGTGTATTGCTTTTACGTCCATCAAAAATTGAGACCAAGTTGTGGTATCCCATCTGGTTGGAGATAGTAGCCATAGTGACAGAAGACAATTCATGGAAAATTTCTCTCAAGCATATTTTATGCACAACGTACCCTTATTTCGTAAGCCTGTGAAAATGGTGGGAAATAGGACAGCCATTTCACAAACTTCCTTCTAAGAACTATCTGCTGCATGAGAAGTGCAGGAAGAAGGGTAAAAGTACGATGTGTGCAGGGATGCAGCACATTAGAGACAGGAGATAACTAAGGATAAGCAATGGATGAGCATGTGTGCTGTGGGATAACGGAATGGAAGGAGCAGGAGGAATTCGGGATGTGAATGCCAGCAGTAGAGTGCTAGAGAAAGCGGAAAGGAAACTGATGTGCGCTGGGTGCTTTGTTCTTCCCTGTCTTTAAAAATATCCTAACTGGCTGCATGTCTAAGAGCCCTGTCCTGCTTCAGGCAGGCACAAAAAGCCTAGGGTATATTGGCAAATCCTGCTCCAAAAATTAATGTTTTAAAAACGGATGGCGATTTGTATTAAAACTGCTTTTGTTCTTTTTGCTTCTTATGACAGTTCAAGTATGAAATTATTAATTTTTCAGGCTTGCGTGCACACAATGCTCACATACATGCCCTGCCAGAAAGCAATTTCCAGACAAAAAACACAGTAAGGTGTCAAATGTATATATGAGTGATTTTTAGAAATACAGTGAAATGGCACGGTCATTAATTCCAATGGGGATTACAATCAGAAGAAACTCACCTAAGGTTAAACTAAAAAAACCAAACAACCCTAGGTATAAAAATGAACACAGGGCTCCTTGTCTATTTTAATTCTTTAAGCATTTACTATAATCAAGAAGATACAAGTTCATGAAAAGAAGCCCAAAATTGTCTTTATGAATCACTCAAACCAAATCTGGGGCTGCTGACACTAACAAGAGAGACATCACTATAAATAGTATTGTCCTACCAGCAAAGTTAAGCATGGCTGGGTGAATGAATTCAGTGTTTGTTTGACTTAGTGTATTTTGATTTCATGGATTTTACAACGGATATATCAGAGAGAAGGTGTACCTGTTCATAGGACAATAAACCAATTTGCAAAATAGTTTTTACAATAATTGAAAACAATGTACTAAATGTTATAATTACAAAATATAATTATAATATTTTTGTTTCTAATTTTATACTATTAAAAGTTTATATATAATGTTCCCAGTTAATATTTAGAAGAACGAATCACAGCATTTTCAAACTGGCAGTCCTTCAGCTTTTCTCAGCAAGGAGTCCCAAAATTGTTTAGCCTTGACAAATTTTACATGCATAAAGATTAACCAATCAATCAATGTATTTAATGTCTAGTGAACCTGGAATACTGTAAACTACTACTGAAACATTGTCAAGACTGGATCTTCAGGGTTAATAAATAAGTGGAATTATAGTTAAACACTGTGAAGAAACAAATTCTGAAAAGTTCTGTTGTTTCATTTTCATTGAGAATGAAACTATCCAGTCTTTTCACTATCACTCCAAAAATATGTATATTATTATCCCATATGAGAGAACCATTGTAACAGCACTGCTAGCATTCCTGTGGCAAGGAGTATTCTGATTAACCAGGGACAGTGGAGGAGGTTTACACAATGAAAAGGTCGGATACCATGCTGTTAATGTCACTATAGTACAATCATTAACACTACTTCTATGGATTACTTAATATGCTAGGGATAACTAATGTGAATGCTTCTCAGTGTGCTTATTTGTTATGTGATAAAGACCATAAAAAGAGAGGACACTAACTTTGATATTTGCAGTGACCATATCCGTTTTCTTTCTCAGACTTCACTGTCCTCCAGGATTTATTGCAATGATCTGTGGGTTAAATGCTGAACACCATAAAGCGCTCCTAGTAGAATTCATCTCAAAGGTACTTTTGGAAAACAGAGGTATGCATATTTTCACACTTATTCATATAGCTTCAGCTAGCTTCAAAAAGAGTAGTTCAAAAAAGATTTAGAAGGAGAATCAATGGTCCATCTAGTCTAAAAACTGGAGAGCGTGTTTTGGATTCTGAGGCAATCCTGAATTTATATAACAGCAAGCACAGATGTTTCTCTGGAGCAGTGCTGGTGACACATAGGTGGCACATTTTCTTCCGGCTATGTTCACTTGGGCTTGAAGGCACAGGACAGCCTTTACTCTGATAGAGCTGGGGCCAACTGCCTCTATGTCCAGCTTTAGGCTGTTGCTATCAGAAAGAGCTCCATAGCACCAGAGATCCCTTGAAGCCTGCCTAGCACAAGAGGGCTGGAAATAGTGGAGCTGATAATGTCATTTAAGTGACACAGAAATAGAGAAAAAAGCAAATACTAGCAGCAATGGAGGAAGAAACATAATGGTTTGGAGAAAATGTAGGATAAATCCCTCTGGTATCAGCGCCTACTGTCCCACATGCTGGCCAAGGAAGCTGAAAGGCATTTCTGTATTGGCACAGTCCTTGCCTGTCAGTACATAATCTTACAAAGAGCATGTTCCCCAAACCTATTAATGAGACTGTCCTGGCACTCAAAAAATGATACCATCATTAAAATGAATAATGTCAAAGATGAGGTTTAGGTCCAATTGCAAGTCTTCTGCATACACAGGGAAGAACTGTTTGCACATAACAGATGTGCTTCTCCTCCACTGGAATGTAGCCAGGTTCTACTTTGGATTGTAATTAAATATTTTCCCAACTTGGTTCTTACCCACTCTACATTTCTTCTACCAAAGGATTCTCCCCCTCCCCCCAACTATGAAAAGAAGTAGAATGAGTACTTGTCTCATGTATGGTTATTTTCACATAGTTAAAGGGAATGTGCAAAAGTGACACTGTTTTAGATGACTGATAATATATTCTTGTTTTCCACTTGCACAAATAGAATCCATTTGGGAAAGATGCTCTCAAGGCATAACAAAGATTTTGAATACCCTAAGTAAGACCCAGATGTGCTCAGATACCAACAAGACGTGAAAAAGATTAAAAGCTGTTGCCATTAAAAGAGAAATCAGTTACGTGAGCATTCTGCAATTTCCTCAAATCCCTCACTCTCCCAAATTAAAAACTAGACACACTGCCTAATTCAAACACAAAAATACAAGGTATGCCTTCATCTAATGGCAAATTAATACTGTTGCATCAAATTGCCTGAACTGTAAAGAGGTGAAAGAGAAAGGAACAAAAATTATACGATTTTAATGTGATTTCTCTCTTTTCCAGCTAAATCAGGATTTAAAAGAACATCTAATTCCATCACTGATAGCAATATAATAGTAAGGCTACAGTGCATGAGAAATTTAAATTACTCTGAAGGAGTAGGTTCGATATATAGCCTGTCCCTAAAAACTGCTATTGCAAGATGCAGAGGTCACAAAAAAGTCATGGTAGCCCATGTAATTTCTAAGATTTGGGAGAAGAACTTGCTGCCACTGCAAGAAAGAGTAAAAATCTTGCTGAAGTGTGTTGAAGTGGATACAATTATACTGTACAAGGTATTATGCATCACTCTTGTCAACTGGATAGGGCTGCTTTCATAGCCACAGGAAGACTATCAGGCACTGACTAAACACATTGACTTTCCCCTTCTAGTCTTGACTCAGAGAGGGATTGTTTCAAGTCTCTTTTATGATATCTATTATATACCCCAAAAGAAAACTTTCAAATTTGGAAAATGATAGATTAAAGGTTGTCTACATGCATTCAATGTGTTTGCATTCTGTGAACAGATTTTGATACAGTCTTTATTGAGATTGCACTTTATATTTTATCCTTTGCTTTAGGGTCTTTGTTCCAGTCCCTCCTTTTTACTGTACTTGGTCTGTCTGTTCCCCTCAGCTGCATTCCAGTTATGTGTGCGAGAGAGCGAAAGAGAGAGAGAGAGGGAGGACCTGATGTTGATTTCTATGGCCAGTGCCACTCTTGCACTTAACTGGTAGAAGACCCAAATCAGGGAAAGCCTGGCTTTTTCTGTCAACCCAAGATAAAGCATGTTTAACACAGAATTCATAGTGGAAGAAAATTAGCTCCTAATTCTAACGCACACATGCAAAATGAGGCTAACATCTACATGTGGATATATTTCTATGTGGGAAAGTCAAAATCCGTATCCCAGGGACCAGGCTGATCGCTGGAAAAGTGACTGCTCCATGGCATGGAGCCCCTCAGTGATATATCTGTAAGAATATTTGATAAGATGAAATAATATTATAGTTCATCTACCTCCCCTAGTTCCTAGAAACAACTGCATTTTTCTTCTGAAATGGACTAAATTTTATGTTTATTTTTTATATATATAAATGTACATATATTCACACACGCACATGTATATTTTTACAGAGATACACCTTCAGCACACCTACCCACAGACATAGACATACAAAAGCACTTCATCATACACATTCAACACCTGCTATTAGTATTATAATCAATGTTATATTACTATCTATTTAACACTTCTAGATACATCTAGATACCTGCACTACATATAATATGCATACCATTGTTTTATAATGGATCATCTCTAACAGACTGTGATTAGAAAAAGTATCATATATTTGGAAGTGTGATATAGAATTGGATGTCTCAGGTGAAACTCTGGCCTTTGAAAATGGTTGTGTAGGACATTGCTGTAAAAAGACCTGGGGTGCTGTGAGGCCTCGGGGAGCGCTGATATCGGTGTCACTGCCGGAGCACCAGTAATGCTGCACCACTATATCTATGCCTATACATAGACTACAAACATGCACGTTGCTTTGCAAACTTTAAGAAAATTCTCATCATTAGGAGCTTTGGTAAATAGAAAGTTAAGACATAGCTGGTAAAAAGAAGTTATACAAAGAATGTGTTTTCTGAGAATTTTTTTCTAGGTTGGGGTTAGCTAAAAGAAATTGCTAGTTTGTGGCAATTTTGCTGGAATAGTTCAATTAAAAAAACCTAAAAATTAGAAACATTATGGTTTTGTTTCGTTAATGAATTTTCTTAAGATAGTATTATTTTCAGCTTGAACTTTAAAAAAAAAAACAAACTATTTGCCAACATTTTTGGAAAACTATTACTTCCAGTTGACTTGAAATTACATATATTATGCTCTAGCAAAGCAGAATTCATTATTCTTGTAACAAATGAAATGTTTAAAATATCACAATCCTGCATTCAGAACTGAACAGACTATCAAAATATAGTATTTACAACACTATACAGTTTAAAATAAATATCCATCATCTTGGCACCTGGGATGGATTAGCATTTTTTACATAAACAATTGTTCAAGTGCAATTCTTATTATTATCCTTATTTCCGGAAACTATTCAGAACAATTTTTTAAATGAGTAGGAACTGCACTAGAAACACTTGACTTATATAATAGTCAACTGCATTTCCTTTTCATGCAATCAAGTTTGGTGTAAAAAATATACGCTGTCTGATATACAGAAAATAATTGGAATAAGACAGACTAAACAGATTGCTGAAAACAATCTACCAAAAAAACAGAAAGCTTTTTTGAACTTTTGAGTAATGATGCTGCCATTCTAACCTGTCTGGAAAATGACCAGAGGTAAAACGATAGTACTTTTAACTTCTCTTGTCTATGTTAGAACAAAACCCCCTTAAAATAAAGCAAACTTTTAAAATTATATAAAAGGTATGAACACATAAATGTGGTAAATATTTTGGTACAATGTGTAGTACTGCAGCACTGCATGAATTTCATGTGTAATTTTACAGAGGAATCTACCCCCAAACCCACCTATTAATTAAACAAGGTTAAAAACTAAGGGTGATTTCTGGCGCTGATAATGAGGTCTGACGGGAGGTACTGTCTGTGCTGTGGGTGGATGCCTTCTTCTCCAGTTGCCTGAGGAGAACCTGCCTGATCCCACCAGGCTGCCTTGTGGCGCATGGACTTTTGTAGAGGTTTCAGTGGAAGAAAGTCAACCAGCCTCCATTGAACAAGATGAGGACCAAGAGCCCTGGCTGAGGCTCTGGCCAATATCAGGGGACATAATCCTAGTAACATGCTAGTGATGGTAGTATGATTAATGTCGCCCTGCACATACAGTGTGTCTTCCATTCTCATACAGTCACAATGATGTTTCTATTAAACTATAACCTGCACCTCTCCCTTACAAGACATGAAAGCACTGGCAGGTTCACATTACTACCTCAATTTCCTTTTTTTCCAGTTTTCCACCTCTTTCTGCTGCCTACTTTCTCTGAACTGCCCCAGCGTGAAACCACCAATTTTTCCTGCACACTTGTAGTCCTTCACCATGTTACAGGCACCCACAGCTCAGCCCTGCCAGCATCTGCAGAGCTGATGGATCTGCAGGATTCAAAGGTGTGATTTCAGGCCAATAATCATCAACTGCTGATAGCCTTTGCTTATCGAGACTTGTTATTTTGTGTACGTACAGGTGGAATAGAAAAGATCATGAATAACAGAGCAGCAGCGTAACCCAGCATGCTTCATGACTCACTATTAGCCTATGAATAAATTCTCAAGGAACAGACCTATCAAGAAAAGACGAGGTGTCCAATATTATCCGACTTTTCCTCAGCAGTACCGCAGGTGATGCTCAGTATGGCAAAGAAAGTCTCAGTAAATACTGTGTACAACGATGCTGATTTTAATGCAGAATAAATTAGTTGAATACACAGAATTTTAATTTACTTTCATTAGAAGCTGAAGAAGAAAGCAATACATCAAAAGGAGTGAAAGTGTCAGTGTTTAAAAGTTCTGTACTCACACCACTGCTCTCAGACCTTTCTCGCAGAGCTCCTTTTCTTCTTTTCTTTTGTACCTTGCCCTCCCCTCTCCCACTTCCTTCTACAGGCACACACACATGCATCTAAACACCCACTCTACAGCCATCTCTGAGCATAAAATTACTGCCTTTTCTCCCTGCCTCCCTGCAGAAGAAAAACAAATTGTCACATCTTCAGCTCCAGCAAATCCTAGTCCAGTCAGTTTTCTCCCAGTCCTCTAGAGATGGGACCCTCTTCTCCCCCCACCACCTAGTCATCCCCTGAGATCAATAGCTGAGACCTGGCAGAACTCCCGAGCTCCAAGAATTAGTCTAGCTCCTGTACGTAGTCCTCACTTATCTGGCTATGACAGAGGAGCGGTGTTTAGGAAGGCCTGGCTCCGCCACCACGGCACCGCTCCCCTGTGGTATCTACTGGAAGAGGAGATGAGCAGAAGCAAGTGCTGCCTGGGCAGCTCCCTGCTGCTGTATGCATAGAGCATAGGTAGCAACATGGCATCTTGAGCTCCACCTCCACTCACTGACTCAGAATAAATGTCGCACTTATGTGACTGCTGGAGGGGAAAAGACTTTTGTGGGGTGGAGAGAGGAAAGGCTGGGTGAAATTTCCCAGGAGCTTCTCACTTTTCACCAGAATTAACTTCATGCCCGCCTACTGGTTTGAAAAGTGCGCTTTATGTTATTGAGAAATTTTCATTACAGGTTTTTAAACAACAAGACATTTTTTAAAATGTCAGAATCATCAATTACAAAGAGGCAGTTGCATAAGTGCTGGAATAAACTTTGCTCTTCTTACAAAGGCTATGTGAACAGCTAAACAGGGTCAGATGAGAGGTGCATCCGTGCTAATATCATGATTCTGGCAATAAACAGTGAAAGATGCTTTAGAAGTGAAATCATAACAAAATTGCCTGAAATGTCTCTTAGCCCCCACTAGTTAAAGGTTCACAAAGCTCCTGGAATACGATTTATGTGCCTGGAAATGTTTCTTCATCTCTAATGCAACTCTGGATGTTTTTACTTTATGCCATGCATCAAATGAGAAACTCAGAGTGCTGACAAAAAATTGATCTACATGTGATTGACCACATATATATTAATGTATACCTCACAAAAGGACATACACAGTAGTTGGCCCAAATATCTTAAGCTGAACTCCATTAGGCTTCACTTCACTAACATTTGTAGTAGTTATGCTGGGAGTTGCTAACTGCAACAATTATTGGACTTTACAAAGTTCTAAAATGACTATTTCTCCTTTTGGATAGGGAAATTCAGGTACAGGGATGTTAACTAATTTGTTCAAGTAAAATATTTGCTAACTGTCAATAAAGATATTTCCCATTCTAAATATACAGCAGAAATTGTATCTTAAAAGTCTTTACTTAATTTACTCTTAAATTTTCAAGGGGTTTAAAATTTGCTTTAAATTTTAGCTTTAAAATTTGTTCTTAAACAATAGTTAAAGGCAAATCAAGAGCTGAATTTCTGAACTCTCAGATTTTAATATAGATACAGATTGTATTTGGTTGCACAAATGTGAAGGCAGAGGTGATTATGCATTCTTAATCTATTTAATTTTTAATACAAAATGAAAAAAATTTGAAACTCAGCTAAATGTTTACTTTTTGGTTTGATAATTGAATGGTATAATAAAGCCCTATATGCCAAACCAACAAAATTAAAAGAAAATTGAAGGTGGCATGGCTAATGATATTGAAAAGTACAGTTCTAGGTTATTAATGTTATTAGTGCAATATGAAGTTCTCACTTTCCTTGTCATCTCTTTATATAGAAAGAAGCTCTTTCCCCCCTCCAAGATCATTCTTCTTGTTAAGAAATAAGATGTCATTATTTATTGAATAAAATTATACATGAGAAGATGATGACTATTATTTTCAATGTATATTTTTGTCTGTTCATACAAATAGCCAAATCATGCGAGATAGATGTTAATTACATTTGGTAGGAGAAAAGTTATTTCTGCAACTGCAGCATTTTTGGCAGCCACTGAGTTCATTGCACACTGCTTATTCAACTGGCAACTTGCAAAACTTACAAAAATTTGTCCTAATTATTGTGAGGATTATGACATCTCCTGGCCTATGTTAAATATCCTGATAGCGGAATCTGCAGATTTTGTATGATGGAGTTCAGATCAAAGAATGAATTTATGGGCTCCTGAGATTTGTCATATACACTGGTTTGGTGTATCAATATGAAGAGTAAAATGGGATAAAAGTATCTTAGTATGTGATAGTAGACAGAAAAAAATCATTTAACGTTTCTTCTGCCTTTGTATTTTGCATACTGTAATATGTATGATATAGTTTTAGTATCCTTGTTAATGCTTTTGGCCTTTGTGGCCATGTTTTCCATGTAGTCAGACCTTGAATTAATAGGAAAGTGAAGCTGCACATACCTGAACAGTTCGTGTTCCAAATACTCTCTCTGCTTTTTCACCTTTACTCTTTTATATTTTACTTTACCATGTTTTTTGATTTCTGTATGATCTCATCCTCTGCTAAAGATACGGCACCTTTGAGCACCAGAAGATCTCTATTTACTCTTGTTACAGAGACCTAGACTGGCAGCTTAGGTTAAACAGAGTGTGTATGTCTTGTGTATATGGTTCATGTTCTGTTTGTCCATAAGAGACAGGATTGTTTAAATTATCACAGATCGTATCTGCATTATGCCCTCTCTTACCATCAAATTACTTCACGTTTGGTTTCTGGGTTAAATAAAAACATAACTGCAGTGAAAATCTGGTCAAGGTGAAGCAGTCAGATAAAAAGACAGTAAGGGCTGTACATGTGGAATCTGGCATGGCTGGACACATTCAGGCCTCAGCCATCTCTAACCAAACATACTCAGCTTTTTATAGTCGGGACTGGAAGAGTTGCTTTAATGGTTTAGCCATTAGAATTAACTTACTACATATAACCAGATCTGCTTATATATTCTCTCCTGCAGAAGACTATTCGGCACACTTACACAACCCAGAACGTCACCTATTTACATGTCCAGTCTTTTACCATTTCAAGTAGCAAGCACAGATTATCATTCTTAGGACTGATAAACATAGATCAAAATATAGTGTCAACAAATGTGAACTACTTTCAGAATGAAATGTGCCATAAACCATGCATACTATGAGTTGTCTCCTGTGTATAAATATGGAGTTTATCAAAGCAAAATGAAAGATTGTTGTTCTTT
>NW_008825150.1:2951780-2989981 GCF_000699105.1 Pygoscelis adeliae
CTGGACTTCAAAAAAATGAGTCTTTTGAAGAAGGGTCACTATAGGAAAGGAAACAAGTTACATACATTATTCAATCCTAATATTGGTATATATTTTATAGGCACCAATAACATCTGAACCAAAATATTATAAGTGCTGGAGATGGAAATGAATTTGTAATCACCAGTATATGGCTGAACTCAACCATCAGACTTCTTAAAATGTTGTTGTTGGAATGGCCAAATGAGAAAAAATTAAGCCTATTAAGTTTAAAGGGGCTTTTGCCTTTTCTTTTAAGTGTTCATAAAAGCACAAGCATGAGCTTTGAATTAGGCTAGGGGAAACAAATATCCTTAAAATTGTCAGAAAAAAGTTATTATTACAGTAATGAATCAATCACTGCTTGCTGTGATAGATGATAAGGAAAGACAAAGGAGTCTATTAACACACTCCTCTTAAGGCACTGAAGGAGAAATGTGGTTGTTTAAGTAGGTGTGTCATTTACAACAGCCTTGGGCATCTGAGATGTTCATATAGGATTTGCAGGTATGACACAGGACTTACAAGACTGCTTCCTGGAATGGCAGGAGGAGGTTAGGTGGGATCTCTGGCACTTTTAATGGCACTGGACATCTATGTTTAGGCAACTGAATAGCACCCCAAATGCTGGTAGTCTCAGTTCTCCTTTGGAGGCAACCTTTTTCTCCCTATTGACACCATACTTAGGGGTCTACATTCCTTAATGTGATGCTTTGAACCACCTTGAAGTAAGGTACTATAAGCCTAAAGCTTGAGATAGAAGATTCCTGAAATTGCTAAGTTATGGCAAACTTCAGTGCTAAAAAACAAGATACGGAGTTAGAGACCACTGAGTCCCATTTGTACTAGTAATGCAAAACCAGAATCATCTCATGAAGTGAGACAGTGTGTGAGGTGAAGACAACAAGTTCCTAAGAAATTTTTTCTAATTATTCCTGTGACTTAAAGAACATACTGTCCATTTTCAGAAGCAGTTTGAAATCCAAGTTAGATGCTCTGTTGTAATTGCTCTTCCAGTTTATATAAATAATTTTAATTGAAGACTTCAAGGGAATAGCCAAATGACAGGGCTAAAAAGAATCAATAGTTCTCTTTGTACCTCAAGGAATATTTATGCAAAGTGGAATGGTTTTAATAGGAAAGATTTGTA
Organism: Pygoscelis adeliae; assembly: GCF_000699105.1. NCBI lineage: Eukaryota > Metazoa > Chordata > Aves > Sphenisciformes > Spheniscidae > Pygoscelis > Pygoscelis adeliae. The sequence goes on from NW_008825150.1 coordinate 2,952,949, forward strand.
TGCAGTGCTTAATGAATGCTCAGTAGCTTGATAGCTAGGCAACATGGACTCAAGCTCTAACTCCATATCAGGCACAACAGATAGCGACATATGGATTTTTTGCACCTCAGGGAGAACACAAGCAAGGCTATTGAACATCACACCAGCCAACCAAGGAAATCTGACAAGATGCACACAAAGACCATGGATGTAGACAGTAACAGCACATGGTATACAAAATATGGATGCAAATTTTTTAGTCTAGGCTCATCTCTGTCCTGGTTATCATTCAATGAGTACCTAACAAACTAGTGAGTACCAAAAGAATAAAAATACGAAGAAAACACTAAAATAGGAACGTCATGGAGATTAGAATTCAGTAACTTTGTGATAGAAGTGGACACTTTTCCAAGGTCTTTGGTTAACATAAGAAGAAATTTACAGATATTACTGCGACCACTGTAGCAAGTTCATTTTATATGAAAGCAATAGAAACACAAAAAATATAATGGAAAATTAATGTTAGAAAAAATAGCACAAGTATTAAAATTTTCTAGCAACCTAAGTGCTATCTTCTGGTCTATCTATTTACATGCAGAGTTCAATGAATTGCCTACTTTAAAATATGAAAGAAAGGGGGATTGAAAAACAATATCTTTCTGCTACCAAGTTCTTCATTGCTATTAATATTCCTAAAATGCAAGTATTTTTCCTGTCACCATCAAGCATTCAAAACCACAAGTCATATCCCTTCCCCCAGCTAAAGTGACGGTCTCAATACATGATATCAAATAAATAGTAAAATTGGCATTTTTTTCTTTGCTTTCTGTTTGAAACCTCTTAAATATAATGTGGTCATACTTCAGAGCTTTCCTCTGTAACTAGGGGAATAGAAACTTTTATCTTGTAAAATTTAAGCTAAGGTTCACATTTAGTCACCTTTTTAAAAAAAAATAATTAAGAGTTGCACTTTAAAGAAATCTGGTTACGTAGAGTTTCAGGATAAAATTGTGGGGACTAGCAACACTGCATCAGTCTACCTTGGGAAGATTCTCAAAAGTCAGGGTTAATTTTATCCATACACCTCTTGAACAGTTTTGGCATTAGTTATATGACATATGCAAGCTTTTATGGTGAGAAATATAAAGTGGATTGCATAAAGTGGGATGCTGTGTACTGCACAAAGAAAAAAAAGTGAAGTGCAGCCCCTAGATGTCCATTCGTCTCAGCTATGAACTACCAGGGCATCCATTAGCTCCATCCTCATGTGGGATGTAAAGACCACAGCATTCCCATTGCAGTTCCAGTCTCAATGCCCTCTCAATCTCTTCTCCTTGAAAAGCCAAATTAAATTGTGAAATGAAAGAAGACTGGTTTTAGAAAACCAGGTTGAGGTTTTATCAAATGTTTACTCCTGGTTTGGCTTACAAAAAGGAAAATGTAACCAGTATCACTGGTGAAAGAAACTGTAGGTGTCACGGCTGAACAGAGAATGCAATGATTTTGGTTGTACATGATGCAAATATAGTGTTTCTGCTGTGTTTTGCACTGTTTCCTCAGCTGTCTGTGCTGGAGGATGTAGGAACACTAACAGTAAACATAACACAAATCCACACCGACTGGTCAAACATGGGTGGGAGAAATTATCACTCTCCATGACGCCTGAAATATTTTTTGTTATTGCTGTTAGTTATTTTCCAAACAGTTAATTTTCCTTCTCTTAACTCCATGGGATTAATAGCAACATGTGAAGAGAGACAGATCTTCGGTCTTAGCTAGACTGAAATGGGGAGACAAAAGACCACTGCCGCTTCAGATGAAACATCATAGCTTCCAAACAAAGCAAGGGTGTTAAGGAAGGTTGGTTACACAAGCTGTTTTTATGTATGCTGCTCAGCTCTCACAGACCTGCCACATGGCATAAGCTTGCAGCTGTAAGACTGACACTTGATGAGGCCTTGGTATATATTAAAAGAGTGTTTTAGCCTGGAAATGCGTAAGGAAAATGAAAAGATACTCCTTCCTCAGCAGTCCAACGAGTAGCACAATCTCTCATGTTCCTAATGCCATGCCTTACTTTTGGGATGCCAGTCTTCCTGGTGCCACTGGATGAGGTGGTGTCAGGCAGGTGAGCTAACTAAATTTCAGCCAGCTTCTGGTGTCATGGAAATAAAGTTCTACCTATGTGTGTGACCAGTTCTTCACTGAGCTCCTGGTCAGTGAACCTCTTGAGATGACAACTGTGGTAAACAGGCTACCAGGGGGAGGGAATATTGTAAAAGAGAATATTGTCAGATGGATCTTGACTGATAGCACGTGAGAGAGACTTGACCTGTTTGAAAAAGAAGATAGGTACAGTGGTCTGTGGTCATGATATACTGAGTCCTTTAGTGATATTCTGACAATATTCGCATTCCCAGATGACTGCCAAAACAATTATTTTTTTAAAATTTTAACATATTTGCTTCTTCGGAATGAAGGCATTCCTTGTGCATACATAGTTCACCTTTTCTGGTGTTGCTGAAACTGGACAGCTTGCATCTCATCTGATCTGACATTAGGTGAGATAATGGTTTGTTCATCTGAACTGACAATGGACAAACAGGGAACAGAACTAGGGATCTGTTTGAACTTGTAAAAATGCATCCTTCTGCAGATGTCCCCAATTCCTTCTGTCTTGAGTACTCTACTTTTTACAGAGGTTGTGAGATATTAGCCTTACTGTGCAAAAATATGCATGAATGATGACTAGATAATTATTCCCTAAGCTTAGTGATATTTTAGGGTCAACCACCTGATAATGGCTTTAGTTTTGCTCTTATTCAAGAGAACAACAACTTTTATGACTTTGTAGATTAACAAGTGTGCAGTCTCTCCAATTTGCTTACATTTACAGTAACCTCAGCTTCTTGACAAATTCATCATGTATAGAAGATTGTTATGGGTCTTGATGGCAGGCCCATGGAGAGCAGCAAGGCCACGGGTCATTCCTTCCAGTATTTCTAACAGCTGGTTCATTCCCTTTGGAGATCTCTCAGATGCAGTAGAAATTCTAAGTGGTAGATGTGGGACTGATCTCTAGACCTCTGGTTTCTAAGCCTCATGCTAATACAGTTATCTAGAAGTGGTAGATGTCGATTCATCTGGTAGATGTAGACATCTGTCTTGTAGACATCTATATCTGTTAGCTGAACCTTATCTTACATTTATGAATTTTTATCTCTAGAATAGATTAACTAATATAGTGAAGCTACCATTCCTGAGAGAATAGCATCTAAAAAAGCCCAGGTCTGCATTGTTTACAGATGATTTAGAATCTTGGAGCTGGCCAAGTGTATGCTTGGCTCATGAAATGAAAGAGCATGTTTCCCATTTCTCGATTCACACTGTTGAGCTATGACAATTCATCACAGATGTATATACTTTCCTGGAAAGTTCAACCTGCAATGACCACAGCTATTCATCAGTCAGAAGGGTCATCAATAGACTCAATTAATCACTTGTGCACCATGTCTTTGAGCTGTTTCCTGGAAATTTTCACTAAAGGAACTGGAGCTTGCTGAAATGTGCAGAGTGAGACTCTTTCCTGAGCTTGATTATGTGGGAGTGTTTCAGTTTATCTAGTCCACTGAATAACCTTGAGAATTATAGGAGATTTTTTGCCTTTGCAGCGTGAGCTTTTATCTGACTCAGCCGCAGGCCTAAATCTTTGTTTGCCTTAGAACAGCAGCCGTTCAAAATCACCCACTGTATAAAAATCTTTTCATGTAGATGCAGTCTTTTACCAGTGACGCTCACTCAGCATTTTAATGGCATACAGGGGCCCCTTAAATGCAGACAGTTTTCTATTGGCAGCGTGAGGCTTCAGACAAGACAAAGCAAAGACAACCTCTCAGGAAAATGTGTTATCAGCTCCTAGGCTGTCTTGAGGTAGGCAGAGATGCTGTGGAGTGTAATGTTCATATCCAGCAGCTTGATTGAGCTCCAAATGCTAAAACATGTCCTAGAAAGGCATTTGCAATATTATTAACAGCCATTAGCTCACAGATGCTAGATTTACACGAGGGCATAATAACCCTTAGGAATTCTGAAAGATCTGGCAAACAGGATCAGGAATGTAATTTTGGCTCTTTTTGACTCATCCATTGAGACGTGGTTCCTCCGAGTCTGCTTGTGAGGTTTGTTATGGGTCTGGGACAATTATAGCTCTCTTAGTGCCCAGCACTGGGCTCTGAGTGGTGGTGTTAGATCACCAGGACCTCACATATCTCTTGTTGCATCTCCGTGCACTCAGTTTGCCTCACTGCTTTAACTGTTTCATAGCATCACAGCAATGCCAAGTCTCTGTCAGGCAGCTGCTTCCATGTTCCAAGGGATGAAATCCAAAATTGTTTCATTTTGAAACCTGCAGGTGAAATCACTGTGTTGTGATCATGTTAAAGGGTGACAATAAAAACTTACATAGATTCACCCTTCTCTTTGAATAGCATTTGTATCTGACCCCTAAATTAGATTTTGGGTGGAGAAGTAAACCAAAGGTACAATATTAGTTTTCTATTAGCTTGTTTCTTTAACAATTAGGATAAAATACAGCACTGGTCTCTTCAGCCTGTGGCCAAGATCAGGTAAGATGAAGGAGATGGTGTCTTTTCTTCCTTTTTTCCCCATATCTGATGCAGGTCTAAAATGCTAGGATTTTGTTTACCACTTGGCCAAAAAGAAGTATCAGCCTTGCAAGGGAAAGGCTCCAGAGTTGTATTACAGCTGGGAGCACCGGCACCTGTGGTTATCCCTTACACCCAGGTTGCTTCACAGATCATAGTGCCACTATCCTCAAGCTTTCCACTATGATGCCCTACTGCCACAATATGATATTCTGATCATTTATCAAAGCCTCCTATGACTGTGATCATAGCTGGGGTGCACATAAATTGCACACCACCACACAGTTCATGTCAAAAGAATAAATAAAATCTATTTTAAAAGCTCTGTTCGTTGTCCAATGATGCCTACCTAACAAACAAAATGTACATATGTAATTTCACATAGTTTTAAAACATAAGATTTTAACAGCTTTATGAACAAAACGCTATTGATGGAACCTGGGAGGCTTTCATATCTCCAGTTGTTTAGACTGTAAAATGGCTGAATAGGGAGAGAAATCCTACTTCAGGAAGTGTGAAAAGGATTGGATATCAGGAAATACAAGCACATTGCTGAACAGTGCTTTTATAAATATTCTGACCTTAAATATCTTTTTTCATTTTACCATTTTCATATTTAGAAATCACTTCAAATGTTCATAGAAACCATGTTAGACGTCACAATCATTAGCCTGAGATTTTCCAATTACTTTACATCAGAACTCTGTCACTCTTCTCAAAAATGAAGATATTTGAGGCCAGAATTTATTCTGAGATGTAATTTTGTACATATCGGGCTCATATAATTATAGAGTGATTATATATTTGAATGTACATTTCTGTCTTGCATTCTTAATATAGTTGAATTAATTACCTTGGGGAAAAAAGCAATGTTATTTCTATGTATTTTAAAGCACATTTTTCCTATATATTCCCATCACAATCCATGACTACAATAATCACCATCAATAGTATTATGACACCCATATTCAATTTCAACATCAAAATTTAAGTAAGTTGCAAGGATACTCTCTTTTCCAGAGAAAAGAACTCCATATGAAGAAGTTCACTAATAACCAGCCCACACTTCAGACGGATTAGCAAGTAACTATATTTGAGTGCTGGATCTGAGAATGGTAAACCATGACAAGCAAGGAAAATCCCTCATGCAGTGTATTAGATAATATGAAAATATTAGGAAAAATGAAGTTCATGTTACTAAAATCTCCTGAACTTCAGGAAGTCTGTTGTATCCTTTGTTCACTTAACCAGTTAATTTAATTTTGCCTTTGGGAGCCAAATTGCATTAAGTTAAAATGGCAACAAGAATTGAGGATTAAAAAGCTGTTAGACTAATTTTTTTATAAAACCAATGCCAACAATCTATATTCTACTTCTTTCTTACATTTTACTTCTTTATATAAATTATGTGTTTATCTATTTGGCATCAGAAACATCATGCCAGCTGTAATAGAAGACTTGAGGCAAATTGCGGTGTTTTAAAAATAATGTTTTTCACAACCTTCACACTTCCTACTTGTAAAGTCCTGGAGAGTCCTACAGAATAATCTAGAGTTCAGGGTGATTTATTCTGACATACTATAGTCCAGATAATTTTTTTGCTACAACAAAAGAAGGATGAAAGGAAATTTCCAGAAGAATCATTTGGGACTACTCCACCCACATTATTTGTGCCTGTGTGTATGTGTCTGCCTCCTGTACTGTAACACACTAAAAGGATCCTGCTCTACTGCTGTGGTCCATCCACAGTGATCTGTGACAGGCTAGGAAATTCTCCTATATTCACAGTGACTGTCCACCATGAACTTGGTTTTCTGCAGAGGCAACGTAAATCCCAAACTAGCATTTCTTCTATAAAGTCTTGGTGAGAAATGGAAGGAAAAATTATGCACATGTCCCACTACCAATGTGCAGCCTGACTAGTATCTGAGGAACAAGGACGGTGAGAGATGGTGCACAGCGACAGGGTTGCACGAACACAGGACTACAGTCACTGGTAATCAGTTGCACCAGTGGAAATCCCAATTGGATCTAAAGAACAAAGATCTTCACCATGAGAGTGGTTAAGTACCACAGATGCTGTCGGATCTCTGTCCTATAAAATTTCCTAAAGTCCCATGGATGAAGCCCTGAGCAACCTGATCCAACCACGAACTTAGCCCTGCTTTGAGCAGGAGGTTGGTGACTGGAGGTCCCTGTCAACTGAAATTATTCTATTATTCTCTGATTGTCTTCTCCTACAGGAGATGATAGCTGGTTTGGAAACTGAGTTCATCTTCCTCCAAAAATGTTTCATCCATATATAGACCTGATGTGACCCTCCAAACCTTTAAGACAGTGGTTTGCAGTCTTTATCAATCTGTGGACATGAAAATATTTCCAGTGATAGTCCAGATCTTAAAAGCAGCTTTAAATCTCTTCAGAAGAAGTTTCTTTTATTTAGTTAGTTTTCACAGATTCTTTATTAGTAGGTCACAGATGCCTACGTGTCCATATGCCACACTGAAAACTCTGATTTTGATGGTTCTAATGAGAACAATGTTGGATCAGACTCGACTTTGATTATCTTGCAAAACCATTCTTTCTAAAGAAATAAATTTTCACTTAGTAGTCTCTCTGCCTGTCTCTTTTTCTTTCCATGCACAGACTCCCCTTGAGTAAACAGCCTATAAACCAAAGAACATCACATCCCATTTTTACGTAGGAGAATGCAGAGATCTTTTCTCCCTTAAAATATAGTGAAATAGGAAAAATAAGCTACTTGGCATTATTAGAAAGAAAAATTATGTCCTGGTTAAACCACAACAAATTACAAGAAAGTTTCATCTGAGAAGTTTATCTTATTGAGCAGACATATTAATCATTAACACAGAAAGTAATATGGAAAAACGTATGCATTCATGGAGAGAGTGAGACTCAGAAATCTATGTCTCATTCTACTTCTCATATAAAAGAACAGAGGAACCATCTTAATTACCTGTTTCCATTTTCCCATCTTGTGCTGCAGGCCCATCAGGAATTACACTCTTCACCTGGAGAAACTCATCTGGCTCATCCCCACCAATGATGGTAAATCCAAAACCCATGTTGCTTTTCTTAAGAGTTGTGCTGAGGAAAGTCCCCTTCAGCTGTGATGCATCACGGGTGAAGAGTGGTTTTTCTACATCAGTCAACACAAACAAGAAAGACAAAAGTTCTTATCTAGTCACAACACAGCGGGGGCAGCAGATAACAATATTGGCTGACAGCAGGTGACAGTGTATGAAAATCAAGGAAATAAGGAGTGCAGGTATTCCAGGAACAAAATATTTGTGAGTTCTTATATTAATACAAAGCTTAAAACATATTTCTTATTTATGCCAGATCAGCCATAAGTGGGGAGTTATAAATGTTCTTTCATATTAGACATACATTTAGAAGTAGATATTGTGTAGGTAAAATAATTACAACAATAAAAATGATCTGTGAGGTAATTTTAAAACCTCTTTCCTAACCTATAATTTCAGCTTTGTCTACAAAGTAATGCATTCTCCATTATTTCCTTCCCACCCGCAATAAGGAAAATAACCCCTGAATATCTTACTCCAATTGTTAAGAAGCAGTGCTAAATATTAGGTGAGCTTTTCTTTCCAAACACGTGGGGTTTTGGCATCCCACAAGTGACAGACGTAACTGCTGTGCAACCTTTGCATTCCCTCTCCGCGTGCCTCGGTGTGCAGTGTGGGCAGTGGGGGGCTCCCCGTGCCTCTCTCCCGTGCTGCGCTTGGTGAGGAAGGGTGGGAGGAAGGTGCAAAGGTTGTGACTTCAACTGCTCTCGCTACGCCCGCAGCAGTGGGGCTGAGCTGGCTGGCAGCGGAGGACATACCGTGCAGCCTGCACGTCCCGGTGGGGTCACGCCGGCACTGGGACAGGTCATTCACGCTGCGGGACCTTTTGGGAGCGGGGCGCGGGTGGGCGAGTTTGGGTCTAGGTAAGGTTGATGAGGAGCTTTCTACTGTTACAAAGGAGAACAAGCCTCATTCTCTGGCTATAACCTTATGTTAAAATTTATTCGTCTCTACCAATACCGTTTGCTGCTCATACAGCTCATTTTAAGCACATTAATTTTTATGTTACCAAGAAGCTGTATTCTTGTAAACTCCTATAACACAGTGCTTGAGGCTTTTAACTTAATTGATGTTTGCTAGATGAGCTAGCTTAGAAACATACCAAGCATCAATTAATGGTAATTTAGAGAAAGTACAATTAATTATTTCAGTGTTGCCAACCTCGGGTGCTCAAGAGAGAGTTGTACATGCCCAAGAATAGAATTTATGATTTTATTTAGAAAATTACTTTGGGGCTTTTACTGTGCTTTCTGTTTCTCAGCCTTTAGGAAACACTAAGGTGTTTCCTAAACTACTACTACTTTTCCATCTTTTCTCTGCGCCTCTGAAGGTTAGAGTATTTTAGGTGGCCCATGAGTCCCGCAACTCTGGGAGCTCAGACATTTACGGGAGAAAAACGCTAGGAGACAGGTGATAACACTGTGAGAATTGGCAACACTACTCTTTTAATCAGACTATGACAAAATCATTGTCACATAAACAGGAGAGCAGGATCTTTCATCTTAACTAAGATAGCTGACACGGTACTGTACCTCGGAAACCTTGGGCCTGCATAGGCTTTGTTCCAAGTTCTGCGTTGGGCATGTTATGCTGCTGTAGCTTCCTTTTTGCTTCTAGGACAGGGTTTTCAAATTGTGTTCTTCTATTTACGTGGCTGGAAAAAATTTGGTTTTGATTAAAAACTGGGTTCAGTTGGGGAAAATGATCATTTTCACAGTAGGATGCTGTATGTGACTTAGGTGTGTGGGGTTGCAAGAGTGAAACAATTATGAAACCCCAATGGGCCTGAGCATGTCCCTTATACTCCAGACAATTTTGTTGGGCATGAGAAATGCACAATCTAGTGCACTGCGTAATGAACAGCACTGAGAAGTGTCCTATCATTTCAATATGCTGAACTCTGCTACAGACGAATGGTTTTGATCTATGGGACTACATATTAAATATCAGTACTGCTGAAGCATGCTACAACGACAGTTTTTCATGTCTTTAGTACAAGCATTGTTCTGTGCATGATTCAAAGGATCTGAACCAGTTTTGTGCATTATTATCGATTAGCTGTAAGTGAAATTACTTAATCGCTTATAGAAAAGGTAAAGCCTAGAACACAGAGTGTTTTTATGATCGCAGCTTAGGAATAAATCTAACATAGGAAATAAACTGAAGATGATTTCTTTTTAATTCTATGGTATATATCTGCTCAGCTGTACAGCAAAATCAGAAGTCAGATGGTAGATTAGAACTACATAGATAAATATATGAAATATAAGAAAAGTTAATGTACACATTTTTTTCTTGATATTTTACATTTCCTACAACAGGTCAGTAAGTACATCTCTGTCATTATACCACTAATTTTCTGTATTGTGTTTAGAACTACTATCTTAACTACATACTCTCATCATATCCTTGATTTTAATTCTTTAATTTGAAGCATAGATTTTATCAATCAATCAATGAGTAATCCTAAATCCTGTCCTGTGATATGTTTCACAAGTTTTCTGAAGAAGGCAAAACAATTTAGTAGGCTGCATGGAACAATTCCGCAAGATAGGATCGTGATAGGATCACAACTGAGAAAAGGCGCTTGTGCTGCGAACGTTGCTCTGGGGAAACAAATACATACGTACAGAAGGGCAGGTTTTCAAACATGTCACTCCTTATTTGTTCTCACTGAGCTATTATGTATTGAATTCTTCTGAAAATCCAATCCCAATCATGGGCTTTAAGAACTTGGAGAGGTGACCTGGGAACTTTTGAAATGCTGAGATCCTAAAAAGGGTTGAATACCTTCAATTTATATTGAAATGACCTTTTATGCCACATTAAACACTTTTCAGGTCCCTTGGGATTCAGATCCTACCACTGCTTCAAAGAAAGTAAGTGGAATTGCCACTAAGAAGTGAGGTAGAGGAAAGGCAGCAAGTCCTATGGGAGTGCAATACACTTGGAAAATCAGGATTTAGTGGCCAGAGCTAATGCAATGAAAAGATTTCCAGTCATGTAAAAGAATATTTGATTTAATGAGAGGAAGTAAATGTGATAAATCCTGGAGCTGCTACTTTGTTAACATGGCTATAACTCATTCAAGTGGCTGCTAACTTACTCTTGTACTCTAAAATTTTGATTAAGAGTTTTCTTGTAAATTTCAATCTGTGCTGCAGACAGAGAAAGTCCCTTTTGTTTCTTTCCTTCTTCAGACAGGCTGTTTAAGATTGTAGGCTTTCCTTTCCTAGACTTTTGCTTTCTAGTTAGACCACGCTGCAGTTGTTGTCAGGGTCTTCAGCACCTTAGTCTATTGCAAACCTAGAAACATATGATGGAAGGGAGACAAACTTCACCAGTTAAAAATGGAGAAACACAAGACTTACATGCATTAAATAGGGTAATTATGAACTACTAACATAAGCATTAAAAAGGTCATTTTCATGCTACCACCTATCATGTGATGTATTTCAATATTGTAAAGGAAATATTACTTTTGCCATTACACAAGGCAGTGATGAAACATCATGTGAAATACTACATAAAGTTCTGAACACACATGACCAAATAAAATGAGTCCATAGAAAAGGTTTTACAGGAAGACCAGTAAAAGAGAGAGTCTTCTATGATAGAAGACCAAAGGAGGTTTAACTTTTTATTCAAGCAGAATTAATTCTGATATATAATTGCATTCTATGAATACATTTGGAATTAAATACTAGAATGTATTAAAGATGTCAGGATTTCAGACTTGAAATCTGTAGGTTTCTTACAAGCCGAAGTGTGAAATTACGAAACAGCTTCCAACAGCAGATACGGGGTAAAATATCTACCTTGTTTTATGTCAGCATTTGATAAGGTTAAAAACAGGGTTACTACACAGTGGGTTGAGTTGCTTCAACATAGGGATCACATCTTATTTTAGAGGCTCTAAAGTATCCTGCCCTGGTCTTCAGCTGCCCTTCCAGAATAGCATGGGTTTCCCATAGCTTTTGTGCCATATTATGCAGATGTAATGGATATCCAAGATCACACTACAGATCTGCATTTAGGACCTTGAACTATGCTTAGTGTCATGCTGTAATTTCAGAGCACATCTCAGTGCCGCAGGAGGCCCCTTGCAGACCTAAGTTACAACTTATATGTGGTTCTGTGATATAAAAAAAGATGGGATTTTAGCTAATATAGGATGTGTTCATGGCTCAAGGAACATCAGTTCCTGTGGTACTGACATCACAGCTAGAATCTGTTATCCACTGCCTCTCTACAGTTTCTAGGTAGAGTTTAAGTTGTGCTTTACTCCATTTACACAGAAATGTCTTCAGTAATGGCCATCTTGAAAATGACCTTTTTGTCCTAGCAGATCAGACAGAAAGACTAGCAGAGGTACTTGAAGCATCTCAAGTTGTTGGTGCAACCTTAATAATTCTTAGCTCCAATTTATTCCCATATTTTTACTGTTTTATAGTAGCGCGCAGTCTCAAAAGCACAGTGTGAGAATTCCAACAAATTCAAACAACTGCATTAAATATTGTGTCCAAGAGGAGTCAAAGAAAAGAAAATTATACTGATAATCACTCATTTTTATCAGTCAGTAACACTGGATTTATGCTCCTAGACTGATGAGACATGAAACAGCTCCCTTTCATACAATTTTAAGTGCTATACAGCTTCACGGCTAAATCAGAAAAATTGCTACTGATGAGTTTACCTGAGAAAGAAGTTATTAAGCTAAGTAGTTCCCTTGAAAGGACATTCTAGCCTTTCATCTAGCTACTTCAACTGCATACAAAACAGATATTACTAATCTAGACCTTAATAAGACAAGCCAAATGCGAGTTTTACAGATAGTTACAAAGACGTGCTTTTGTGGTTAAAATAGATTTTGGTTGTGATCCAAAAATATATTGCTCATTGCTCATAGTATCTAATTCAGTGAGCATTTATATCTTCACTTTTCTTCCTGTATTTTATCCAGTGCATATTAAATATAAAAGCCTAATCCAAAGAAAAGAATCCATCTAATTTCTCCTAGTGCCATCGTGGCTGTACAGAAGAATCATGCTGCCTTTTGTTTGTTTTCTAGTCCTAGGAACCTTGAATTTCCCTCTGCAGAGAAGAAGGGGTAGTCAGTGCTGCTGTCCTCTGCTGGCTCGCCATGTGTAAACTGGGGACAACCCCTCAGAGGTAGGATTTGGTTTTGGGCTGCATTTAGCTGTGAAGTTGAAATAGTGTCTCTTGTGTTATGAGTAGATACTGTCACCACCAGCCAGCCTATAAGACATAAGCACCATTCTGCCATGTCATCAGTGAATGTGGCCAGGCTGAGTTGTTTCTGTGATGGAGTTTCACATTAGATGTGCTTAAGACAACTGAAACACATTCTTAGGAGATTTATGGGCAGTAATGCCTAGTATGCAGATTTTAGTTGACGGCCAAGATACTGAGCCTTGCCAAAATGGTAGGACATCTAAGCATGTGCATCAGAGCAGGAGTTTAACCTATCTCCTTTTCTTAGCTACTTTAATGTATGAGGTTTTTTGGTAGTTTGTGATTCTAACTTTTGGAATTGTTGCCTATAACCCACCAAAGTAATTCTGAGGATCAGGATGCCTGATGACATTCTGATGCACAACTTGTTAGCGCCTAACTCCTCTTTACATTCACATTTTTCAGTTACTAATACTTCATAATGACAAAAAGATCTGAAATAAGTTTTTCTATTTGAGTAGGAACAGAGTGTTGTCAGAAATTGTAAGTCAAGGAGGTATATTTTTCCAGAATAAATACCTGTATGGCTAATTTAGCTGTTCTATTAAGGAGACCATGTCTGGAAATTGAGCTCTGTGTTGTAGTTAATCATCTTTAAAGGGGGAAATAATCTTTTGGCAATTAGAATGCTGAAAGACCCAGCGCACTTTAATAATCACATTCTCTCCATAGCCCTGCACAGCTAAGTGCTGCTAGTTCTTAGTTTATAAATTAAGAGAAAAATACATGGAAGTTAACCTACGTATAGCAAACACTTCTCATTTATGTCAAATGTCTACACCTTACAAATGAAGCCTGGACCTGCATAACAAGGCAAATGAAAATTTTAATAATGTCTCACACCTACATTCATGCAAGATTAAGAGAGGAAGTTATACTGGGGACCTTATTTTTTAACAGAACTTACAGATATATTGTGATTAGTCTTTATTAACTTTGCTTGCAAGACCTTTGAGGTTTTTCTTTGTTTCTTTTTTAGCTTTTCCTCTGGTCTCAGAGTATTGGAGCTGAGCATGGCTGGCCCATGTAAGGTGAACCTGAGTCTGTCTGCCTCATTGCTCATCCTTACAAACTTCCCATGGGATACAAATATTTCAGCGAGCAGAGTACAGGCCCTTCTTTCACCTGCATGTAAAGTTGGACTGGACTTGAATGTGTGAAAGTTCATAACCTAACTTTTCATGATTTACCCACTTTTACGACATAATTAAGAGAGTTTATCGTAATCTGATTTTATCTAGTTAAAAATGAACTCATCTGTTGAATACTGCTAATAAAAAAAGGTGTGACTGCCACTTTTTAGCATGAAAAATGGAGAGCAATCTTTGTTTCAAACTTATTGAGCTCAGACAGCAAATTAAAGTACAGCTACATTTTACTGACTATAAAACTCCTTATGAAGTTAGTGCGGCTGCAGTTTTAATGCCATCCTGTGAAGATCCATTCCACTTCTAAAAACCTCTGAGCCTGCAGTAGGTTTGATATTTCTTTCCACAAATCTTATCTGTGGTAGGATTAATAAATTTGGCACTAACAGCCTTAAAGTATGTAATTGCATAATAACATCTGGGCCTGGTGCCTTGCGCCTGTTTACCTGTGGATGGACATGAAATGGAGATAAATACTGGTTCTTTTTCTGACTCACCGGTGAGCCTCACCAGTGCCAGAATGCCTTGAGCTGTGCTAACAACAAAGCGGGGTCTCAGTAAGAGATTAATGCACAGAAATTGCACAACACCTGTTAGTCACCAAAATGCGCTAAAACCCACTGGGGCAGAAGACTCTTACACCCAGCAGCTGCATAATGCATTTCTGCACGTGCAGAAATCTTCAGAGGGGGTTAAGTACAAAAAGATATGTGAACTCCAGCCCTTAGTTACTTCGGGACATCATAAAAGAACTCAGGCATAAAGAGAGAGGGTAATTTAATGGCATTACATAGGGACTTCAAAAATTTACTCATCTTTTTCTTCAATCTGGACTGACTAAGCTGATTTGGGCTGAGCAGCAAAGCAGATGGGGCTGCTGGCTCTTTCACCTGAGGGCAGAGAACAAGCCGGGGACAAAGAAGCAGAGCAGGTGCTACTGCATTTGGAGAATGGGACAGAAGGAGTCAGCAGGGCAGTGGCCAAACAGTGTTTTCATTTGTTTGTTTGCTTTCTAGGAGGGCTAGAGAAGGTGCATGGGCATCCACAAGCTGCTGCTGCTATAGCAGTGAAGAAAAGGGAATCAATCTTTCAACCCATCAGAAACCAGATATTTTTTTGAGCTCCCTGTCAAGCTCTACCCTGTGCAAGTTAATAGTAGCTTATCCTGAGGTCTGGAAAAGCTGCAGCCCTAATACCTGTCCAGAGTGATCTTGCAGTCAACGTGTTGGTATGGATTTGAGAGACCAAGGGAGTAATGTGACACAAACTAAAATTTTCTGTTTTGTATGAAACAACTAGAATAAATGTACTGCTTAAACGGCAGGATTTTAAATTGAGATTTTAGGTCAGGGGCCATCTTCTCTAAAGATGCTTCTTGTTTAATAAAAGGAACTAATGGATGGATCTTTCTCAACCTTTCAAGTGCTGTCTGCACAGTGAAGGGGAGTGGCTTTCTGCCTCCTCTGCTATATAGTTTGTGTAGAGAGCAGAGTGAGAACTGACCACTCTGAACTGGTATCACAATTTTGAATCTAGATTCACTTTGCATAAGTCTCATTCACTCTGTTAAGCTAAAAAGCAGAGAAAATCATCTCTCTGATTTACTTGTTTTATGTAGGAACTGGCCAGAACAGGTTCTACCTAGTACTTCAAACAAAAGCTTGCTGTTGCCCTTTGAACAGAGGAGTAAGAATCTTTTTTTCTTGTTTCATGACTAAAATAAAATCTGAAAAAAATGAAAGCAAGGATTGTGCTGTGAAAAAAGAAATTTATATTATCTTATTTTCAGCTGCACTTTTAAGTACAAAATAAACCACAACATCCCTAAAATTTTATATGCAGTGCATAAATAACCTGCCTTCTGGTACAAACAGTGTAAACATCGGATTTGCAGCAAGGAAGGACTACCCAGAAAAGGATCTTAACTGAGCTGAAATGATTATGCTTTGCTCTCTTCATTGATTAACAAGATCTCTACCTCACTGGATATCCAAATCTTACGTAGAAAATAAAACATATCTTTAGTGTGTATGATCTTTGTACAAGCATTAGCTGGAATGATACCATGCAATCAGACCCTGGAGAAAGAGAATGACTGAATGCCTGAGTCACTGATTTGAGACACATTGAATATATTTGGACACATTAGCTGTATTGATGACTCAGAATTCCTGGTATACCCTCAGTTTAACACGTCAAGTAATTGCACCCATGCCTTGCCGGGCTAAGCTCTGCAGAGGATACTAGTATTAGGTTATGACATATTAACAGCAACTTAATATTGAACTTGAGAACTTACTCAACATAATAAGTGCCATAAATGGGATCATCAATTTTCTCCCAGCCATATGGAAGCTCTGAAAAACAAAGAGTTATCTCTTTCAGTAAATGCAGTATGGAATGCTAAGATTCCTAATAATGAAATTGTGGATCTTTGCTGGGTGTTGAGGGAAATAACTTGATAGTGAAACTAGATACAGTCACCAAAGCAAATGCCAAATCTTGAACACACGCCATGGCAGCCACAAGTAGTAGTAACTTGAAAACTGGCATGCAAACACAGATCTCAGTCCCTAGAACAACACATTTTAGTTGAACTACTTTATTGTTCCAACAGCTGTGCCAGCCAACAACTGTAGCACATCTTGTATGACATCACCGCCGGAGGAAGTGAGGGCATTCTGTTTTCCCAAATAGGTACACACAAAAAAAGTACTTTGCTTTTTGGGCTTTTTTCTTTGCTAGGAAAAGTTGGTCTAGAAGGAACGAAAAGAGTTTGCCTCTTGCCATGTGAGTACAGTAAGTATACCTAAATGTTCCTGAGAAGTTTGTACTATTTGTCTCACTGTGATGGCAGTTCCACAGCCACCAAAGGTATCCTGTTCCAAAGCTTAGTTTTATATCAGGGACATCGGAGTACATAGTAGTACGTGGGAGTACAAACCAAAATAACATGTTATAGCATCTTCTGGCCATAAAACTAATTACATTTTGCAGAAATAGAGATCCCTAAAACATTCCTGTATTAACAATTAAAATGTTAAATACATTAATTTTATGATCTTGAAAATTAATCTGTGTTCATGTACAAGCAAACTGTCATATATATATATTCATGTACATCCATACATGTTTTATTATCATTCACACTGAATGCTTAACAAATTATTATACTCCCAACAGAACTTCATCCTGTGTTTAAAAGGCACCAGACGGATGTGACAAGTATCTCAGTTGACACGAACAGAGTAAAAACCTCAGTGCCAGATGTAATGACTTTGATGGAGAAGACTCACAAAAGGATGGGCATTCCCATCACACACAGGTATCGATTTCTGTGCAGTTAAAGACTATGGCATAATATATGGGGACTGGTACTGAGATTCTATAAGGAAATTTGATTCTGGAATTTCTTATCCAGATTTTTTTTCCTTTTTAAACTCAGTTGCACTTTTAAAGTAACTTTTCGGAGACAATGAGTACTGAACTAGACAGAGCAGAACTGATGTAACTCATACTGAACAGAGTTATTAAACTGGCCATAAAGAAGTACTCCTGGATGATTTGAGCTTCTTTTCTTTTTCAGTAACAATGTGCATAGACAATTATTGATGTGCTCTAAAAGGCAAATAGGGAAGTAAAGCCTGACTGGCAATAGAAAGATTAAAGAGTTAAAAAACAATTTTAAGAAATGGCTTCATCTCTGCTTGTTACTTCTCATTTAAATGCCTCTGTAATAGCTGATCCTTTCTTGAGTGAACCTGCTTAGACAGCTGTAGTCTTCATGTCACATTGCCCTCAGAGGATGTTCCTGCTCAGCCTATTCCAGTACTGCAATGAAGGATACAACCTTCTGCCAGAGACAGGCAGATGAGGAACTCCACATTACTTTTTTTGTAATGAAAAGCTCAAGGACTTTCTTAGTGTTGATACTCAAATTTTCCTATTATTTTTACAATATTGTTAGCTTTGAAGTCTTCACAAGTCTGCACTCTGAACTGCTTTTGTCAGGACTATTTTGTTATTGTCACTTCATAGGAATAAATGCAGCATAAGGTATTTAAGCAGATCACAGAATCACAGAACAGTTGAGGTTGGAAGAGACCTCTGGAGATTGTCTAGCCCAACCCCTCTGGTCAAAGCAGAGGTCACCTAGACCAGGTTGCTCAGTACCATCTCCAGCCAGCTTTCGAATATCTCCAAGGATGGAGACTCCACAACCTCTCTGGGCAACTCCTTCAAGTGTTTGATCACCCACAGAGTGAAGAAGTTTTTTCTTATGTTTAAGCAGAATTTCCTGTATTTCAGTTTGTACTCTTTACCTCCTGTCCTGTCACTGGGCACCACTGAAAAAAGCCTGGTTCTGTCTTCCTTGCACCCTCTCTTCAGATGTTTATTTAGATTGATAAGATCCCCCTGAGCCTTCTCTTCTCCAGGCCAAACAGTCCCAGCTCTCTCAGCCTCCCTTTACAGGGAGATGTTCTAGTCCCTTAATCATCTTAGTGGCCCTTCACTGGGCTCTCTCCCGTATGTCCATGTCTATCTTGTACTGGTGAGCCCAGAACTGGATCCAGAACTCCACCTGTGTCTCACCAGTGCTGAGTAAAGGGGAAGGATCATCTCTCTTGATCTGCTGGCAATGCTCTGTCAAATGCAGCCCAGGAGGCTGTTGGCCTGCTTTGTTGCAAGGGCATGTCACTGGCTCATTTTCAAGTCACCAAGCATTAGAAAGCCCTGGTGTTGCTCTTGCCCCGCCCAGAATTTTGATAAAATCTGTAGGAGATTGACCCTACAATGATTCCCACAAAGTCCTGTATATCCTGAGACAAGACTGTGGGTTGCAATACATAAATATTCAAAAAGAAAGCAGCTGATGCACAAATCCTGTACTGCCCCTACAGTAAATTTCATTCCCAATGCACGCACGATAAATAAGGCTCCTCTTAATAATTTACTATGAAAAATAATACTCTTATATAACCCTATGACATCATAGAATAAATATAAAGTATTAGTTTAAATACAGTAGGTACATTTTATTTTCATGTAACCTTGCAAGGATTTCCTTAATCTAATTAACTTCATGTTGCTTTCATATCTGGCCATCAAAAATTACACTCCCTTAGAAAAAAATTAGGCAGGTACCAGTAAAATCTGTACAGACTTAAAAATACACATAAACATGCGCACACACACATAAATGTGTGCACAGGTCCCTTTTCCAAAGTGTATTAGTAGACAGAGTTTTTTCGAACTACAAAATAAAAAAAGAAAGTAGATGTTTTGCCCAAATTTAAAAGTAGGTATCTTTCTGTAAATATATACACTTTAAAACATATAGATGCAGAGGACACATTTTATTTTACATATTTATGAAAATCTGAAATAATTTGAGGATATACTATTAACCTATTGGCCTATTTTTTCCTAAAGTAATGATGCATATCTGTATGTATGAACTAGCACAACTATTGAGAAGGCAAATGGCAAATCCCATTTTCTAGTGTAAAAGTCTGTAAAAATTTAATGAATTGGACATATTATGGAGAACTCACTTTTAAATGCATGGATTGAACCACTGATTATCTAACATCATAAAAAAGTCATGGGTTCAGGAGAAAGGAAATAAAAAATTACCTTCATGTGCCATAATAGATATAAACTCCATGTAAGGCTATGCTTTAATTTCATTTTTCCATTTGAGATGCAGCCTGTAAGCTACGTTTAATTAAAATTCTGTGTTGACCAGTAAAATGGAATTGCTAGAGCACAAACCCCAAGCCCCCTGCTCTCCCTGAAGTGTACAGAGATTCTGTTAGAAGAATCTTCTGCTACATTTCCTTTCAGGAGCACCGTGATTATTTTTCATTATATTAAATGGTGGCATCTATTCCATTTTTCACTATTGAAATGAAAGATTACAGGACAGAAATACTTTAGTGCTTCATAAAATAGGAAGCTAAGCATTTGCCAAATTAGGGGTGAGGACATTACAGTTTCTCTTTTTCATTTCACTGTGCCCCGTGATGATCATTAGGGATGAGAGTGAACAGTAAACATTTATAAAAGAGAATTGTTATAAAACACTTGTAAAGGAGATTACTATTGGCCACCGTGATTTGAATTGGGAAGGGAGCTATAAATTATAGTATTCTCTGATATTCATTTGGTAGCACTAGCCTGCTAGTTCATGTATAATTTGTGCAACCAACAGTTTCATGGTTACCATGCTATATATGAAGTCTTAATTTTCATGAGCTCAACACTTCTATCGTTCATGTCTTTCAATTCTATTGACTCCAGGAGGATTTCTCTGTATAGAAGGAAAAAAAAATCTATCCTTTATTTTCAGTCTTCAATATCTGGCATTGCATTCCCACAGATCTCCTCTTATCATCCAGTGATAGGAAAGGTGCTGGATAATCTGTATAGTACATATACATGCTCCAGTTTTCACATTTCATGCTTTATTCCTAACCAGAGAAGCAGCATACAGCTAACACTGCAGCAGTCATCCAAAAAAAAAAAAAAAAAAAAATCAAAAAGGCACAGCTGATGCTCAGACACTTTGCTCAGTATGCATCTAGGTAGGTTTTTAAACGCAGAAGGAGCTGCATTTCTAAAAGTGAAATGCCCAATGATAACAAAGGCCTTTGTATTTTCAAAGAAAGAAAGAAGGAAAGAAAGAAGCAAAAAAAGAAAGACTAATGTAAATTCAAGCAGGTCCCTTCAATAATCAGTGGTAGTGCCTTCTCATCATAGCCTGCTTATGCTAATGGTCCAGATGCTCTTATTCTGCCTTCTGAAAGCTGTTGTGTTTCAGAATGATTTTTTGATGGTGCCACTTAACCTTCTCTGGGGATGGAGGAAGGAGTACATTTTGGATCTCGATGTGCCAAGATGAAAAAGCATATTACCAAACCCAAAGATTAATTTTTCTGAAGTTTATGGAGTACTAACTGTGTTGAAGAGAGTCATAAAAACCTCTCAAGGTTTCAGAACAACAGCCAGCATTGTGTCACTACCCTACTGACAGGCTGGAAAGACAGACGAGAGCATATTTCTTGAATTGGCTAAAATCAAAATATTTGTATAGTACAAAAGAGTATAGTATGAGAGGGAAAAAGAAAATATAATGCCTGCTGCTATTGAAAATGCTGTCAATAAGGATGTGGAAGCTGTGGAAGTCAGCGTGAGTTTCGTTCACCTGCCTTGTTAACACCCAGACACAGGTCAGGAATCCTTTTCTAACCTATGTATGAGACTTCTCAGAAAAATATTTTGTCTTTCCACTCAATGGCCTGTGTTTGTTTTATCTCTTGCTTTCTCTCTTCTCTTTTCTTTCTCCCTGTTTCAAATTCAGTTTTGCCTTTTCAAGTTAGTTACCTACTACAGAGGGTATCAAATGAGCTGGGTTAAAAGTTACAAAATACTGTGCAGCTCTACAGTGCAATGCAGTTGCACACAGTTCCAGTTTCTTTAAGAGATACAGTCTTTGCAAATATTTATCTGCAAGCCTAAACCAGTGGTCCTCACTGCATAGCTTACACAGAAAATGTTGCCTGCAATACCCTAAGGCACAGCGCACAGATTACCAAGCAGTGGATGCTGCTCATGGCGTGCTGTGCTGCTCCCTCGGGAGCAGAGGGCTGGAGGTGTCTGGTTTGAATGCTCTCGTTAGCGCGTGTCCACATTGCCCAGCCAATACATATAGTAGTTGTGCTGCTGCTCCTGAAACCTTCTGTTACAGGTTGCCATAAGAAAAGAGAGGATAACATTACTCACTGAAAGTCAGTATTTAACCTACTATCCACAAACCTTCTGCTAGGTCACCTATCTGCGTAACATCTGCGAGCTCCAACAAACAACAAAAAAATCAACAGGTATATGCTATGGTAAAATCCTTTATACTGCCTCAACAGGTTCCTCCACCTAGCCATGTTTCAAATGTCATGGCCTAAACTGGAAAATGCAATTACTAACATGGACTTCTCTATGCTAGTGTACAAATCAAAAGCTGCAGGAGAACATAAATTCGATAAAAAAATCAGAAGTTGAATTGTTCACTGCCTCAGTGAATATAACAACAAAGGCAGGATGGACAACCCTGCCTCCATAGCAAAACCGAATTCACTCTTCCTATCATGGAAGACCTGGAAAACTTAGGGAATGTACCAACTCCAAGCCAAGCCAGAATCATAGAATCATAGAATCATTTATGTTGGAAAAGACCCATGTAAGCTCAATGTCAATTAAACTCGTGTTCTCCAACTGCCATTCTCATAGCAGCAAATTTCACAAAGTTATGATTGTTTATGTTCTGTTTGTAATCACAAACCATTCATGTGCAATTTATTCTCATGAATAAAATGACATTATGTATAATTTCTTCTTGCACAATGGAAACAAATGTCTAAGTAACATTCACATCTGATAAATGCATCTTCTTCCTTCTGTGCAGCTTATTGTGACATGCAACATCCTTAACTGTGCAGAATGTAGATTACTAAATATTACTATCAATTCAATAATATTTTCTCCCAAGATTGTTACCAAGTGAAATATTGCCATCAGTAGGGATACTTTTCACATTAGGTGTACTTGATCCCTCTGACATGCAGAACTATGTAATGTCTAATCAAGATTTGCATTAATATAGTGAAAAAGTACCAACTGAATTACTGAGTTTTAACTATCAAAAAAGAGTTCATAAAGGGCTTGTTAGCTATTGTCCTGGTTTCAGCAGGGGTAGAGTTAATTTCCTTCCTAGTAGCTGGTACAGTGCTGTGTTTTGGATTTAGGATGGGAACAAAATTGATAAGGCACCGATGTTTTAGTTGTTGCTAGGCAGTGCTTACACTAGTCAAGGACTTTTCAGCTTCCCATGCTCTACCGACTGAGAAGGCTGGAGGGGCACAAGAAGCTGGGAGGGGGCACAGCCAGGACAGCTGACCCCAACTGGCCAATGGGATATTCCATACCATATGACGTCATGCTCAGTATATAAAGCGGGGGGAAGAAGAAGGAAGGGGGGGACGTTTGGAGTGATGGCGTTTGTCTTCCCAAGTAACCGTTACGCGTGATGGAGCCCTGCTTTCCTGGAGATGGCTGAACACCTGCCTGCCGGTGGGAAGGCGTGAATGAATTCCTTGTTTTGCTTTGCTTGCGTGCACGGCTTTTGCTTTACCTATTAAACTGTCTTTATCTCAACAAACGAGTTTTCTCACCTTTACTCTTCCAATTCTCTCCCCCATCCCACTGCGGGGGGGAGTGAGCGAGCGGCTGCGTGGTGCTCAGTTGCCAACTGAGGTTAAACCATGACAGCTATTAATTCAAATAAAAATGAAAAAATACAAGTAAAAAGAAATTAGGGGAAAAAATACCTTATAAGTTGAGAATTTAGTTAGGTTGTTGTAGGCAGTGCCTGAGATGGTTTCCTTAGTAAAGAACTCAATTCTCCATAGTTTACTGGGCAATTGCTGAAGCTGGTCTGAGTACTCTCCATGGACCTTTTTGAGAGAAAGCTTAGAGTTTCTGTTAAAAGATTCCAAACAAACTTCAAAATCCTGTTTTCAGTGTATTTAGAAATAATAGATTTAAGGAAAGCAGAAATACTCACTGAAAAATATTTATTATTAAAACTTTACATTTTTTTTTTAATCAAATCATATTGTCATCTTGTCTTGTTCTCTGTCCTTACTCCTGTGTCATTTGTGCCGGGTACTTGGTTTATATTACAGAATGTTTGGGGAGAGAGAAGCTTAAACCAGCTCCTTGTTGGTCTCACAATTTCCACTAAAGTGACTTGTGTTTGGCTGGGGAAATAGAGACCACTAGGAAACACTGAAAAATCTCATTTTTTAGCCACAAGTTCTTGCACAGGAGACTGGATATAAACACATCAGCTTTCCATGGAATAATTGAAGAGTTATGTTCCTTACCTTCTAAGAATAGTTTGGAATAATTTTCTGAATTCTGTGTTAATTACACATTATCTCTTTTTTAATATAACAAAGGGTACATCTAAACAGTCACTGAAACCCTTGTCCCCACAGCTCCTAGCTTTAAACTAGCTAACGTGGGCACTGCTAGGAGTGAAGTCACTTCAGGATGAATCTCAGTGCAGAACGCAAACCTGCCGGAGAAGCTCAGCACGTGCCCCAGCAGTTACTCCCACGCATGCCGAGGAGCTGCGGTGGTTTTGCCGGCTGGCTCGAAGTTCAGACATCCACGACTGCCACAGGCACACTCATTTTACCAGCAGAAAAGGAGCCCCAAGTACATCAACTGTGTGCCGCATTATCAATTTGTATTCCTGAAGTTCAGCAGATTGCTGCACTCAACATACAGCTCCAATGTGGAAGATTCTGCCTTTGAAACTGATTTTATTAACACAGCTTTTTTTTAATGCCATATTCTTTAGACTTTGAAGAAAACAGGCTGAAAGGAAACATTCCTTTTGATCTTTTGGATGTTCAAATCTTTCAGTGCTTGTACCTCATTACTGACTGTATCAATTCAGCCTTGTTACAAACTAGTGTTTTCTACCTAATAACTGCCTGATCTCATGAAGTTAGGTTTTTCTTCTATTTGCTTTTCAGTCTCTTCATTTATTTATATTATTTCCTTTGCTGTTAAATGTTTAACAACATACTCTGTGAATTTATGGAGTTATTGACTTTACTGTTATTATATAACCTAAAACCTGCAGTTTGGCTACTGACCTAAAAAACCCCATAAAAGCCTGTAGCTACTAATAGTGCAGGCTAGACCTCATGGGAGGCAGCTAGGTATTCTGTTACTAGTATCTCAAATTCATATATAGGCTTCAACATACTTTAGCTAGCCTTGACCTCTTAACCTCTGGTACAACAAAGAAAAAAAGCCTATTATTCTGTAACAAACCCAAATGACACATTTTAATGCTATTTTCAGTGCCAAACTACTAAAGGGGAAACAGGATTACCCTCAGCCTCTCCTCACAGTGCAAGTGCTCCTGCCCCTGACCATCTTGGTGGCCCTCTGCTGAACTCGGTCCTGTGTATCAATCCAGTTTATCTTGTACTGGGGGTCCCAAAACTGGATGCAGTATTACAGATGTGGTCTAACGAGTCAGTTGCCAACCTGTACTGTTGCAAGATTTTCTTTCTGCCCAGCCAAAGCTGCCATCGATTATCACATCTCCCACTTGTTCTTGCTGTTAGTTCATAGCAGGTCCAGCTGTGCATCACCCTTCATGGTGGGCCCATCTAGTACTTATATCGAGACGTTATCCCCAAAACCCACCAGAAATCTTGTTGCCTTCTTGTCTCCTGCCTTGCTACCCATCTAGAAGATGTCAGGGAGGTTAAAGTCCCCCATGAAAACAGAATCTGTGAATAGAGACTTTCCTGAGTTGTTTAAAGAAGGCTCCATCCACTTCCTTACCCTGATCAGGGGGTCTGTAACAACAACCCACCACCAAGTCTCCCCTACCAGCCTCTCCTCTGCTCTTGACCCACAGACTCTCCACCAGCCAGCCGTCCATCCCACAGGATAGCTCCGTACATCCATACTGTTCCTCTGCAGAGAGGGCAACCCTTTTTCTTCCTCTCCCCTAACCACCTTTCCTGGTCAAACTGGTTATTTTACCTTGTTTCTAACTGATTTTTAAAATAACAACACTAAAGTTTAATTAAAATTTCAATCAACATTAGAAAACATTTGTTTCATGACTTCATTTGTCTCACTGGGCCTTGAGAGTCTCAAGTCAATGTTTCAACATAAAGCACATAGCATAATGCTTTCTGGTTTTTTGTTTTTCTGCCTTGTTATTACACCAAATGGCAATTACTTGATTTTATGTGACAGGCCAGTGAGGCAAATGGATAGACACATTATAAAAAGAGATGGGAAAATGTAGCATCTATAATGATAATGAAAAAAAACCAGCCAAGAACTACTTTGTATGCTTACAATGAACTGATTATCTGTGGGTGGTCCACAAATAAAAAGCTATCCTGCCCAGACTGTAAAATTGCATAGGTACATTACTTATTTGTGATGAGCTGCAACTGCCTCAGAAGCATCAGATACTGGCCTTGGATAGAAATCTCAGAGCAGATTAAATAAACTAGTGCTCTGATCAAATACAAGACATCTTATATTTCTATATTTTATTTCCAAGTGGCCAATGAAGTTGTATGCAATCAGATAGAAGAATCCTCCTCAAGGTACTTCCTACATGATCTGTTTCTATGACTACCATGCTTTTTAATAATATGTTTTCACAGTTCTGAACTGTAGCTGGATATATGTAATGCAGATACATTAGTTGTTTAAATAGTTTTTGATGAAATAGACAAATCAATACAATTGATGAGGGAGATTACATTGCACAGTGGAAAATTCAGATTAACACTGCAGCTGCTGAGGCAGCAATTCTTGATTTATACTAGTGGAATTAGAGTAGAATCTGGTTTTGTGTCCTCAGTGGCTTCGTTGACTTGTCTAGGGTGAGAACTTTAAAAGTCCCATCTTTTATTACTTTTTGCTTTGTTGCACAATAGATAAAAATCTGCTTTAGTTGCATGCAACTGCTTTCTGAAACTTCTTGTCATAACGTATTCATCATTATGCATTAGTTATATTTATGAGGACACTCAAATTGAGTCACTCCATACTTGAAACATTATGTTAAAAAATCCTTGGCATTTGAATGACAAGGAAATATGTATGAATTCAGAAGCTTATTTTTCTTTATTTGAATTGTAATGCCATCTGCCAGAACTCTCTCTCAGTATGGTTCTGTGACAGCATCAGAAAGGAACTGTGCATGAGAAACGTATGTGTTGTCCTTTGTTAATCTACCAGACACATTTTGTTTGCATTTGTAAGGGCACTTCGCAAATGTAGTGTCCAGTTAATACACTGATTTGTGACAATGACAAGATAATCAGGTTTCTAAGTCACTTTTCCTTCAGGAGTTTTAACTGTATGGGATAATAATAAGACAGTTATGATCTACCCATCTTCTCTTCATGTTTTAATGTTTAGTAATGTTGGCATGTAACTAACAGGTTATAGGAAGAAGGAAAAAAAAGGAAGGCAAAGTAGTACTTTCATATTCATAGTCATTATTTTTTACTTTTATGTTCTGCAATGTCATGAAAAGTGGCAGCACACATATTTTCCACTCCTTTTATCCCTCGTCTCTTTGTTCTCAGTGCAACACCTTCCTGAGGGTGAACAGAGTACTAACCCAAACACTAGAGAGGGGACTAAGAGGGTACTGTGTTAGAGGGATAGGATGGAGATGGGACAAAGGGATGGAGAAAAACAAAGAGCAGGCTGTGGTTCTTCATGTGTCTTCTTTATTGTTAAGCATCTCCCAAACCCTTCAGGTGCTCTTCCCAAAGAAAAGAGCCTCTTCTCCCAAGAAAACCCAAACCTCCTTCAAAGACAAGCTGCAGTCTATTCCTAATTCTCCCTAAACCTGTGTCCTGGTTTTGGCAGGACAACTTAGTAGCTTTTTACCAAAAGAATTTGTTCCTCCCCCTGCCTCCTTCTTGAGACCCCTTCCTTCCAGCCCCCACTGGTGATGCAGCCCCCCTGAATTCTGCTGGGCAGGAGCACCTCCGCTGCTGTATCTAAACTGGAGTCTTTCCCATTCCTAGACCTTCTGAGGGGAATAAGTTTACAAAGACAACCAAAAGACTGCTGTGGCTACCTCAGAAAAAGCATATCTACAACAGTTAATGGCAGAAGAGAGTGCCTCATCACTTTTTTCTTTCATGTGCAGCAATAGCCTATTTGCATAAGTCAGGGGACTTTCAGGTTACTCAGTCATACGGCTGCCTTTATCATAAGCATCAACCCAGAGAAATGAGGTATCTGACTTTCACAACGCTGCTATACATAATTTTGGAATCAGCAACTGATCTACTTGAGTTATTCCAACAGAAAGCAACCTTTTCCTCAGTGTATGCCCTTGCTTTGTACCATCTGGTACAGTTTTGATTCCTGCACAGGTATTATATTAATTAATTATTTAAATTAAATTAATTATTTTTAATTGCGTTTGTACTTAATGGTTGAAGGTAGGTCTCCAAATTGAAGCTGTACCAACTCAGTGGCATAATAAATCTTCAATTTCAACTCCTCTTTTTCTATTAATCTTTTAATTTCTGCTCTTTACTGTTCTCCAGTCTCTTCAGCGCCTTAAATATCAAGGTCACTACAAGTTCTTAAAAAAAAGAGAGAAAAAAAACTACAACTTATCCTAAAAGATGTATTGTTTACCACAAAGTTACTACAGAATAGACCCTACAGGGACCCTACAGGCACACCAAACACGAAGATTGAACAGATTTCTCACTTCAGTATCTCATTTCAGCTGAGCTTTGCCTGAGTCTATTTTATACCTTTCTAATTCCTCTATAAACTCGCTTAGAAGTAACCAGATATAGGCATACAAAGGCATGACTTTTACAGACTGACCTAGCGATACTTGATTGAAATTTTTTGAGGTTTTCTCCTTCTGGCCCATGAGAACAATTCAGACTGAGTGCTTAGGCTGGGTCACCTCAACATCAGCACACCCTGTTCAGAAGACTCAGTAAGAAGGGCAGCAGCATGATCTTACTGACTAGAGCCTCAGTTACTTCAAAAAATACATGTATGAGGGCCTAAAAGAAAATATAAAAACTAGTGTTCAACCAAAGCTGTCCCTAAATCAGTAGGAAGGAGTCTGAGGATATCAGACAAATTGCAGAAATTGCAAGGAGGAGAAATGGAGAAATTAGGCTGTGGCAACGTGTTTTTTAAGACTGATTTTGTTGCCATTGTCTGTAACTATGCATAGTTGTAATATAGCCAGGGAAGAGCAAATAAGCACGGAACAACTTTTAGTGGCTGGTTATATTTCTTTTCATTCATTTGCAGTCTTCATAAAACTTAATAAACTCTACAGGCCATTTGCAGGCAGAACTCAGAGGATGAGAATTTTATTGGGACTTCTTTACTGGACAGGTGTAGAGACTATAATTATTATCTTAAAGTCAAGCAGAGCTGGAAGGGACTTGATTTTATGTCTCTCTCGATAGGCACTCCTGACATTGTAACTGTAATGCTTGCTATGTACTGCTGTAAAATGTAATGTTGGGATTATCATCCATAACTTTCAGATGCAGCAGAACAGGCTAAATTATGTTTGTTTGAAATTTATGATATATTCACTGTGTGCACTAATCAATAGCTAGTTATGTTTCTCCTTGGTGAGCTTCAATTTTTTTAAGGAAAATGTCATATGCCTACAGAATATGTGTGCTCAATTCCGAAGTTTGCCTTTGTGCTGAGCTGCAGTCAGGATTTGTGGATTTAAACTAGTGTCGATTTTCTTCTTTGATATGTAATTAGGTGCTTGCATTTCACAGGCTTGGTTCACATCTGGTTCACTGGTCTGTTCTCACAGAAGAAGATTATTTCTGTGTCATGGGAAAAAATAAGCCTCCAATCTTTTATAAAAAGTCTTACAAATGTGGAGAATTGAATGCTACATGCATTTTAGGTGCATATTTTTCTCTGCTCCACTGACGAAGTCAGTTGTGCAAACTGCCATGTTTGTAAAATGGTTGGCTCTGAGCACTTGCAACACCTGCGGCAGAGGCAGCCTCTGCCAGCCTTTTAGTACACAGTGAAATGATAAAAATGGATTAGTTTTCCACTTTGCAGTTGCAGTCCTAATTACACAATGCAGCTGGTGCTGCAGGAAAATCCATGCTGTTTAACAGTAAAGGAATTTAAGTGGAAGGAGTGAAGATGGTGTTGCTTTGCAACTGTCTCTTTTTTCTCTCTAATCCTTTTTTCCTTCTACAATTTTAAAATGAGTAGATGATGAGAAAGGGCAAAGGGACAAGGAGAGTACAAAAGACGGGTGGAAATGGGTGAGGGAAAGCATCAGTGTGACAGTGAGGGGAGGAAGATACGCTGCTACGATTGGCACAATGGCTGGGGAAATCTTGCTTGGACTGGCCCTGAAATTGCCCATTTCCCTCCATATCTTATTTCTCTCATCCTTTATTTGTCAGTCTCTTCTCTTTTGCCAGTTCTATTTCCTCCATTTTTCTCTTTTTTTTAAATTTTATTTTTAGCTTCCTTTCCCCCTTTTTTTGAAATTGTTTGAGTCAGTAACATTAACAGGATACCTTTTGGTTTCCTAAAAGTGATGGAAGACAGTGGTATCTCTTGCAAGTTAAAATAGGAACAAATGCTCATGCAATTTGTGCCATACAGCCTAAAGAAGGGACAATGTTTGTGTTTATAACTTCTGAGTTTGCAGAAGCTGAGTCTGGATATCTACCAAGTCTAAAAGAGAATGGGGATTCTGTAATATGGTTTTAACTTCATGAGCTGGCTGCTCCTTTAAAACACAAAACCCCCTGTGATATGAACATGTAACTCACCAGTGACTGCTTAGCATGACAAGGATTTTATAAAATTAAAACTCATTTAGATGTCAGCCTAAGGTTCTCCCAAGAATATTTGCATTTCCTTGTTTTCCTTTAATAAAGGTAATTAATGCCACTCAGTTGTTTTAGGACCACAACTGTAAACAGGATAAGTATGGGCTGTGTCAGGTCTGACAATTTTACATCGTCCTAAAGAGTCTGAAGTTCACAACACTTAATTATTATTTGCTCAAATTTCCAGTATCCTGTGCTCCTATGATAAGTATGACAATATCTGCTTACCTCAAAAAAAATGGGGACCTCATGAGCAACTGCAATCCTACAAGTATCAAGGTCATTCTCACGTCCCTTCAGAACAGAGCTGTTAAAAGCAATTGGTGTCAGATAGTATCTTTGAGCTAAACTCTGCCCACTTTGATTTGCAGTCAGACTTCTGCCATTCAGATGTTACCAATGTTCTCAAAGAATTTAATAAAGTGAACCGAGACACCAGCTATTCATAGCAATCAATCACCAGCATCCTCATCCACAGTTAGTGCAGAAAAACATATTGAAATAATGAGTTATTCAAATAATTGAATAATTGAAAGTAATGAAGAATATTGTATTAGTATCAAAGTCCCAGTAATCTTGAAAAATTCTTAATCGATTCTCAATCCTGTCTGTTCATACAACAAAATCTGGAGTCTGGAGGCTGTTTTGACCTAAAAATGACAGGCACCAACACCTTCTTTGCTGTAGCAAAAGTAATTCACTGCAACCAGACAACAATTAACACCATTTCACAGCTCCAATTATCCTTGAATGATGGGACTTATATTCAGCCCTGCTCGTGTTTCTGTTTTGTTCTCTTTAACTATTATTCTTATGGAAGTTTTGCCATCTCCTTTTGGGATCTTCCTTTTAACCGTTAATAGCAAGAGGATTATTTATTTTTGTTCCAACAGAAAATGTTAAAAAAATCTTTAAAAGACTGGAATTTTTTCTGTGGTGATATTAATGACTGTGCTATTCTGTGTAATCACACTTGTGCCTCATGAGGCGAAGCTCTCAATGAAGGGCTCAAATTGTGATGCAGAGCATATGACTTTGGTACAGATATTGTTAGGTTTTCTGCAAGTCAAGGTTACACTAACAAGCCAAAGCCTTTCTTTCATGTTGCTATGCAAACCTGAGATAACGTGGGTAATTCTCCAGGAATGAAAGAGAAGGAATATTTAGCACGGCAGAAGGACCGAGGAAATACAGACACACATCCTGTGGAAGTCGCCACAGTAGAAACACTTCTGCGCATGGACACAGGAATGTGCATCTCTCACTTGCAATAACTTTCTGGCCCTGTGTGGTCTTCGCACCTGCGTGCTGCCCAGCCCTGGTGGGATTCAGCTCTGCACAGGCAACAGGGCAGCCTCTGCCCTGCAGCACAGTTTGCTTCTCTCCCAAAGAACCTGCACCAGTTCGCTACCTCAGGGGAAGCAGCAGGGTTTAACCCATGGCAATTGCCCATTAACCACTGTCGTATCTTAGAAAACAAGAACTCTTGACAGAGGGGCTTTTCTGTCTTATTCTAGTGGTCAGGAGAAGATAAATCCTTAAGAGAAACTATTGCTCTTGCCTCATAAGTAGGCTTGCCCACTTACCTGTTTAATTTTTGATAAATTGATAAACATTTATGTTATTAAGGAGAATTAAAGACTGTGACAATAAAAGGAAAAATATAATAAAAAACAAAATCAAGGACATCAGCACTTGATCTTGTGAGAATAAAATATTGGATTAAAGAAAGGGAAAATTCATTCAATTACTGCAATATGAATAGTCTTGAGATGCCAAATATGAATACAAAATTCAATTTTTAATCTATCTAGAAGTGTATGTCTGCAGTCTTTGATTTAGACTCACGTCTAATGCAAATCACATTAAGTAGAAGAAAACGTTTGGAAGAAAGAAAAAAGAGCAGAATAAAATGTATAACCTTCTCCCTTCTCCCCCAGAATAAGACCTTGATCTATTAAGCATAGCACACAAAGGCCCTTAATATTTTCTCTAGATCAGTTTTTACCTCTGTATCACTTTTTTTTTTTTTTTTTAATCTTAATGGATATTTATGATAAACTTTGAGTTATCTAGAGGCCAAAAATGGGAATCTCTGCTGAAGGTTCTACTTTTAGCATTTCATGTTCCCTTTCAAAGAGAGATAACCCAATAAAATGAACACTAGAAATGAAACAAATGTGCATAAGCAGACTTTGAAAACAACAAAGTGTAATTTTCAATTAGGATAGTCTCCTTTCTGTTGTCCATTCCAAAGTGTACAGTAGACTAACAACATCTACAGATTATTTTTCATATTTGCCAAAGAAAATACGTTGTAACCCCATTTGTATGCAGTTGATGCAAGATGAAAATTATCAAAATAACAAAACCAGACAGTGTTGCCATATGTTCCAGTACAGAAGCAAATTATAGTACATTAACACCCCATCACTATCATATAAAAATGCTACAAAGAAAAATGTTCCCTAAAAATACCTACTAAAGAATTAAAAGATGGGTAAGGTAATGGTTTTAAATTAAAAACACATTTCCCCCCCCCCCCCCTTTTTTTCTTCTTCAAGGTTCCTCTTCTTTTTTCACTCTTTCTTCCCACTATTATTATTGTTACAGATTCTCTCATTAGTTCCTTTTACTGTCGTTACAGGTCTTGATGTTATCTTTGACCAGTAGCTCCAGGTATATTTTTCTTACAATTAAATCTTCCAGGAGCTATAGTTTAAATAGCTCAAGAATATGTAAGCTTCTTATGTCTGATATATCAAAAAATCCCGGCCCACACAGTAGTGGTCCTCAGAGCCTCAAACTGTAGTGTTATATATGCTGGCCTGTCAAAATTGCCTTTTTTTGTCAATATGAAACATGCGACTTGTCTAATTTAGTGTTTTAAAAAAGTCTAGATTTTCTCATTTCAACCCCATTTCTTTTTCCCATCAGAATTTATTTCCACTTGAAAGAAATCTGGGATTAAGGTAGGCTGTGCTTTGCTTTTCTATAGTTCTCGCTATGCATAGGTATTATTCTGGAATAAGAGTATCTTTTACTAGGTTAACCTTCAGCTGAATACTGAACACTTCACATATACACAAGGATGGAATGTTAAAAATGAGCTAGAAATATGAAAAGGACAAAAAGCCCTTGTATTCAAGGTTCTGTTTCCAAAGTATATGGATCTACTGGATTCTTCAGTTTCCCTTTTCTCTTCAGAAGAAGGGATAATTACCTATATGCTAATAATTACATTAAAAACTACAATGGAATTGCAGTCTTCAGCAGAAATGAAGAAGGAGGGCTCTGAGCAACCTGATCTAGTGAAAGATGTCCCTGTCCATGGCAAGGGGGTTGGACTAGATGATCTTTAAAGGTCTCTTCCAACCCAAACCAGTCTATGATTCTAAGGATAATTGGTAACATGACTGGTTATGGAATGTAAGAATGTGGACAGCTTGTCTCCAGGAATTCCAGTTTCTCTACAGGCGAGTTACTTTTCCTCTTTTATTGCTCCTCCCTGCACCCTCTTTTCTCTCTGCAGTTTCCAACCAGTCACTGTTATGAGAATCTTTTTCCAGATCCTCACTTCCATTCTCATACATCTCCTCACAGGTGTCCTCCCTCTTTTTTTAATAAAAATTCTTTATATGCTATCTCTAATAATTTGGGTAGATTCACCTGGAATTAGCACTGGAAACGCATCAGAAATCTTAAGAAATGTTGTGATTCCCACAAAATTTGTCAAAAAGAGGCTTTTCTCAGGACCGCTGGTTCTTGATGATGGTGTAGGTGGGCTTCTCAGCCCAGCAAGGTCTGATTGTCACTACTTTTCTGGAGCAGACATAAGACAAATAATATATTAGTCATTTATATGTCATTCTTCCACCAAAGTAATGATGTTAGAACATCCTGAAGGTCTGTGAACTGATCTAGTGAGCAGTGTGCAAAACCTGACTGGACTGACAACGACGAATTTTCTAGTCAGGAAAGGAGGGCTCTTTACAGGCTCCTTTGGAAGGACAGGCTGGGAAGACTAGGAAGTAGAGTTGCCCTTTATGTGAGAGAAAGCTGGAATGCACAGAGCTCTGCCTGGGAATGGATGAGGAGCCAACTGAGAGCTGATGGGAGAGGATTAAAGAGAAGACAGGTAAGGGTGACATTTTAGTTGGTATCTGCTACAGGCTGCCTGACCAAGAAGAACAAGTAGATGAGACCCTCTACAGAAAGATAGGAGCAGCGTCACATTTGCAGACCCTGGTCCTCATGGGGTATTTCAACCACTGCCATATCTGCTGGAGGGACAACACAACAGAGGTTCCTGGAAGTGCATCAACAACTTTCTCACCCAAGTGATAGTGGAGCCAAAGAGGAGAGGTGGTCTGCTGGACATCATACTCACCAACAAGGAGGGACTTGTTGGGGATGTTAAGGTCAAAGGCAGCCTTGGCTGCAGTAACCGTGAGATGGTGGAGTTCAGAGGTCCCTTCCAACCTCAACCATTCTGTGATTCTGTTAGGGCAGAAGATACTGGCAGCATCTACAAGGTCTTAAGTAGTCTAAATATTGGGATTATGATTTGCCAAAAGCATGAAAGAAAAAAATGCTTAAAGAACTGCACAGAAACAGACACAAGAAAGACAATGCAATGGTACCAAAAAAGTAAAATGCACAAAAAAAAAATAACAGGTGAAATAAATTTAGCCTCCCTATTTATTCCTCCTTTTGTCCATTTCAGCTTCAGCCTTTGATTCTGGTTCCAGGATGTGTTTCAACCCACAGACTACTCAGGAGGCACACACCTTCTGAAAACGTGTTGTTGACTGCCTGCTTTTACTGTCTAGATCTTTTTAATCTAAATACTTTTCATTTAAATTTGTTGCATATTAAATTCTCTCATATAAATTCTGTTCTCAGGTCCACCCAAGCCCTCTGTTTTTTCTCACTGTGAACTGAGGTGTATGTGCAGAACTTTCATTGAACAAAAGGGACTAAATATTGCTCCTAGTCTGTAGTGTGTAAGCCCCAGGGACTGCAGACACATTTACACTATTGGTGTAAACGAGATAACTTAGGTCCCAGAAACAGTCTAGCCATAGACTTGGCAGCACAAAGTTGCATGCAAACTAAATTTATCTTGCTGCTTCTGATGCAGAATAAGACCTTTAAGAGCTAGTCAGGCATTCCCTCAACATGTTCTGAAAGCTGATTTTATTCTGTTCACTGCATTGGAGTTGTCAAGGGATTTCTTAGATTGTAAGTTCTTCTGGGCAGAGATCAGCTAACACATTTGTTTAGTAACTACAAAAAAAGGCTGTCTTTTATGCTCTGTGACAGTACAAATTAATAATCATAAAGCTATAGTAGCAACAGGTCAAGTAGTGGTAAAACATACTGTTTGCTAAAAACCCACAGTAATCGAAAATTATTTATTCTGGAAAATTTCTAAGCAAACACAATAAAGAAACACAGGAAAGATGTTGTAAAAGTTTTTATCTGAGATATATAATGAAAAGAGCTTTAGCTACTATAAATAGCAAACCAGAAAACAATTCTATATTCTTATCAGCAGGTTGGGATGGAAGCAGATGGAGAAAATGATAAAAAATAGGATGGATGGAATTTTAGCTTCTGAGCTATACTGTTGAACATTTTTGCTTTTCTGAGATTTCCAGGACATGCAGATATGTTTCTGTTCAATTAAGGCTGAATTTGCCTCTAGTTACAACTCAGCATTTATTGACTTGCAAGGATCCTTATATTCAAGAGTTTATGTGCTGACTTCAGGTAAATCATAGTTCTCTACAGCATCATCCTCACTACTGAGGTATTTTATGTTTGTCCTTTAAATTACTTGCTCAAAGCAAAACTTGTTTTTCAAATGTGTAGTTGAATAACTAATTTCTCCAACAGCTTTGCAGAATATTTTCCACATGAAGTGCTAAATCTGGTTACTGTGCTCAGCTTTCCTTTTCCACATGGCTACTGATATGTGTTTACAGATTACTCCAAAATATCTACAAAATACAATAATATTATGTTAAGAAGTATTTAGATATGCTAGCCTAAACTGTGCTTTCAATTCATGATATTAACAGAATGATATAACAGATTAACTGATTAAATCTGAAAAAATAACTGCACCTGGTTTTGAATGTGGAGTTGTTATTACTGGTGGCATCATTAAAGTTGCTTTGAGATTGGTAGCTACAGCTTGTACTGAATCCCTTGGACCTGGGCCAACTCACATTAAAGTCAATGGAAAGAAGATTTTCTTGCACTGAAATTCATCAGAAATGAACTCACGACATTTAGAGCTGGCAAATTTCTATCTATTGGCTACTTAGTTTTCTAAAAGCATAGATGCTTTACCTACAGAAGCAATGATT
>NW_008825150.1:2990017-3013034 GCF_000699105.1 Pygoscelis adeliae
AAAAATAGGGATACTTTCAAAGGCACAATTGGCAGTCATGTCCTTCGCTCCTATTAAAATTCTCTTTAAATATTCCCTTTAATAACATGTTTTGCTCATATAGGGGGGCAGCCATGCTCAACCGAAAAAATGGAAAATTTTCCCATTTTATTTAATGGGAAAAGCAGCAGCTTTATCATGTCTTTTCTTCAGAATACACCAATGTTTTTAAATCTCAAATAAATTAGACAAGTATTATTATGCTTGTTTTTGCACATGGGGATATTGAAGCGCAAAAAGATGGAATTTCTCATAGTCACACATTAAATCACTGGCAATGCATGGGACAGAGTCCAGGACTCCTGACTCTCTATGAACCACTAGACTACACTGTCTCTCAGCACGATTTAAAGAGCCACCCTCAATCTCAGAAGACAGCTTTGTAAAATACAGTTTTGCAAAAGATTCTTGGAAGGGTTTCAGATGCAGTAGTTGTAATTCCAATTTTTTCCATTCATCCTATTTCCCAGGTTTTTGACTTAGCGATATGCTTTGGGATTAGCTCTTGAGAACTTTGAGTTTCAGCCAAACGTGGATTATGGATCAGATAATGTTAATTACAATTAATAATGTGGACATTAGTGTTGTAAATTGAGAATTTACCAGGGAATTAATTTTGTCACTGAAAGTTGGAATGATGCTATAAGGACACAAAATACATAACCAGGGACCAAAATATGAAAAAGACAGGATTTAAGGTTAACAATATTTGTTCTGAATGGAGCTGGATGAAAAGTAAATTTGCCTAAAGATCATAAATTGGTCACTCCATAATTATTCAGAAATTGAGAATGAGATTCGGGATAGATTTTGTTGCTGATATTTTTTCTGGATGAGATTCGTAATATTTGTTTAATTTAAATGCAGAGTGCAAGTACTCCCCATCAGGATGTGGTCTTCATATTCAGAGGAGATTTGAAGAAAATTTCCCACTTTCCAGAAGTATAGCCTTACCAGTGTTCTCTGTCAAAAAGCAAATATTTTCATTTGCTTTTGCTCTTTCACTTCTTATGAATATTTATTTAACAGGGTAGAACCTGGACTTTACATATTTTCCTATAAGGGAGCGTCCTCAGTAGGCTAAAAATTTACACATATGCTGCATTTTTACTGGTTGACTGTGTACAAAATGGTGGGGATCAAGCACAGGAGGGATTAAGAAAGCAATGATGTACAAGGGCCTGGTGTTTAAACCTGTAACTGGGTAAACCTCTGCCCATGCCAAGACTTTGATGATTCTGGTGGACATGATTAACAAAATGTCTGTTTTATGTTTAGTGTCTTACAGCACAACATTCAGGATTTATTGGAACAGGTGGATACATAAATATGTGTTGTTTCTATGTTCACATCAGCTTTTTCTTTGCTTTTCCCAGTGTAGGAGTTAGGTGTCAGGAACATCTATATGAATGATAAGGTTGAGTTAAAATATATGGAGAAAGATAATTATGACAATTTAGTGATTTGTTGCACTGTTCCTGAAAGCTATTCTTTCCAATCACAGAGTAGAAATTTTCTGTGTAAAATTTGGGAAAATGGGTAAATTTTTATGCTATGTCAAAATTTCAAAATTTACCTCTGAAATACAATGTCGGAAACAAATTCTCACAGAAAGTGTGAGTTTCTAAGTGCTGAATCAATATTTTAAAAAGTATTTTTTGGCATATTTAATTTCATGAAAAATTATAAACTGCTTATAACCATTGTGCAAGCAGCAAAATGTAACTTCTAAATTAGGTGTCCAGTTATTTTCTGTAGTATCATTAGAAATCTGCTGACTATATGGTAATATTTTCTCAGCCTTAGTTACTCTATATTGTTTAAAATTATTACACTGGAATCTCTTTGTCCAAATGAAAATTAAAAGCAAATTATGAAACCAGAAGTGATCACAATAATATTTTTTATAACAGACCTTCCAAAAAGCAAGACATTTATTGTGCTGATCCTGTTATTAAAATAGCTGAAAATTTTCAATGAACAGACATTTCAAAAAGACAAATTCTGATCTGTAGTTTTCATTCTCCTAATTTGAAGCAGAAAATGGTAGATAAAATCATTACTGTGGAAATGTTTCAACCAAGCTTTACACTTGTTCACATTTCTTTGACTTTCTCTCTTCATCCTTTCCTCAGCCTATTATGGCAATTATGTTACATTCTAAAATCCCTGTTAAATATAATATGATTTACTTTTTATCATTTACAGTGAAATACTGGCTTGTATATAAATATTTTATTGATACTATTACATATTTACTGCAGCTATACTAGAATGCTTGGTGGAAATAAAAACCATTGCGTGTGTGCTGGATATAAAAATTGTAAATTTGAACAAGGGTATCCAGCACATTTAATAAACACTTGCATATCAATATCTGAAAACGCTGAATGATGTAACAGACAGCAATGCCTTTGTGGCAAATTTTTTAGTTCATCCAGAATCCTTAACTATTAAAATGTGTTATTCGTGGTGCACAGGCATCAGCACACAATGTTGCAGAATGCTTAAAATTAGCAATTCCTGGTGGATGCTTTGAAAATATGTTATAAATATGGTATTTCACTTATTTTCAGCATCAGACTAACATAATGAAGCAACAGTCAAAAGACAGTGGAGATTTTGGAGAATGGCAGGTGACCAATGAAACTATGACAACAGTATTATAATAAATTCATCTCTTGAAGGGCTTCTGAAACTGTACAGGCACTTGAATTGTTAGTGTAAAATGTAAAATACAGAGTAAATTATATACATTTTCAAACCAAAGTTATAGTGTATTAAGCTGGGCTCACTGCCCCAGTGATGCAGTTACACAGCTCCAGGAGCAGACCTGACTGGAGTCTGAACAGAACAGGCACCCAAATATATATGCATCTGATTTTGTGGATCTAAAGGCATGCAATGGTTTGCAGGTCTCACTCTTGAACGTTTAGATATATGAGGCCTGATTTCATAATTCAGTGGATCTTTTCACAGTATTATCTTTTTAACACTGACATAATTTTTTCCTGTTCCTTGCAGAAATACCAAGCTAGCAGAGAATTGCTCTAAAACAAATTGAAAACCAAACCCAAATGAAAAAAAGAAATCTGAGTAAGGCAGTGACTGAGTCTGTACTATCTTGCTGTAGAATATATTAAATTTAATATTACAACATAGCATTACCATCTTTAAAATCTTAAATAACTTCAGCTAGAAACAACACTTCAGTTTTTGCAGTCATTCTTTTATGCAAAGCCATGCTGGAAAACAACCTTATTTAAAGTATTTTAACTCAGTAGTTTTAAACTTCTTGGATAAAAGAACATAGAATAAGCCAACAAAAGAAATAAAATCCTGCCATGGTATCTGATGCTAACATCTCCATAATACAATTTCTTAGAAGACAGAAATCTACCTGGTTTGTCTCTTTAAACTAAATTCAGAAGGATTTCCTCAAATATACTTAAGGCCTGAAGTGTGACTCGCTTCAATTTAGGATCTAGAGAGAAAGAAGAAATAATTGGTCTTGCAAAAAAAAAAAAAAAAAAAAAGATCAGCATAGGAAAAAGAAACTGCAATGCAGAAAATCATCAGTAATAAAATGGGAGTTTCAGGCAATGATTTCTGGAGCAGAAGTAAGGTAAGTGTTACATGACTGAAAGCAGGGATGGTTCCTCCTGCTTACAGGTGGGTCAGGTAGATCTGAACAGATCTAACCAATTCGTGTGGCATCACTCTCTGATCAAGGAAGAGAAAAGAGAAACTCTGTCCAGGAAACTTGTCATACAAAGGGATGTGTCCATCCTACCAGGGCCATATTCACCCTCAAACAGATGGCAACTGTATTTTAAAGCAACGAGCCCATGATTCTCTGGCAATTGTGATGGTTAAAATGTGGGCCCAGACCTAGGTGGTTCTCCTGGCACTGTTGCAGGCAAACAGGAGAACAGTCCTCTGTAGGACATCAGCCTGGAAGGCAGGTTGTCCATGGAGCTGCTTTGTCGTGGTTTGGGAGCAGTACCCTTATATCATAGGCAGCGCTGGTCACAATTACTGCCTGTCACCAGGCTGCCAGAAAGCTCCTGTAATAAGCTTTCTTCTACTTGCTTGGAACTTCTGATAGAAAATTGAAGTCAAAATGGTCCAGCTATTTCCTAGGATAAGATCAGAGAAAAATATTTGGGACAATGATAAAAAAATCAATATATCTTGACTTTGAAATGCTCTGAAGAAAATATCTGCTTAGGAACAGAACTTAAACCTACAAAGAGAATGTCTTCATGTCAAGCAGGGCTTTTTGTAGCCTCAAAAACATCACTAAACTTTTCAAAACCTGAACTTCGCACATGGCTGTTGTCCTGGCCAGGTAAAATTTCTGCAGATTCTGTATTTGCTGAGCACGCACAAATCTGACATCTGATGAGACAGCAATGTGCATTTTCTTATCACAACATAGCATAACTGCACTACACACACACTGTCCCTTGGGCATGGGATAACAGAGGGACAAGTGACAAAATCAGACTTTGTAAGTACTTGTTCTTTCCAAGATAATGGAATGCAAGATACTAGAATTTCACCATTTCTTGGCTGCTGGGAGCACGTGTGCTATAGGCTATGCAGCCCCCTACTTACAGAAGACCCTATAGGGTAGCGTACAATCTACAGCCACAACCGATCCATTGTGCTATTCGCTCACATGAAAAAAGTCTGTTATTGAAGCTACTCTTTGCAAAGCTGCAGATGAACCTTGTGGACAGAAATATTGCAGTTTCTTTCTTTTTTCTTTTCTTTTTTTTTTTAAATTTTCAATAAAACATACAGAAAGGTATATTAAAATTTTATTATTAAAACTGAAAATTCAAGATGGGTTCTGGAGCCTTGAACTCACCACCCAAACAACGAACACCACTAAACGGCAGCGTAAGAATGCATGTCTTCAGAGCTACACTCAACTAGAGCAAGATAAATCAAGGATCAAACTGCCCCACTGCCTTTTCTTCCTGCAATTCCTTGCATTAAGCACTTTGCAAAAGAAGCAAAAACATCCCACAGCCACAAGTCTGATCTTCTACAGAGCTTTGACTCATGCAAGAGTATACAAAGGCCTGTCCTCTGTACTCAGTGAAATAAGAGTCTGAGCGAAAAATACTCATACCCATGTAACAAAAAGACAGTATCACCATCTATAAGAACAAAAGACTCAAAGTGAAATTGCACAAGAAACCTGAATTTTGATGTGTTCGGATTTTCGGGAGTATGTTTCTGCCATCTTAACAGCATTATTTTAACAGTTTCTTTTTTCTGTGTG
This sequence comes from Pygoscelis adeliae, assembly GCF_000699105.1. Lineage (NCBI taxonomy): Eukaryota > Metazoa > Chordata > Aves > Sphenisciformes > Spheniscidae > Pygoscelis > Pygoscelis adeliae. Next base: position 2,995,353 of record NW_008825150.1, read on the forward strand.
TGTTCATGTGTTGAATTATATTATCTAGGCCAAAGTTTTGTTCTGTCTCCAGGTGTATAATAAGCTTCAGGAAGACAATTATCACATGGCAATTTCTTCATACCTGAGATTTCTTTCAATATACATTTCACACTGATATGCTCACAGAAAAGCCAATCTACTTATAAAAATCCTGTTTCTCCTAAAAGCTCAAATGGAATGCAGAGAGCGAGATTAACATTGTGGTTTCTGTTTTTGATTACTAGGTGGCATAAAGATACTGCAGTAAATTAATTAATATATACAGCAACATGGAAATAATGTTACTCTGAGCAAGGACACAAGTTTTGAAGGTACCTAGAAGACAGAGCACACATCTCTGAAGGGACCAGAATATGGAGTCATGAAAGCTGGAAGAGGAAAGAAATAGCTGTATATTTATATACACAGTGACAGAAAAGGAAACTGGTCAACTAGATCCCTTGTATATGTATATTAAAATTAGCAATTGGGTTTTAAACAGGTTTAAACCCATTTAAAACACCACACTACTGCAGAGTAGTTGAAACAGGTAAATAAAAGTAAAAAACAGATAGTGGATTATAACTCTTTAGAGATTCCATCTGATAATTAAATCCGACAGCTAAATAATAAGGTTTTACTGATTCTATTACCTGACATCCGCATAAGGTGATCTGACCTCTGAATAGAAATACTGTTAATTAATCTCATTCAGCAACATGCTTAGCAGGTAAGTAGCACCAAGCAACCAACAATATAAATATAGTTAGCACATTTATTATATAAGTAGCCCCAGGCATTAATTATTTTAATGCTTAGTACCATTCCAGCTTCTTTTCTGATACTGAAGAAATATGTATAGGCTGAAATGGTGATTTCACAGTACAGTTAGCTAATAAAATTGTCTTCTTGGTATTGGATATTTACTTCTCAGTTGAATAGTGTAAAGGTACGCAGTTGTTACAGCAGTTTCACCAGCACTAATGAGACAGTTTCCCTTGAGCTGCTGCAACAATATTAGTGGTTAATTTGGTTTTAGAAGTTTATAGCAATAGTTTTAGTTTATGTCTTCGTAAAGTTTGGGAAAAATCACTGCAAAGAAAACCCTATACCAAATGCTTTGGACAAGGAAATGCATTTTCCCTCCATCTTATCTGGGCACATGGAAACGAGCTACCGCCCAGTACAACAGAACTTGTGGTCATTGGCATATTTACTTCCTTTGGAAGTTGGTCAGAATTTCACTGAAAGCATCATAGGATTTTTCTGTAACAAAAATTACTAGGATATCTGTCTTACGCAAAATATAATATTACCAAACCCACACCAGTTGTGCTTACAATGCAGTGTAAGAGCATGCGTGTGGCAATGTTTGAGATCAAATTCACCAGCCACCCATCTCTTTTGCTTTCAGAAATGCTCTAAATGACTGCTCTGAGGCAGCTTACATGTTACTGCTCTAAGAGGGAGCTTTGGATGCATCTTGTGCTTTTGTATATTGTTGATGTTGTCACACTTACGAAGAAGCCTTAAGGACAGGTCCAGGAGATCTGCAACTGTTTGAGCAGCCTCCAACCAAGCCATTGGCCCGTGAAGCATATTTGACAATTTGGGTAGGCTAGACTGCATACCACCTATCCTAGGATAGACCCTGGCATCACCTGTCACAGGGATGCATGCATTAAAGTCTTCCTCCTTTCATTCCATTACTCTTGCCTTTCTTCTGCACATACGTGAAACTGGGAGCCCAGCACCATGTCATCCACCATCACATTTCATCTCGGAATAAGGTCTCCTAGGAACCACTCACTGCCAGTTGGCTGCTGTGTGACACATCAAGCTACTGATCATCAGCTATTGCAAGTGCAGTTACCCTGGAGGAAGCATAACTGCTGCAGATGCCTGCTTCCAGCCTTTCTCCCATCAGCGCCATCGCCTCCTATCTCCTCCTATGAGCTTTGGAAATATCTCTAGAAATATCCTGAGAAGCTGGACTGGGAGCCACTCTTGGACTCCTGCCCCTGAAACACCCAAGCCCATCAATGAAGGCTAGATCCACCGCAAAGCCCAGTTGGCAGGTAGAGGACAGAAAAAGCTTTCATAGCTGTCTCTTCCAACTTCTGCGTGCTGAAGGAGATTAAACAGGTCAAATACTTCTGCCTACAAAATGCAATGGGTATCGAAATAGCTTGGAAGACTGCCTGTGGCCCAGGGCTATCTGTAATGCAGGCCAGATGTAGACAAGGCCATTGATCCTTAGCATCACACTGGGGAATTTAATTAGTATTAAATAAAAAGGTAGAGGCAAATTAATTCTATACAAAGGGAGGTTGAAAAGATCAAAACTGTTTTAAATGGGGGCTGTTTTACAAATGGATATACAGAAAATAAATTGAACATGGTTATCTTCCTTCTGTCCATTTAAATAGGAAATTTAAAGGCAGTAAATTTAAAAGTGACAGAAATAAATTCTTTTTATAAGACCTGGGGAACTCACCACCACAGAGTATCACAGACACTTAACAGGATTTAGAACAGGTTTAGCAATTTATAAGTATAATGAATATTTGTGATAATAACTGAAGGAAAAACATCTTCAGATTGAGGTCATATCACAAGCTAATGAAGGTTAAGAGGAAACTTCCTCTAATTCAAATTAATCTTTAATTGCCACTCCTGGGTTTCCTGTGCTGTTATCTGAAGCATCTGACATTGCTAGTGTTGATCAGCAACAGGAGTGCCTATGCTCACAGCATAACATTCTGCAAAGCAAGACCACTAACTTAAAAAAAACCCCAGATTTCTATAAAAACACTGTAATTTCTATTGTAAGAAATAGCCACTAAGAAAATATTTGTGTGTGTGTGTTTGTTTGTTAACTGTGTGATTTGGCAGCATGTTGTGCATTGCCTATGTCACCCTTTCACTGATGGACTCTCCCTTCCCCAAGCTGCAAAAACAATATCCACCAGTAACACTCTACCAGTCACATCAAAATGTGAAACACGGAAAAGGCACCGCGCAGGGATGCAGGATGCAGAGAAAAAAAAAAGACAGACAGAACTGTGTGCCTGAGTTTCTTTGATATGCTTTTGTCAGGCTGTTCCAAATGATTGTCTTTAACAGCAACGGGGCAATGGAAAACATCCTTTCATTTTTAGAATAAATTACATACAAATCAGGACATGCAGTTTAAAGGGTTCTATATCTGAGTATTTGTTGCGTATTCAATTTTTAAATAATCATGTCGAAGCTGCTCCCCAGTGGCTGTCCTTTTTGAGTTACAGAAATGATATTCCAGAATAATTTTCTTCAAACAAAATTTATATATAATATTTCAACCAGTGGAGCTTGGCTACTTGTATTCTTATGAAAATGCGAATGCGGGTTATTCAGTGAAATTACTACCTTGGTAAAGGGACGACGAACTGTCACCCCAAGTTTCTCTTGCCATTTCAGTAGATTAGCAATATTCTTTTAACTTCCTGTTCTAAAATGTTTCTTTATTAACATCATATTTCATTAAAATTTTCTAATGTACCACTAGGGGAATTTTCCCTTTCAATATTATGCCAGACTGAAAATCTATTCTATTTTGTTAATCACTGGGAGAATACATAAAATACTCAGATTCCTGGACAAATGGTAGAACAAAACTACAAAAATAATTATTAGTACCAATCAAATGCTTCCAAAGCCACTTTACAGTTATGACAACTAACAAATTCACACACCATTTACATTAAGAAAACAAGTTTGTGTGTGTCCATTTATTTTCTCCTTTACAATGCTTTCCAAAACCAGAATTTTAAAGATTAAAATGATTTCTCCTAAGGACAAACTAAGAATTTAAGAAATCCCACTGTAAGTGGGTATTCGTGTTTTTGAAATGGCTCACCAGAAGCTTACATCAGTGGTTCCAGGATGTCACAGCTTTTTTTTTTTTCCTTACTGACAGTTTTACTTCCTGATAAATAAATAAATAAATTTTATTACTTAAATAAGCGTATTTCGGTCTACTGCAAAACACATATCACATATTGACTCTAATCTGAAAGTTAAAAAAGAACATCAGATTCTTGGGAAACCAGATCTCATGCATCTTAGGATACTTTTAGCCAAACATTTTACAAGCAAGCCCTCTGAGTGTGATTTATTACTTATTGAACCGCTTTATAGGATTTGACTGGAAACTCCAGAGACAGCCACTAATCTATTAGTGTACACACACATCTTCTCCCACAAACTTTTACACAATTAGGCCAGGCTATAAATTTAAATATAAGTGCTCATTATCTTAGCTACACAAATCTTTAGTTAATTTTCATACACTATTATGGAATATGGGTCAACCTCATTATTTCCTGTCTACCGAGGATAATTCCTCCTTCCTGTTCATAAAAGCTGAATGTCATAACCTATGAATTAAAATACTTGCCTTGTATTCTAGCTATTATTATTATTACTATGCAAGTTCCTCTAGAAACAGGACTTTTTGTTCTGTGCCTACAAGTTCAAAGCCCAAGGTGAAACTTCACACTAAAAATTATATGTGATTAAACTGGAACCTGGCAGAGACACAAACCCAACACGAAGAGTTCAACTCATTAAAAAAACATCAGGCAAGCAGGTGCTCGGCAGTTTTGGTATGACTGAGTCACACAGCAGATGGGGGTGAATACTAAGGGGCAGATCTTAGCTGGCGTATATTGTCCGAGCTCTGCTGGCTTCAACAGAGCTGTCACAGTCTACATCAGCAGAGATATGCCCCTGAATACTGCATACAAAAAAGCAGCTAGCTGTGTATGTGACTTAGAAGCAATGGTAAGAGGTACAGTACTGTAACATGAGGCACAAAATCCCACCTTAAAATCTTAATATTTCATGATTAAGGTAACTTGAATTCCAGATTTCTTTTTAATGTCTGCATTTTTCTTTTTTGATGTGTAGATTTTAATTAATAACTCTCTCTTCTTGCTTGAATGGAAAAAGTAAAGATTTTAGGATATAAACTTGTTAAAAACAGTATAAATGCTCCACTATTAACAAAGTTTTATTAATAATAAGAAGAAAACTGTGGTGTTTTCTAAACAAGGATGACCAAGAATGCTCCAAGCTCTGGTATTTTTCAGTGGGGTGTACAGTTGTGTACAGGCATTTACAAAATGAGCCTTTTAAACCCCTTACAAAAGTAAGACACAAATTTAAAAGTTTGTTTTCTGCAGTTTTAGGGCCAAATCCTTATTTCAGAGGATTTCCCTCCATTTGCATAGAGGTCTGCCAGCTATAACGATCCTATAGACCCTCTGAGAGGGCTATTGATTTTAAGCTTTTGTCATCCTGGTAACAGCATACATGCTTCATCTTCCCAAAGTCCAAATGTTTGGGATGCCAAGTGTCAAATTCTGTGAATCACCTAGGCTCCTGACATTAGATAACAGGGCATATGGGTACACAAGTATTGGTCATATGAGAGGTATGTCGTGTAAAGGGAATGGGATGCAGTTGTAGCTGGTCAACAAGATGTTGCCCAGGAGGACTCATTGCAGCATAGGGCTGTGTTTGACTATGAACCTCAGCCTTTCCCTGCGCTGGGATCTTGTGTACCCCAGATCCAGCAGCCGGATGGGTTTCCCATGTGGATGTGGTGGGGCTGTGCTGAGAAAGTCTGAGAGAGAAGCAATGGGGCAATGGGAGGTGAGAGCTAGTAAATGTATTGCAAGAACATGTGAGACTCAGCATGTCTAAACTGGTTCATATAGGAGAAATTAATGCCCCAGCCTGGGCTGTGCCGTACTAATTGGAGTTGGAGGGTGTCTGACAGCTAGAGCCTACTGCAGTGAATGGGACTTGTGGCTGAAATGTGATGATCCAACTGTAAAATTTCATCACTGTGTATGATCTTGCACCATACCAGTCCAAATGACAAACTCCGGAAAGCAAGTAAAAGTCTTGGAATATGTCAACTTTTCTTCTCAACAGGGTAAATTGGCACTGTTCCTGATCACAGCAAGCCAGAGCGCTCTGGTCAGTATTATTTAAAAGCAGATACAGCTCACAATCACATAATGAACCTGTGGTTGCTGTCAGATTGAACTGACCTGCAACAATTTTTTATTTGTGCAATCATCCTGTCCTACAAATTCTTAATATTACAAGGATGAACACAAACCTGGACTAATTGTGAGCACAGTGTTATGCAGGATTGGGCCCTGTTTGTGCTAACAGAGCCTCTTCACACTGACTTACTGTGCTTGTTAATTAACATGACCTTGTAGGTCATCATTTTCATTTAAGGGAAATGCTTAATGAGCACTCTACTTAGTTGTTCAAAAATAATTGGAGCCACTTAAAAGCACAAGAGTCCTTACAGAAGTACCTGCCCTGCCACACACCCACAGGCCTGAGACACTAATGTCTTTTCTGGAGGAGCAGGGATTTATTTTTTTTCTTGGACAAGAAAAAGGAAGAAAATTTGAAGCTTCAGATATTATCTGAGGGGGCTAATTCCTCCCACCCCCCCTCCAATGTTGTTAAGGAAACATCACTTAATCAGAGGCTGAGAGACCTAAGCACTAAAGCATCTATGCCCACTCCCCCCACCTTTCCAGTTACTTTTCTAGAGTCAGTTTAGGTTATTTTGTTGACAAAGAGCAGAATCATGACATCACTAAGTCCAACCCAAGACAGCCTTTGGCATCCACAGGGAGGGAGTTTTGTTTCACCTACCAAACCCCAGAAAAGTCACAGCAGCCATCTGGACGCGGGGTCTGCAGGGGGGCTGGCCTGACACCGCTGCCGACAACCCCCAGTTTCTGGAACTTCAATGGCAATGTCACTCCTCATGCTCAGCTTGATTTTCCCATCCTGACTTATAGACTACCTCAGTAATTCTCAGTCTATATATCTTGAGCTCCATACAGCCTCCAGCCTTCACCTGAGTACTGCCCTTCCTGGGAACTGTTGGTGGCCCTGATGAGAAAGTGCCCGAGCAGTTATTGAGGGGCATTGCTATGCCTTCTAATTCACTTAGTCCTTGGTGTGATGAATCCTGAGGGCAGAGGGTGGTCTACCCCCAGTGACTTCTTCCTTTGTGACAAACACCCCGTGTCCCTTCATCACAGCTGAGAACTGTGAGAGGAGTCAGGAGAGCCCTGCTCTGACCAGGGTGGTAGTGGTGTGACAAATCATTACTTGACATCCTCCCTTTTTCCTGCCCAAGCAGTTTATTCTGTCACCAAATACACTGTATTTTTTAGGTCCCCCACCATATTGATCCCATGGTTGTTCCCATCTCTGACCCCAGCTTTGCTTCTCCTGCTACTCCTAAAATTCTTGTTGAACAGGACAGAAAATGCAACAAGGTCACCATCTTGGCTTGCTCTGAGAACAGAGTCCTTACCTTAAACTGTGCCTCCCAAGCAAGCAAAGGGGAGGAAAGGACTATACTCATCAGTTAGTGAGAAATTTCCCCCTTCCCAAAAATGTTCCTGTTCAGACAGCCCAACTCAATGGAAAGACATTTAAATTTCCCAGCTTGCAACAGGGAAACCTGTTCGCATCCATCCCCCCATGCGCCCGTGTTATCACTCATCATCGCAGCTACAAGAGTCAGGCAATGTGTTTTGATCCCTCTCCATTCCAACATCCTACTATGGCTGAGAGACCAAAATGTTACTTCCCATATATAATGCTTTAATTCTTCAGGTCCCCATGAATCAGAGACGATGCCATGCTAATAGCCTCTGTTGCAACTGTAAGATTGAATTCAGACTGCCTGTGGGAGGAAAGGTTGCAGGATCAAGTATATTACTCTCAGATGATTCCAAAATGGCTCCACCAGGTCAATTATTGCAAGCTATTATGGTATCTGTCTCCTGTGTTCATATAGACTGAGTGCAAAGCCTTACTTAAATTACAGATTTGAATGGAACAGTAGTTACAGCCTCTATATAGAATGAATGACGTATCACAGTGCTTACGTATGAGTTATTTTATGTTCATTTATAAAGAGAAAAGAAATAAGTTATCACCTAGGAATGAAGCTACTTGGTACCCTTAGCAATCAGATACTCCTCTTCTGCATGTTATATTAGTATGTACTTTTACCAGTTGAAAACTGGACAGTATACGCAATTCAACACTTAAAATTTATTTGAATCCTTAATGAAAGAATGTTGCAGCTGATCTGACTAAAACTAAACAAAAACGATAACTGCTTCCTGATAGTTTATTAAATGATGAACAGAAGACTGTAAAGGAACTGTCTGGTACAGCATAAACAACAGCTCTGACCAATTAAAAATGTATATCACCAAGACACAGACTTTCATGTTATGGAATAACTTTAGTGGGTTTCTATCAAAGGCTGTCTCAATAGAGATCTGATGAGAGACAGAGATCTGATGAAGCTAGACAGAGAGATATCATGAGCATCCAGTACCAAGATAGATATTATTAACATCAAGAAAAACAAATATTAATTAGATGTCCATAATGAAGTTTCAGCATTTCCGCAGCCTTGTATAGGTTGAACTTCAATACTGTACATGTCAAATCGCATTTCTTGCATCATTTTCTTTTTCACTTGCAGAGTTTTGATGACATCCCTAACTTTCAAGCATGGTGATTTTTCCCAAATGTCCTTTCCGGCTGGTCAGTGAGGAAGATCAGAGACAGTGAATTTGGGCAATATATTTTAAGGTATATATTTTAAGGTAGCAGCTGACTTTGCTCTGTGGGTCAGCATTTCCCATCTGATGACATCTTTCTCTTAAAAAATATTATGAAGTGAAAGAATAAAAAAAAAAAACCATGGCAAAAGAACTAATTGTGATCTTGCCTTCAGCTTGACCTTGGGTTCAGGGCAAGGTACCCAACCTCTCCTGCCACTCCACACCCTCCAGCCTCACTCCACCGAGTGCCCTGCTCTCGCTGGCAGTATCACTTTCCTCTGCATTCTTGGCAAACAGTCAGACATGATTCTGCTTTCCTTCCTCACTCAGACACGCTCTCAGAAGTGACATGGCCCTCCTGCAGGGTACTGGCTTTCTAGACAGCAGATGATTATTGATGTTTCAGTGAGATCTGGGTGGGGAAGCTTACTAATGCGATGTGAGGCTGTCTGAAGGACAAAGAGATGAGATCAAACTTTATTGCTATAAAGGACCACAGACTTTGGAAGAATTTTTGCTTTTGAGGGGTAACCAGAACCATACATTCACTAGCATTACTTTCAAAGAAAACCAGTCCTTTGCTTTTGTTATAAACTAAGGCAAATCTACAATTTTTAGATCAATAATGTAACTTTCCCTTAAAATCTAACAGTTCCATGGGAAGGACTATGGATCATAGCTAATCAATACATGTTTTCAAATCTGGAGTACAAAATATGTGAGAGAAATAGCTTCTGGTTACGTTGGTTTCACTGACATGGGTGAAATATCTCTAATCAGGAAGAATCTGCTTGATGAGCTTGGAAAGCATGGGACAGAAGTTACCCAGGGGATCGGGATAGTGGGATAGTGCGGGATAGGGATGCCCAGGGGAATCTGATGCTCATAAGTCTTTTTTAACTCTTTCTGGATATGTATGGAACCAAAAAAAAAAAAGGATTAAGTAAGTTTCTTTGTCATTTTGGAAGCTGCATAAATTTTTTGGGCTATCTAACCTCAATACATAAAGGATTGCATAACTTGCTCCCTTTCTCCATTTCAATATCTGGTGTGTTTTACATTAGTGCTTCTGATGTGACTTCGTTAAAGCTGTAAATATGGAGATGGAGGCACTCTTTCTCAAGCTATATTTATGAAATCTCAACCGACACTTTCTCAAAGGATCAAATGCAACTCTACAGCTGTGGAGTCTTGACCCTGCCAGAGTTGGAAGTCAGCAGAGAGACTTGCTGGGGGGCTGGGGGAAGTCCCAGGTGCACCCAATTAAAATTCATCCAACTCTCTGAAGGGAAAGCTGACGTGAACTTATCTATGAATTATCATCTCTTGGGATCCTGCATCCTCAATTCTAGGGCTCAGAAAAATAATTCTGAAGACATAAATGTTGCCTTTCCAACATACCAGATATTTGCAAAGCATTTTGCAAATGTTACTAATTTTGCCTTATCAAAATCAGTACTTCAGAATATCATGCAAGTTGTCCAGCTCACATCAGTCAGACTATCAATGAGTAATGACAGCCTGGAGGAGTAAAACCTGAAGATTAAGAACCTAACACTGCCTGATGGTTTTTTTTTACTTCTCTTACAGTTTTGAAACTGACATTGACTCCAAAAGGAAAAAAAAAAGAATTGATTTTATTTTGTAATTACATATTTACATATTAAAGTTTTATTTTACTCACTTGAAGAATACATTCTCATCTAGGATACTTCATCTGCTTCCTTATATTACCATTTCTTCCTATGCAAGACTGAAGATGGAAGCAATTGGCATACGAAGAGAAAATATTAATAAAGGTACCTCAGTTCTATGACAAACCACAATAAAGTGTTTCGAAAAATATTGTGCCTCCCAATGGCACCAGAAAGAGGTGGGACACACAGTACCTGAGAAACTGCACCTCAATTGCTAGAACACCATTTTAGTGAGTGCTTTGAAACTCTGACAGGCTGACTCGAAGTTTACAAAATTTGATATTATCTTTCAGCACAGTTGCAGCTGTGAAAGTTCTGTTAAATGCTGAAGAAAAAATACTTTCCTTTGACCATAACTTAGCTGTCAATTAACTCAAAGTCTATGATCTTCCTTTCAAAATACCTTACAATATTTAGCCTCTGTTCTTCAAGACGAGCATTTTTCATTGTCAGTAAAATGAATGAAACTTGCTAGCACTTAAGAGAAAATGCTAAAACTGTTAAAAACTTCATTTTCTTTTAAAGAACTTGGACATGTTAAAATACATATATAAGGATGTAAAATGATCTTTGTATTTTAGTGTCATTTAACAAGGTAAAGCTCAACTTCAGCAGTCAGGTTAAGCTAGCAGGACTTAATTTTGAAGGAAGACCATGGCTAAACAAGTGGGTTGAACAGATAATAGCACAAAGAAAAGCACAGCTATTGATGGCTTAAGATGGCTGATACATCCCATTTTAAAATCATCTTTAATTACTTAAATATTTTGTACATCTTAAACCATTTAATGTAAAATTTTATGTGCTGGGTATCCGCTATACTAAATGAGACCAGGAATTCGAATTCTTTTTAATAAAAACACGGAATTAACACATAACTTAATTCACACAAAAGGGATTGGACTAGAGTTAGTAATGTAGCCTAAGTTTGGGTTTTCCTTACCTTGAGAGTTTAATGTTGAAAAAACCCTTTATTTTTTTAATGTATTGGACACAATCGTGTCGTGGTTTAACCTCAGTTGGCAACTGAGCACCACAAGCCGCTCGCTCACAAATTTAAGAGCTGTATAAATTAAGAGCTTTCAGAGACACATCTTCTGCCTGAATTCTACAAGGAACTGAAACTAATCTTGGGATTGGTGGTGTGTAGAACCCACACTGGGACTTTGCTGCAAAAAGACAGCACGGGGCCCAGGGTGCAGCCTGGAGAACAAAACGAGGCTTAGGGCCATTTTTAAATTTTGCCGAGGGATAGAGTCCATTGAATTTAAAGAAAACTGGCGTATGAAAACTGGCTTCCCACCACAGCAGAGCTTCCCAAGAAGTGTGCAGGCTCACAGCATGCCTGGCATGCCTGTGGATTCAGGACCTGGCTTCTGGCTCCTCAGCTCCAATGCTGAGACTCCTGGGACTGCTCTCAGCTCCTTAGGAATAAACAAGGTGCTCCCTCAATGTGAAAACAACACTGAAACGTTTTTCTAGAATCACAATTTTTGAAAAGTTATTCTTAGTAGGTTTTTTTAAGACTTCTAATTTTCTTTAAACTCACCATAAATAATGGAAAAAATACATTTGTAGGTTATAGGAAAATATAGCATTGCTAAAAGCCCCCAAGCATCTGATAATTACAAGGCATTACAAAGGTGCACAGTACTGAAACAAGAGTGAAAGGTAAAATATTGAATGTCCAAAAGCCTCAGCCTTTAACTGATCTCCCTTTCTAAATGCTTGACACATGCCATAGGAGATGGTTTTACTGGCCTAAAGGGGCATACGAGGAGGCTCTAAACACACTAAGAAAAATTTATGGAAATCTTAGCTTCATTGTAAAAGCACAAATTTTACATTACCCTCTGACACCTATAGACTGTCTTCCTCCTGTTTTTCAGTTTTACAAAAAATATTTATCACTGTTCATACAAATACAATTGTATAAAAAGAAAGTTCATGCATTAAGGAAGATGCAGTTCACACCACAGTGAGGTGATGCTAAAATTGTCTCAGCTGTCTCCCCCCCCCCCCCAAAAAAAAAAAGCTCTTTTTTAAGAGCACGGTGCCACAGAGTGCCTGGGAACTTGTGCTGACCTTGTGCACCTGCGATTCTGTCTTTTGGAAGATGGAAATGGATTTTCTTTTTTTAAACATATGAAGTACTAGAGTGCTGTTTGTTCTATAGCTTGTAGATTTACTAGAGCAAAAGAAATGAGAGCTTTAGTCAAATGTGAAGGCAGGCCTCCCTCATGAGATTACAAAATCAATCAGCTCTTGTTTACTGTACATTGACAGAGTCTCCTGCTGTGGCTAAGTTGCAGAGACTGTTAAAACACTAAACAACATTACCAAAAACCTTATCTAGTTGGCTGAGTGAATTCACTTGTCCCCTGACACACAAGTAGCTTTCTCATTGGCAAATAGTTGAGCCAATAATATTTCAGTCTGGGGTGAGAAAGGCATACAGGAGAGGATGGGAAGAGGCCCAGAAAGGCAAATGTGGGTCCTTATGGCAGAGCACTGCTTTCCTCAGGTGTTTCAAATTCACTCCTTGGAGTGAATTCCTCTGGAGGAATAAGGACCAAACACAGACAAGGAGCTAGTGACGTCCCTGAAGAAATCGTGATTTTCAGTGAGGAACTGGAGTATTGAAGATGTTATAAGAGATGGAGCTCTTTCATGCTTATCACTTCAGCTTGTATGCTGGAATGGATGGGATTTGGGTACACTGGTGTGCCTTTACCCTTGCCATAAATGCTATGGGACTCCTAAAGGCCAGTCTCACATCTCTTTGACAATTTCAGCAGAAAGTATCCCTATTATTAAGCTGAGCAGTTGGGTCAGGAGTGCCTAAAAAACATGTGCTCTCTAACAAATCATCAGGACCACTTTCTGCACCGAGATTAGAAATGCCCCACTGACCTTATTTATACGCCAAGAGTGGAGACTCCAGCCTGGCATATGTTACAGGTTCCTAAGGTTGCACAGCCAAACAGCTTCACATCACCTTGATTCAAGGTACATGTATTTCATAATATACTTATTTTCTTCACGCCAGTTTTAACTCAAATTTAACCAAAAATTCCAGAGCATTTTTCTTGGTTTAATTTTCACTGTTTGGAATAGTAAATCAGTAATATTTCGTCAAAGATGAGAGGTAAATGATGCTTCTATGGGCATAAATGTCCACCTAGATTTATGATTTTTGTGAGAAAAGATGGTTTCTATTGCTGTATTTAGTCTCTGGATTAACTAATAATGCAGAAACTTTGGCATATATGACTCAGTGTAAATTGTAATTTTTATTTGCTCTCTCATCTGTGGTTTTAGCCTCTTAAATGACAAGGTCAGACAACATATTACCATTATCCTTTGTGGAGTGTACTAATAAAGACTGCAGGACACGATATAGCAAGTTCACCAAAGCAGAAAAGCAAGCTGCTTGTAATGCACTTACTTAAATGTTTTTTTTCTCTATTATTGACAGCATAGCGTACCACCTACTGTTAACAATCACAATGAAGAACTACATAGCATTTGTTTTCCATTTCCAGTTATTTATTTCTCAAGGAAGATTATAAATCCAGTGTTTTTAACAAATACACAGTTTTCGTAAATACACTGAATTTGTCTCTAAAAAGTCCACTGTGTGTGCTTTAAAATCTCTTAATTCAGGCCTATCCAAAGCAAAAGTTCAGATGGAAAACTTTCTGGTTTTGATGTCTGCATACAACAGAGCTGTTATTAATGCTGGACACAAATGCCAAATGAATTCGCTTTTGTGGTGATGGGTAACTAACCTAGAAGCATTGGTTATTAAATGTCCCATATGCCTAGGCACGGAGAGTTAGGTCCACAAAGCAGAATTTAAGAAAACATGTAGTTCAGGGCTACCGTATCTAATGTTGTGTGTACAGTGCTTAGAGCAGAATGCACAATGTGATTTAAACACCTGGCATTATCAATATCTCCTTACTCATTGTTCACTGAAATTTCCAAGGTGCTCTGCTTCAGAGAGAAAATCCAAACAGCAAGAACTACAGGCTATCTGCTTTCTCTGTACAGCTCAGGACAGCAGAACTATAACAGGATCTGAAAAACTGAATTTCCATACAGAACTAAATCAGCTCACCAAAAAAAGAATTTATTATGCCACTTGCAATTAAACATAAAAATGTTAGAACCACTACTTTTCAATCTCCCAGCAAAAGGTAAACAATAATACATTTTGAATAAAATCAACATTTTTAATGATAAAATCAGGAACAAAAATTAAGCTGATCAGCGTATTGCCTTGGTTTTTCAAACCTAAAATAAGTATTTTTTAACTTTTACAACATCCTGAAAAAAACAGAAAATCTTTTTTCTGCTCTTTTATCCAAACCAAAACTTTTCCTGCACAAATGGACAAACAGGTTTATCTTTTTTTTGGTATACATAAACACAAAGGTTCTGCATCTGTTTCTGTATTATTTTTTGAGTATTTTTTTTCCTTTTACTGTGTTAAAGTTCTTTGCATTGCTGAATTGAAAAAAAACCAAACAACTCAATGGATTAAAAATCCCCTATCGAATTAGTTGTTGAATTATTAGTAGTTTGTTGTCATTAGATGCATCTCTTTTTTTCTTCTACATCAAACCAATTCTGTAGAAGAAAAGTTAAGATGAATATGTCACGCTGCTAAAAAATCCTGAACATTCATTGTTCAGCTATCAATGCTCGTAGTCCTTTAATAGTCTGAATCACTACATACTTGAACTGATCTACAGAAAAGTTATAAAGGTAAAGTGATTTATTCTACTTCACAGACTCTGTGCAGATTTCAAATTTCAAAATCTAAAATGAGCACTAGAAGAATCATAGTGGAAAGTCTACTTTAATTTTTTTTGAACTGGAGTAAGTCCTTCAATGCTTTTGATCTAAATTTTCTTTTAGAAAGTATTAACAGTTAATACAAAGAAGACAAGAGGGCTTTTTAACTAATAATCTGTCCTTTATACAATTCCTGTCCATCATCTTCCTTAGCACTACTGGATCCTGGCTTTTTCCCTAGGACTCTAGCAACTTGATTAAATTTGGGGTTCTGAGACTACAGAGGAGTAGGACACGTATCACCTCCAGATAGCCTATGTTACATGTATTCTAATGTTAACAAAGCTGAATGTGGAAATGCTATCCATAATTTATGTTCAACAGCAGCTACACAGAGGAGTTGATTAATACTTTAGATAGAAGAAACAGAAAGAGTGGTAAACCAGAGAAAACTAATTTTAAGAATAATGCTACTTTCCTTATTTTAAAAGCATTGACAGTACTAGCATTTAGAAACATTTTTTGTAATTATTCATTATTGTCTTTTATTACAGACTGCATTTTGTTTCACCTAAGTGAAAGAATATAGAGGAAACTATGAAGGGCTACCTTATACTCATCAAGGCTTCCTTGATGAAGGTGAAATCTAAAGGAGGAATACAAGAAGTTAGGATTCTAAATATCAGAAATCTTTAAAGAAGTCTAGGGATTTCTTAAAAGTTCTAGGAGATCATCTGGAAAGAATATTAATACATTATGCATGAGTATAATTTTGTCCTAAATCTAGTAGCAAGAAACTCTATGTACCACATGTAATCATTATGGTGATTGTCTTGATCATTATTAGTTACAATTTTGGTATGAATTAGTGACTATACACTAGGGGTGAATGAGACACAAATCCTGTTCTAACGCCCATGTTCCTATCTGAAAGGAGACTGTTTCAATGAAGTTTGTTTTTCATACAGTGGCAAAAGCTAATGGAAGCAACTTAGAGCCATTCTAAGTGTTGGATGACTATGCAGTATAAGGTATTAACTGGTCAAGAGGTCATTTAGAACAAGTTGGCATATATTGACATGATCTTGCTGGATCAAGTGTCTGACTAACTCTGAAGGATCAGAGGAAAAAGGTACACATCTCCCTTGAAAAGTCAACTTTGAAGAATTGTTCATACTGTTCAGTAGCAGAAGATGGAGGTTAACTCCCCAGGGAGTAGGGTGCTAGCAGCGGGTAGTAAAATTTACAGTTATGATTTTTTTGTGGAGCAGACTGCATATGCATATCAGACAGCCTCATGACATGTTCCATACACAAAGTGAGCATTTGGGTGTATTTGGGCATTGCTTAAAGAGGAGGGGTTAAAATATATGGCCATGATTCCTTTTCCTAGGTGTTTGGAGATTTGGGATGAGAGGTACTGCAGCTGAGTTATAAGCTTATTTTTTGTCATTGAATTTCCTAGCGTTAATCTGCCACGAAACATCCAGCACTTTAGAAGTCATCATAGCAACAACAGCAACAAAGTTGCCTGCAACCAGCTCTTTATAGGAAAGTTTCATGCCTCCTTGTCTATAGATGTGGCTATTTCCCAAACCAAGGCCTCAGCTCCCACTGTTGTGCTCTGCTTACTTGGATTCCCTTCCTTCCTTTGGACAGGCCCCTCTATCTTTGTTTCTCTGTCCCTCCATCCCATTGTCCTCCATCCCATTTTCCTTAACAGTAGGGTGAAATTATGTGTCATGTGTACGAGGAACTATACCTTAATTTAGATTTATTCGTTATCAATTTTTTTCAACTGTATTACCATTAGGATTCCTTGATCTTTTCTGAGATAAGGGACAGGGAGAGAAACCCACCATATTTTTGGTCTTAGGACTTTATTTGCAGTCCACATATAGGAAGCAGGCAGGATCCGTTTAGATTGCCAAAAAGTCTATGGATGCTATTTCCCATGCAAAAGCAACATATCAGTCCATGAAAAAATCAAGTTCACGGAACAGAACAGAGACATGGGCTCATGCACATCCAGTTGAGCTAGGGTGAAGAGTGAGGTTCATAGCTACTCTCTCTGTTGATTACTTAAAATTGCTTTACCAGAGATGCTGTGGGTGCCATATAATGGGTGAGGTGAATGTTGAGTGTTTTAGACCATTTAAGGCATACTGAAAACCATCATCGAGCATCTACGTTTCCAAGAAAACAACTACTAGACATATTCTTTCTTGGGAAGTATTAAATTTGGTGGCAATAAATCTGAAATACTAATTCCTCCTTTTCCCTCCAGTAGGAATAACAAAAGTCTAGGAAATGCATAGATGTGGATTTTTGAGCACTAAGAAAAGATAGTATTTAAAGAGAAATGGGTTCTAAATGTGACCGTAGTGAAGCTCATTTTTGTGGCTCATAGGGAAAAAAATGGATGCAAGGTAAAGGAATATTCAGTATTTGTGGTAAGCAAAAATCTATGCCTGAATGCATTGCAGCTGAATTACACAGGACTTCTG
>NW_008825150.1:3013060-3076129 GCF_000699105.1 Pygoscelis adeliae
CAGCAGGAGCAGAGCAGCTCTTCCTCTGGAATGCTGCCAGGTACTAGAAAATATTTGGTGTCTGAAAAAAACCAACAAGGTGAAGGGCGACAGTTTCGGGAGCACAGTTACAGAATCAGAAGTAAGTGGGAACAGTTCCCATCTGTGTCAGTGAAAGGAATAATCACATTTCAACAGAAACTTCCTTGCTAGGCTTTGTTCAAAGAATAAAAGCTGTCAGCATTATGGCATACCAGTAACAAAAAGAAAAAACTGACAGAAAAATCACAAAGCTGACAGAAATGGTATATCTATGGTTCCTGCCGACAGCACTTGCCTCTATTTTCAATGAGAAAATTGAAACGTTTCCATTTCATTTAAAAAAAGGTCAAAATCATATAAACGGATGATAAGAAAGTTCTGGTAATCAATGAAGCAGGTCTTCCTCCCCAGCATAAGCTTCAGTCCATCTACTCTTGAATGAGCTTGTAATAGAAACCTACTGAATTGGACTTTTACATATCTTCCTGGGAATTCCCCTGAGACCCAGCCATCTCTTGTGTGGGTGTCTGCGTAATTAAACTCCTTTCATGTATGCCTCCCTCTGGCGGCTGCAGCTTGTGGGGTCTCTCCAGCCTCAGCCAACAGGGAGAGTCTGGCCTTTAGGTTAATAACGTGGCCCCAGATTGCTCATATCTGACCTTTACGCAAGTCTGCTTTTATCAGGGATTTGGGAAAGGAGAGTCATGAGACTACGGAGAGCTGTGATACAAAATTATAATGCATTTATGTATTGCATTCTGATTTCAATTTCTGGTTCTTGATTAAGCAAAATAGCTGGTTTCATCTTGCATGTCACTCACTTTTTACTATCTTAAAAGACCTCTAGACTCTCATTCGTTATTTTCACTTCACTTTTTATGAAATGCAGTAGATATAGATAGAATAAGGCAGCATGGCTTCTCCTTTCCTGTATTTGAAATGCAGTAGTCCTGCCTGGCTTAGACTAAATCAAGTGAAAGGCCATGGCACACATTGATTTTGGATTGCCTGGGATTGGTACAGTGTAAATGTGTATCAAGGCAATACTAATTACTATTGAGACATAAAAACTCTGTTGCTTTCCTTCATTCTAATCCCAAAGGCAAATTGTTCATAAATAATATTTGAGGTTAATACAACTATATGAATATCTATACAAATATTTAAGCAACCAACAATTCAACTACCAGGTAGTAGTAGTTTAACTACCACTACTTAAGCACGATTGGAGACTTTCCCTTGGAAGTCATATTTTCATTAGACTTTAATACAGAGATACAATTAATGGATAGCTGTCACAGCTGCTCTATCTGGTGATTCAGTAAAAGATGTCTGAAAAATAAAATGTATTACAAAAGTGCCAGCTGCAAATGGCAAACTGGAAAAATGACATGTTAAATTATTAAATGAAAAATGATTGACTATGCATTGTAATACGCATTCAGATGAACACTAAGTTACTGCATTAGCGTTCATTGCAATAAAGAAGAAGCTGGTACAAAAGACCTGGTCTTCAAAACTCTCTGTACTTCCCTGTCATAAGTTTTAAGGACAGGTCTATCCTGCAAGTCTAGGTCAGAGCGGACAAAACATCCACTGCCTGTCCACTTAATAAAATCCTTCGCTTATGCCAGGATGCCTTTTTCAATTATCTGATGAAGTCCTTTCTCTTGGGAAGGTGAAACCCTGTCCAACTCAGAGACAGTCTGAGCTGTATTTTTAGATACTCTGTAGAGAATAAAGCACTGGTGAGCTAAGCAGAAACTCAAGGTACAGTCAAATGTTTGCTTGTGCACCAGCTTCAGACATGATTCTGCTGGGTGATAGTTTCCCCCATATAGGTGCAAAGTTTACCAAGTTAACTATCATCATCTTTAGCAGGGAACAGGACTGATTGCACCATGAGAAATAGGTGAATAACAGCTTAGAAAGCTGCTTATCTCTGCCTTTCACTGACTTAAGTAAAATAATGTGGTAGAAACATGTGAAATGGCTGTGCAAGCACTTAAGAGTCAAATTTCATTGCCAAAATATAAAACTAACCTGTTCTTGTCTTCAACTAAATTTGCAGTTAGTGTTCTTCTCTCAGCTGAGAGGAGGTTACTAAAAGTTGATGATTTAATGAGTAACCCAAGCCTAAGTGACAATTACAAAACTGAAATTGCTGAATAGCGGTATTTGTAGTACCACGAAGATTTTGGAGCTGCTTTCTACTGTGAAGTCACCCCAAAGTCTATGTCTGACAATAGCCACAAGATGTATTTGGCAATTGCAACCACAGAAGAATGTGTGGGTTCAGGTTGTTCCTTCAGCTGCAAGAATGTTCATGTAAGAGACTTTACACTGCTGATACAACTGAGCTCAAGGTAGCACTAGGTGGTTAGGAGTAGCTAGAGGTTAGGACTAGGCAGCAAAGTAAACCTGCCCAGTAAAAGATGATAGTGCTCACAGAATTAAATTGATGCAAAATGTGAATTTAAAAACAAAAATACAATACACATAACTTTTCCCCCCCTGTCCTGGTTTCAGCAGGGACAGAGTTAATTTTCTTCCTAGTAGCTGGTACAGTGCTGTGTTTTGGATTTAGGATGAGAACAATGTTGATAACACACTGATGTTTTAGTTGTTGCTGAGCAGTGTTTACACTAGTCAAGGACTTTTCAGCTTCTCATGCGCTGCCAGCGAGAAGCTGGGAGGGGGCACAGCCGGGACAGCTGACCCAAACTGGCCAAAGGGACATTCCATACCGTGTGACGTCATGCTCAGTATAGAAACTGGGGGGACTTAGCTGGGGGAGGGGTGACCACTGCTTGGGAACTGGCCGGGCATGGGTCGTTGGGTGGTGAGCAATTGCATTGTGCATCGCTTGTTTTGTATATTCTTTTATCATTATTATGATTATTATTTTCCCTTCATTTTCTGTCCTGTTAAACTGTCTTTATCTCAGCCCACGAATGTTAGCTTTTTCCCCCCAATTCTCTCCCCCATCCCACTGGGGTGGGGGAGTGAGCGAATGGCTGTGTGGTGTTCAGCTGCCTGCCAGGTTAAACCACAACATCCCCTTAGATCACACAGCAAACTTTCACAAAGATTACTGTATTCATTATCAACATTCTAACAGAAAATGTCTAAATGAACAGCTTAATAGCTTTGGACTTGTCATTACATAACAGCCAAATAGGTGACTCTCTGTTGCCAATTGCCAAGCTCTAAATTTAAATTTATATTAATTACCGAGTTATAAATTTAAATTTATATTATTTTTATATAATAATACCTGCTTTGCAGTCGATAGCTTTTATTTTGGCCTTCAGTGCCTGAACAGTAGATTCTGAAATGATGGTGGATTCCTGAACTGATATTTAAAACTTCTAAACTCATATGTGCCGTTTTTATACTGATGATTTTGAATAGGCATTTTAAACAAATAAAAGGAGCTGGCAAAGATTATCTTCACGTACTAGTGTATTAATTTATCTTTTGATAATAAAAACAGACTGTAGGTTTTCTTTTCTTGGAGGGTGATAATACTGAAATTAAAGCAGTTAGCTTGATAAAAAATGGTAATATTTTTGTTTGTTTTAGACACCCTGAAACCAAACCATTTTCTTGAAAGGATGGAATTGGGAGCCAGCAGAGCTAAGAGCATCCTTCAGGTTTTTCTTCGGTGCATTGAGTGGAAGTCAGTTCTATATGCCTGACACCGTGAGCTTGCAGCCTCCTCCCCTACAGAAGGGCTTTATAGCTATCTGTCTGGTGAACGCATCCTGTATCTGAGGAACTTGATAGGAAAACCAACAGGATCTAGAGAAAAGAGTAACTGCTGAGAGAACAGAACAATTGACATACAGACAAAAGTACAAAAGGCAGACTAATGACATCTCTAATACTTTGCACCTCACTGGGTCTGTGCCTGGGCACAGGCACCTGCCTGCAGAGACCCAAGGGCAGGCTATGGAATTAGAGGCTTAGAGTTTGGATAAACTCCAAAGAAAGAGTGATGATGGGCAAACACCTAACTGAAAGACACACGGGCAGAAAAGGGGAGTTTAATAAATAAAAGACAAATCAAGAAAGCAAATAGGCAGAAGTTACTAAAAAGGAAAAACGCAGGAGAAAGTAGGCAGTGTTTGCAACACAGCAAAAGAAAAATACGTAAAGGTTAAACTGCTACAAAAAGAGGGAATTAGGGCAGAATTTAATAAATTATGTAAAAAAATTGCACTGATTCTTTCCTTTCTCATTCTGTCTAGGATTTTTCTAATTAGCATTTGAGGCCTTCAGTTTTGCATTTTTAGTGATGCATTTATAATGGGTTTGTTTGGGGTATTATGTGGTACAAATGCTAAATAAGCATGATTGTAAGTGGCTAATAGCCCAAATGCCAGCAAACGTGGAGCCTCTGACACAATGACATTATGCAGTTTAGCATATACCTGCTACCTACTAATTCATCATCAGTGGTTGATCTGCAAATATTTCAGCAGCCACCATTGAGGAAGATAAAGAACATGTTGTATAGATTTTCCTTCTCTAAGTAGGGGCCTGGGCAAAGTCCATGACAGATAATCTGTGATCTAGGACTGACATTGCTTACTCCTGAATTAACAATGTCTTTAAAGCCTGATAAAGAGAGAGCCTGTATCCGTAGAGCTATCAGTCTGATGTCTTTAGCATGTGCTAAGATCACTTAAAGGGTGGGGAGGGGAAGAGAGATGGAAAAGGAGATAGGATGAATAGAAATGAGGTAAAGGAAGGTTATGAGACTGATAAACAGTTTAACAGTTGAAGTAGCCCTCTAGTCAAGAGGAAGTTGGGCTTTTATACATGTTAAATTACCTCAAAAAAGACAGGTTTAAACCCCATTTCTGAAGATATATCTGAAGACTTAAAGAGAAAAAATATCCTAATAAATCCATGACTAAGAGTATCTGTAAGCACATAAAACTGTTAAAGCTGCAAAATCCTCTTAGAAAGGCCCAAACCCAGACATATTAATAGCATGATGTAGTGCCCTCGTTGTTCCTGTAACCTTATGATTGCAGTGACATTGCCAGAGCATAAGCAAGGGCAGCTGTAAACTTCTCCATGTTGAGTAAGTTTTATGTTCTCAGTTACTATGGGGATTTCCTGGTCTGGAATCTGAAGGATACAGGTGACCGCATTTTTACCGCAGGGCGGCTGAGCTTGCTGAGCTGTGCATGGCCGTGCTGGCAGCACGCAAACCTGGTTGTTTAGAGCTGGGCACAGCATCTCCCTTCAGCACTGCAGTGAGTGCCTAAAGCGGTGGATCACTCCAGGGAAACATGGGTCCCTCTCGAGCCAGGCAGCCCACATCTACAATCCCAGCAGGAGCTCTGCTCCTCCACCTCCTCAATACTGGTGTAGTGAAGGTTACTGAAGCTGGAGTCTAGAGTAGATCCTTGTGAAAAGACCCATTGAAGGACAATTGAGAGGTGAGAGAAAAAGCATGGCTGGAACTAGTCAGGAGGTACTTCTCAAAAGACAGCCAGGATGGAATGGGAGCTGTCCCCCATAGAGCTGAAGTGGGAAGGGGGACTTACTTTTAAGTACAAAAATAGCTGAGCTGTGTCCTTTAGGCTTGGAGAACACCAGCCAATCTGAAACATGGAAAATTTATTGCTTTTTCCTATTTTAACTATATCTCCTTTTCAGGAGTCAGTACTTCTACCTTGGAAGAGCACCGGCACCTCTATGCCAACTTTCAATCTGGTGTATATTAAACCAAGGGAGATAGGCATCTCCAGGAAATTGATTTTATAATGAAAGTAGTGCAGCGCTAACTGTAGTGGAACTTCAGAATGGCATTCCAATTGATAATAAATAACTCAATTTTCAGCCCAGTGGTGATAAAGTATTTAACACTAATAATTCCAGTACTCGACAGAGACTAAATTCTGTCTTTGTTTTGCCTTGCCTTGCCAGGTGAGGGAGTGGAAATCAGAGAGTACTTCTCATCCTCAGAATCCAGTTTAAGGGCAAAAGGGGTGGTACCGGACAATACTTGTGGGATCCAGGAGGAAAACAAAACAGGCGAAGGCTCCTTAAACAGCAACGACTGCAGCAGCTCTCTGCAGAATAAACAGCATTCACTAACAGAGGTGTTGCAGAACAATTTACCAATCTCACCTTCCGCAAAAGTTAGAAGAGTGCTTTGTGTTTCTCAGGACAATATGTTTGAAGCTCCTGTTAAAGTATTTTCTCAAAAGGCCTTACTGAGCCTTATCCAGGTATGCTGACTAGGAACTTGAGAAATGAACTTGAGGATTTCAGTGAAGGTTTTGGTGCCATCATGCGCTACTCATGGCTAGCAGATGTAAGCCCTCTTAAAGGGTTAAATGGATGAGATTCACAATCCTAAATGAAAGTTGTTTTCTCATCACAGATTTGGCAATTTATTCTATAGTCATTAAAAATCTGACATTCTATGAAATCACATATTTGTGGTTTCACACATTTTTGCTACAAATATCTGTGTTCCTGTAATGGTCCAAAATCTGTAGGTCAGATTAAATTTTGTAAAAGAGATCAGTTTTGTCCTTTTCATTTTGGCCTAGTTAACCTTCATGACATACAAAGCAAAAAGACAGAAAAGAATACAATGCTTCATTCAGCCTGTAAATATTGTAAATTGCTTTTATGAATTGAAGTTTTTTATTTTGCCTTTCTCCCTTAACTTGTAAACAAGCTGACATACTGATGATGCACACCTCTGCACATATATTTGTGACCATTTCACATTTAAGGTCAGGAAATTTACTAATACTTATTCCTTTAGAAAGATATTGCCTAGTTACAGATATTGAATAGATGATAAGAACATTCCAAAACACATTTCATGTACATATTACATTCTTAGCAGAGTGAATTTAAATAGGATAACAGTAGGTCTTTGAATTTGGATAACTAAAGATTCCACTTTGTCATTCTTAATATCTGTCAAGGGGCACTATCAGTTTGCAAAGCATATTTTTATAAAATATCCTTTCATGAAAAGAAACAAAAGCACTGGCTGGATGTACATCATACTTTTCTGGTTATTTTTAACATTTAAGAATGTCATGGCTTTATGTTAGTATATAATATTAGAGAATTGTTATGCAGTCCTCCACTTCCAAATTTCCATGTAATAGAAAAATGCTACAATATTCACATTTCATGTACTTTAGTAGAATACTTTTCTTGCTTTCATACACTACAGAAATGTACCTAAATATGTCAAAGAAATACGTCTGTTGCTCTAAACTGCTATAGACTCTTTTGCTTTTGGATCATATTCAAATTATCACACTTCAAAAGTGTGATATTCATCTGTTATTGAAAATAAAAGCCTTCTGTTTTATTTCCTTCAAACAACAAATCTTGATTTAAGGTCAACATCACAAGATAATGCATCCTTTGGGGAGTTCCTCACTGCAATGCAGAGTTTTGGTAAGATCAGACAGGCTGTGCCCTTGGCCATTCGGGAATCTCCAACTGGTAATGTAACTTACAAGCCATTCTATTCATGCCTCTAATCAATGGCTTCTTTTTTCCCAGGCTAATGACAACCTTATGAAGCAGTATTTCTCTCACGTCTGCAAGAAAAAAACAATTAGCCATAGCTACAAAAGCTATTGACACAAACATATTATCAAATTGGTTTTGTGGTCTTAAACTGTGGATCCAAAAGGTGTCGTAAATGACTTCATCGTTAAACCATTCAGATATTAGATTTACTAGGAGACAGGCTAGTAAAAGCAGTTATAATGTTTAGAGCACGACATGATCCTGAGAGATGCAGACCAGCTGCAGCATCCATTGACTCCGCTGAAAAATCTGCAGGTCTGTCCTTCTCTCTCAGTTCTGCACGCCATGGCTCTGTATTCCTAGTCAGCATCGTGCAGAGTGGGCACAAACGGCACTTTAAATATACATGCCTCATAAAAGCATCAGTCTAGTACTTAACAGAGCTGTGCATTTTCCCTTAGTAAATGTGTTTTGTCAGCCTCTCCTGGATCTTGTTTTTTGAAGCATCTACTTTTATTGAGACTATATAAAGCCTTTTGGGAAACTCAAACCAAAAGCTTCTGTTGGGCATTAAATGAGTTCCTTTTAGATTCTGAGCAAATAAATACTCTATCAGTGTTTCATGAAGCCTATATAGAAAAATCAGTACACCTAGTACTCATCTCATACTTTATATATTTGTATGTCCATGTTGTAGAAGTAGATGTGTGTGTATATAGACACGCATTTCTCTTATAATGCTAGCAAACTTTGTAAATAATGAATTTTCACAGATTTCACACTAATCAAATTACTTCTTGCTAATAGGTATCCATGGAGGCTGCTCCCCAGGTTTTCTAATTTCGCTCATTATGTTCTCTAATTTTTCCAGAGAGACAACTCAAGCAACTATTTGATATACAACGGCTGTACCCAGCTGGCTTTCACTCGAGCAGTTGCTTTGATACAGCATCACATGATGATACTCATTACTTCAGATAAATTATTCAGAAACTCCCAGATGCAGTGTCCTGCAGTTTACCACGCTATAGGAGAGTTTTGCTAAAGTGTGATGCTTTTATGTCACAAACAAATCTGAATTTGTGAGTATTATATAGTCCTAATAAGCGAAAAGAACCCATGTACTGGGTCACCAAGTTGAAATTAAACATTAGCATTATTTCTTGTAAAGTTCCTTTAATACAAAGTTTTCTTTATTTCCTTTTCTCAGTGCTAAGTTTACTCAGGAGATATAACACAGTAGCAAAAATTTCTAAAGCCACAAATTTTATTTTCTGTAATTCTTAAATTTTTTAATCTTGAAGAACAGTTTAACATTTTCAATATTACTACAGTATTCACACTTCACATTTCAAAATATATCAGAGGATGAAGTTAGCTTAAATTTAGCCCCAAATGTTTATCTTTTCATTAAAATTTCTTCAAAGTTCTTAGATGAATAGATAATATCTGGAAACACTATTTTCAGAATTAAAAAATTTTATATATATATATATATATATAAAACAAAATTTCCCCTTTACCTGCAATGCTTAAAACCGTCAAGCACAGTACTGAATTTAGAGCTCTATCCCACCATAACTGTATTGTCTTTAGGAACAAGACACCCAATAGGTATCAGAAATTATTCTCAAAGCAACGAAGTGAAGCCAGCAGCCTCTTCCCTAACAAATTTGCCTGTTGTCCACCTCCTACAGAGCTCTTTATAGATAATATCTGGAAACACTATTCAGAATTAAAAAATTTTTTATATATATATATATATATAAAACAAAATTTCCCCTTTACCTGCAATGCTTAAAACCGTCAAGCACAGTACTGAATTTAGAGCTCTATCCCACCATAACTGTATTGTCTTTAGGAACAAGACACCCAATAGGTATCAGAAATTATTCTCAAAGCAACGAAGTGAAGCCAGCAGCCTCTTCCCTAACAAATTTGCCTGTTGTCCACCTCCTACAGAGCTCTTTAGTAGCACGGCATCAACAGGAGGTTGCAGGGGAGTGAAGATAAAGGACAAGTGTAAAAGGCTTGTTGTGTCTTGTGAAAGAAAAGGAAGGTAATGGCTGTTGTTGCTGCTGTGTCAGGCCAATTTTGCAGGAGACCCCACACTAAACCAGTTTCTCTGGCAATCTCCCTCCCTGGTTAGATGCTTCAGGACGCCTCTCACCTACTTCAAAGACCCCCGTGTCATTCTCACTCAGGGTCAATCCCCACTGACTCCCTTTACTGCTGCCTGGGAGGACAAGGGTGTCAGAAGGAAAATCCATCTGATTTAGCATAAAAGCTAAGGGTGAGATGAAACACCCTTTGGAGGTGCCTACAGCTACAAAGAGCCCATGGTGTCCAGCTCTGGATTTCAGCATCCCACTTTTCCATTGCTAAGCTGGGCCAGCTGGTTTCATTTCTGTGGAGTAATTAAATTCAGCTAATTAAACTGAGCTGCTGTTACCATGCATTCCTAAAGCCTCTGTTTCAGAAACAAGATGATGTATTAACTCTCTTTCTGGCTTTTTTAGCATGGTTTTAGTCCATTTCACTGGTGGATAAAAGTATGCAAATAGTCATCTTAAAGGATCAAACAAAACAAAGGTAAATAAAAATTGCCACACATTCCTTTTTAAGATCTTGTGATTCTGAAGTCACCTTCCTGATTCTGAGATATTGATTAGACTCTGAAAGTTTATTCCAGATAATCAAATTAAGGCTGCCTGTGAGAACCTGAAGAACAATCTCATAATACTGAGTGATAAAATGACAGATGAATTTTAAATGCATAAATGCATAAATGCGAAGAAATGCACACAGGGAAAAATAACCCTAACTGTGCATACACATACATACATAATGATGGGCTCTAAAGTAATTATTACCACTCAGGGAAAAGATGTTCAAGGCACCAGCTTAAGCCCAGCAGTATTCAAAAAGCAAACAGAATGTTAGCAATCTCAGGAAAGGAATTGAGGCTGAAACAGAAAATACCATTATGCCATCAATGGTGCACTCACATCCCAAACCCCCATGATTACCTAGTGAAAATATCAGCAAGCAGGTACCCAACAAAGAAAAGTTTGTTTGGTTTGGTTTGGTTTTGTGTTTTTTCCCCCCGAGAACACCTAACTGAACTGCGGATCTCATTGCCCCAGGAGGCTGGAAAAGGGGAAAGTTTAAATGTCCCTAAAAAAGAATTACATGCATTTATAAAGGATAGTTAAACACAATGATCCTTAGGCAGCCTCCAGCTCAGAGATTGATTAAGATACTGAGAGATAGGAAGTAGGAAGGTGTGAGGGAGAATATTATGTCTGCTTTGTTTCTTGTAGTCTTTTCCCAACCATCTGCTCTGAGCGGTACTTAGAGACAGGATACAGGTTAGGCAGAGAACTATTCTGAGCCAGTGAAGCAGACCTTGTGTTCTTACCATGTTTTCCTCACTATGTGTAAAGTAGGAATTTATCTTTATTCAGCACAAGATCCAACTTTCTTTCAGCTATGCAATCACGATAAAAAACTCCAGAAATCTAATTCTAATTAACATCCTAATATAAACAAATAACTCTATTTCACTTAATAATGTATTATTTTTAAAACAATTTAGATAGTTGCTAAAATAGAATGAAAACCAGGTTTCATTTGTCCAGGAATAAAAGCAGCTTTAAACAATGGATATCTCCAGTTTTTCTGGTCAATATCACACATAAGTTTAGACCAAAAAGACTTCTACAGCTAGTCAGCTAGATTTGTAATAAAAGTTTTTGTAGGACTATACTTTCCCCGTTCTGACTGAAGTCCGTGAAAACTACCAACATTGAATATGCCTGAAAGAACTGCAATGTATAGACATGCTTTTATACAACCCTAGTGCATTATTCTGGTGCTGAAGGTTTGAGCAAGTCGTCTTTCCTTATCTTCCAAGAAAAAATTATTTATGCCAAAGCACTTTACAAAGAAAAATACAACCTAAAACTATGATAAAGCCCATCACACTAGCAACGTTCTGTAAAATCCAAGCTGAGGTAGGCATTCCATATTCATGTCAATTGACTGTTAGCCATAAATGACTTTAATTTTAACAGTAGCAAGGAATTTGGCATCTCTCGTCAGGGACTCTCATCACAGCACGAAAAAAATCCACATTGTATGAGCTATGCAGCCTAGGAACACCTGATCACAGTTATGCTTTTAGTTCAACTCTTTTGATGAGCAATTCCCAAAAGCAATGTTTTAAGTTTGTGGAGAAAATATATCTCTGGCATTAAACTCAAAGATTCACAGTGATGGGAATACATTACATAGAAGGAGAAACTCCAAGAAGAAATCCACAATTCTTTCAACCGGTTTAAAAGCTTATCTTGCTTTGCTTGGTGTTGCAAAATTCTGTGTGCATGAATATATGCAAAGCTGAACTAGCATTTGGCCACACATAATGTTTAAAAAATAAGAGCTGGGACTCAGTTCTCAGAAGTATCAAATCCATGGTGGCACTATTTCAACCTCAAATTCAGCACAAGTCTGTACAAAATCTCAGCTGATGGGCACTGAGTCATATGAGAGGCAATGCACAACAGCAAAAGCTGAAGGGCAATATTCCCAGTTCAAACATCTCCTCTCAGTTGCACATGATGGTAATGAATTTCGATATTCTGCTTTCCTTATATAGCTCCCTACAGCAACATCAGTGGAGATCTGCATACATAAGGTGAGCAGAATAGCAAAACAGAGAACCAGCAGCTCAGAAGTTACGGTGATTAGAATGGTAGAAATAGCTAGATTGGGTCAATAGGTCATGAGATGAGCATGCCCTCACTATTGCCCGAAGTATAAGCATTAAATTGACCACAATAATAACTGAGTGCACCCTGAAATATGTGCAAATTCATTCTCTCTGTACAACATTGCACATGCAACAGGAACATAAAACACAATTAACTTTTTAATGCAAGTCTTTTTGGGAACACAGGTATTTGTTTTGCAAAGCAGGACATTCTATAAATATCAGCTCTACCTTTCCCCCAGACAAACGTTTAAAAAGTTTTCTTACTGATTTTTCAAAGCCAACTGTATTTGTAATATCAATGCCTAACTTAATTACTATGGCAATAATGGGGCACATTCGCTATCCCAGGAAAGGAATAAGAACCTGCCATTATGTCTCTTTCTCAGATTAAGAGCTAAGAAACAAAAAATATCCTGAACACACTAAATATTCTAGCTGGATTTTCTACCAATCTGGTCATTATTAAAAAATATTCCAAGGGGAGAAAAAGTTATCACGTTTTTGTGAATCTCAAGAACAAATGAAGGAAACATGAGCAGAACAGTAACTCTGAGATGATGGCTGGCAGAGAAATGTATGTGGGGGGATTGATTTTGGTTTTTTAAGTGTCCCAGTAATTGTGGGAAAAAAGCCAGCACACATGCAAGTTGCCCATCAGCCATTAATTGTCAGTGACTGCTGCCACAGTCATGCAAAAACCATTAGAAGTGAGACAAGGAAAACTTATCACAGAGGCATACACAATCCAGAATAAACATTGTTTGCACACAAATTTGAAATGTGGATTGCACTGCCACCAGAATACACACTGTTCTCTCTGGAAAGAATATTAATGAAGACATAATTACAATATCTGGTGTTGCATAAACAAAATCGCAAAAAGCACACTCCTCGTCTGAATAGGGAACCCTTCAAGTCACTCAATAATGGGAGCCTACACTGAGAAAAAAGCAAACCCTCCTTCTTGCAGAAGACATATTTTTCCACCTAATCCAGTGCTCTTTAGTGGATTTCAACAGAAGCCATTCAGTGGGTTTTGAAGAAGTGCCCTGTCACCTTTCACTAATTGAGAGTTTATTTGGGCTTCTTTAAAAAAATAAAAAATCTGTAGGGTTCTTTCAACATTAACCTAAAAAAAAATTAGCAACAACAGGATTTGCCAGCTTTCTTCTTCTCTTGTACTAGTGTCACTCATAATCTTACTGATGCTTAAGTAAGAGATGAAAGCATGTTTATTACCTTCCTTTATCCTTAACAATTAATTCTAATTCTGCTTTTGCCTACCTAGTGATAGTGTGGATCGAATAAATACTTCAGTTCTTCACTAAAGGAAATGTTTCTTAAACTAACAGCTTTATTTCTTGCAGGATTAAGATTAGGGGGAAAAGATTGTTTGCTTTTACTCCTTGCTAGACCAAATTCTACTCTTTTTAACCATGTGTTGGATTCCATTTCAGTCAGCAAAACAACAGAGAATTCAAGCTGGGTGTAAAGAAATTTTAATGCAATATAATTTACTGAAATGGATAACTAGGACAATATTTTTCTACGCAGCATTACCTGTTTAGTTTATTTATAGAACTTTACATGTTGATAGATATATTCTATCTACAATCAGGAATTTTTTAAACAGAAAAGTGATGTGCAATTTCTAGCAAGCAGTGTAGCAAGCAGCAAGTAGGCAATATTGTTCTACTTAACATGATCGTTTCACTAGGCCAACAAAAGTCCAAAACCACAATTTAACTTCTCAAAATTAACACCCACATTTAATGAATAATCTAAACTACTCAGTAGAAGTCAGATATGGCACCATGAGACCAGACATCATAGGGAAGCATGAGAACAGAAGGATGGAGAGAATGAACTAAAGGTGATAAAATCCTTCAAGAATTTGAAAAACAAAGACATGAAGGGAATAAAACACAGAAAGTTCAAATAATTTTGGAAGTCCCTTATGTAGTGAACAGGTATTAGATATCGTGCCTTTTAATAGTTGGGAAGCCATATAATTTAAGGTCTTTCCATACCATTTTTCAGTACTCATTAGAGCAACAGTGTACAGTCTTGCATATTAATGTACAGCTAGCAAATACAGACATATTCTTTGAGTTGTGAAGAGGCAAGATAAGTCAAATAGTGATGGGGACAGAATGCACAAGCAGAGATGTCATGGCACAGAAAGTGACCACAGAGAACTGAGGGGTAGAAAAGTACATGGAAACATCTGTCTCTTTGAACAAAGTGGACCACCAGAAAAAAAATGGCAGTTTTAATGAATACTAATGGAGTATTCATTACTACAACCTGCAATAGCCTAATGACCCCCATTAAACCCACTGAAAAAACAATGATGAGACTGAAGACAAAATTGCCTGCCCCTCCCCCCCCAATCACCAATAATGGCAGAGGTTTCCCACTTCCACAGCTGAACCAGAAAGAAATGAAATGATTCTTCTAGTCCAATGGAGGAAACTAAGAGATCAGACAGAAACCCTTAAAAGATTAACGTCTGAGTATACAAAATATATCAGCCACAAAATAGCTAAAGCTGACTTTGTTCACCTTGTTTGTAATGGTGAAAATTTCTAAAAAACTGACATAAGTTGAAGATAAATTGGTGGTCAAGCAAAAGGCATAGGATGAAAAGCATCAGCTTCATCTTGTGAGAACAGTGGCAGACACTTTCAGACTCAGTAGCTGCACATGACCATGATGGATCTCTCAGGGGTTGCTGTAGTATCTCTAAAAGTGTTTAATTATGAAAGTGATATACAATTATTCTGGATACTTTTTGGACAGAAGGAACAGGACTTTCAGATATGGATAGAACGTTTCTATTTCTGTAATAGAAAAACTGGGATCACTGAAGGAGTAAAAAATGCAGAATTGTGTTCCTCTGTAAGGGAAAACCTTGCTCCCACAAGTAAGTGTTCTATTATAGGGAAGGTAAACTATAATTATAAATTCCATAAGCAAAAATTTTTCTTGTAAAAAGGGAAAATCACAGACTACTTAAGAGAAAATAGATAAGAGAAATCCAGCTGGGATTGAAAGAGGAAAAAAGGTGTCTGCTAGTTTAACAATATAAATCCAACCCTCCCTTACCCCTTGCTCCCTCTCCCCAAAAAAGCAGAACTTTTTGACAGAGCAATTCATGTCTTTCATGGTGGTGTCAGTGTTGAAAGATGAAATCAAAATTTCTAAAACTAAAACAATTCTCATATTTTTAAAAGTCCATTTGAGCAAAATTACACTGAAACAAAGTCTAATGTCCAGTACATTTAACTATCCAGACAAAAGAAGCTGTAGCTTCTGAGTTATCTCCAGAGTCAAGCAGAGCAAACAACGTTATCACTGCAGTGCCAGTACAGGAAAGGTGTAGGTTATCAACGAGATGTTATCTGGACTAAATAATTTCTCAGACAAAATTACTAGTTTGCACTATTGTTAATTGTTTTGACAGTGAGATATGACTTTTTTTCCCTCCTTCATGCACCAGAAGGAAGAGGATCCAATGGAGAAACTGGGTGTTACTCCTTTGTACAGGGAAGCTCCCTGGGCAGCCTCCCAGTCTCAGGAGTTACCAGAATCTGGCCTGCATGGCTACAGAAATATGCACATATGTAGATACGTAAGTATGGCTTGTTTGCGTTTGTTTATAACAAGTGTCTACACTTATCTGGAATCCCTCTGCATTTCTATGGCCTTTTCATTTTTACAGTTGCATAGACAACGAAGATCCAACACTTCACCAGAATGTGTAATCAGAAATGATTATTTTGATGAAACATTAGACTATATTCTGTAGAATTTAATTACATATAAAGATTTGATGTTTAAAAGAAACAAATTGTAACATTTCCCATCTGGATTCCAGAATACTGCCTGTTTGCCTCACCAGTTCTTTTCTTCTATCTTTACTAGGTGCAGGGTTTTCTCATATCCAGAGAGATTTTTCCCTCTCTATCTTTCTATGCTGAAATAATTCTAATGTTTTAAGGCATCACAAATCCAAATCTCTTTTTTATATAGCTTGCAACACGTTCTCCACATCTGTGCTTTTTATACTTTTGACCTTTTATAGCCACTTATTCTACTCCAAAGCCTTCCACTACTAATTCAGAAAATGCAATTCTTCCCAACTATTCTGCGGCAGCCACCATCCACATACTAAATACCCATGTGCTCCTCCCACTCGGGCAGATACACTTCTCAAAAAAGCTTGAAATGTTACCACAATATTTTTTTCCTTTCCCACAAACAGTTCTTACCTGCCACCGGGTCTCCAAGGGTATTAGTCATGAAAGACAGTGGCTTTTTAAAGTGCTGAGTTACCTGTCAGATCTTAAATACAGGACATCTGTGCTCAGGCAGGATTTTCCAGCTCTATTTAATAGGGACTCCAGCACTTACTTTGAGGACATTAGGCTAGAATCAAAGCCCAGGTCTCACAAAAGGAAAATTACTGAGACTTTTTTAAAGCATATTACAAAAATAAAAAGAAAATGGAAGCCAGGAAGTCATAAGTATACAGAATTCAGTTAATACTAAGTAGAAACCCTGAGGTAACTGTATTTTGTGAAGCTCAACTGCTAAAGGTACAGAAAAGTTTGGATTCATCTTCACTTATCTATAAATGCATTGCATTATAAGCAAAGAACAATCAAAGAATGTTGAAAAAAATGACAAATAATCTGCCTTTAAAAGTATCTGAAAAACAGCGAGTGTTACTAGAGATATTAGCAAGTCATTATATTTTTTATTTGGTAGCAATGTGCTTTGAAAGGATTGCCAGGAAATACCCAACAGGTCTGCACAAGGCAAACTTTCCATCAAAGAACACCAAATTGTTTTTAACTTCTAAATTTGATGAAATTGCTGACCTTCTGGATGGAATTTAAAATGAGGCCATTATGAAGATTAATTTTTTAAAAGGAGAAGATTGCCATTCCTTTTTCATTAATGATCTCTGTTAAAAACAAAAGCTTTCATTAAAAAACCAGAGGGAGGAGAAATAATAAAAGTGAAGGTAGCTGGACATATTGTAATGAATATAATCCCACAAGACCCTCTTTGTTAAATGTGTCATGCTTCATTGTTATTTAGAAGTCAAGGATTGAAGGATTAAGGCTATAGAGAGAATAGGGATAAAAATCATGTACTCTGATTCTACTTACGATTAAATAAAATTTCAGAAGGAATTTCAACCTTTTGTTCTTTATTGGCATCAAGGCCTTGAGTACGATCTTTGCTAAATATGGTGTTGTGAATTCTTTTCTATGTGAAAAGATTTTCTTTCAGAATTTCTCACATTGGAGCATTCCTTTCAATGGTCCTTGTAGGAATATTTCAGGCCACCTCTATTCTCATACCACACAATGCTTGCATTTTAGTAGCAAAAATCAACCTCGTGCAGTCAGTGATGATTTTGCTACTCACTTCAGTGGTGAGTGGAATCCAATTTATAGCTTGTTAAAGATGTGAATTGTTAAAACTCTGGCCCTGTTTCTCCTGATGAGTTTAAAAAATCTCTCTCCCTCCCTTTCTATATTTCATTACACATTCCAGCTGAAAACTACTTACGCTTAGCCAGTTAACTTGGCAACAAAATGAAAAAGGGATGCTATCAGAAACTGAACGTGAGGAGCTCCAGCAGCGCCAGCAGAAACTCAAGCTACCATAGCCGTTTTGTGGTGGTCATGTAGCCTTGGACCATCTTTCATTTGCAGTGTAGTTTAAACTGTACTATCATGTAGCTCCAGTTTGCTAGCTCTGTTTTGGGGTCCATCACCGGTGAATGTGTTTATTTTATTCTGAAATTAAATTATAATTTGAAAAAGTTTTACAAAATAACAGTCAACCTTTATTGTCATTTTAAAATGTATTATTCATTGTATCTTACATCACTGAGGAACATGCTACATTCCTTACAGTGGGCATTTATTATACATGTTATAATAAAGACTTAAACTGTAAAGGGCCATATATCAAAAATAATGCTTCCTATCTCTATGAACTTTTTCTGCTGAGAATCTCAGAGCATTTTACAAGCAAATAAGTTTCACAGCCATATGAAAGGTATGTTTACATGACCCTCTTTCATAAAACACCAACACTTGAAGTGATTTGTTTTTGTAACATCATGAACTAATTAGAATGAAAGCCTGTGATTTTCCTCATCAAGGACCATGGGACAGGTTAGTAGTTTCCTCAGCCTGCATTTACCAACCTTTAAAATCCTCAGGTCGCTGGAAGAGTTACTATCGGGCTGACGATACCTGTAGAGGCAGGGATCCTTGCAGCCTGTGGGCTGTCAGCAGGCAGCCACAGGATGCCTCCAGATCTCCGGCATCCCCCCACTTAAACAGACAATCTGGGTGAGCAGCGAGAGCAGTGAGTGCACGACAGCCAAGTGCTAGCTGAACAATCAAGGAAAACAGACATTTTTTCTATACTTTTATTCATTCTAGTCCTTGCAATTACCAACTCTATTTAAAATTAAGGTTAGTACTCTACAGGGATTTGTATGTCTGAGATCGTGAGAAACTGTAACGATCGTGAAAGCAAAGTACTACTTAATAGTCCATTACAGCTTAAAGGACTTATCTGTCACACTGATAAGCGTGGTCCAAGGAAGTGCTCCATGCACCCAAGAGTTTCCCCAGGTAGATACCAGCAGGTTGCCCAGGGCTGGCCCCAAGGCATAGACAGCCAAGGCACGTACATGTGTACAGCTATTTTGTCCTCAATGTTATTCAAGGATGAAGAAGAATTACTCTTATAAGCTGTGTCACTGCAACCAGTTTGTCCAGACAAGTATCTTCTGAACTCCCAGGAAGAAACACTGACGAGGTGCCCCCTTTCTTATTTTTAATATCATTATTGTGACTTTGGCATTGAAGGGTTTTTTTGTCAATTAATGTCCAGCTGGTGCTGCCAGCACAAAATGCCCTTCAAAAGGTCATGATAGTTCAAAAGATTTCCTGTTATTGTTTAATTGACCCAAAATTCAAAATGGTACCTAAAAAAAGCGTGTTCAATATGTACTTAAATGAAAGAAAAAATTCATTGTGATCAATATTATTACTAGTAATGCCAGCTCCATTACAAAACTGATGGCATTAAATACTCCTTAAAATGGGGTTAATAAACTGCAAAATACGAGTTCTAAGTAAAAACTCTGTGGTTTAAAGGTGCAATATTCTTATCATCTGGAAACACCTGGATTTAAGTCAGAACTGGAAATGAATTTGGTAGTCTGTCAATCCATTTCCTAATTCCTAGTCATTTGTTCCTATCACAAAGCCACCAGGCAGGGGTGCGTGATGGACAGTCCCTACTCAGAAGTGACTCAGGCCTGGAACAGGAAGGGTTTTGATGTCTGAATTGAAAAGCGTTTGCAGAGCAGTATTAAAAGTTTGCAGCAAAATTACTCATGTGTGCCTGGCACTCTCAGCTGAACTCTGTAAGCATTGCTTACTTGCCCTTGGGAAAAAAATCAACAGTCCTTGGCACAGCAATTCAAACCATCCCATAGGAGATGGTTTAAAATGTCTAGGGACAATGTCATGCTCTATGTTGCTCTCATATTTTCTCTCTGGATTGATTAATCTGATGTATTCTGCATCCCACCTGGCAGCAGAGCTTACTCAACATGTTTTTCTCACTTGCAGGGTAGTATCTTTCTCGGGCTGTAATGGAGAAAGTCAGTGTGTTTTAAAATAAAAGAAATAGGTCCCCACACATTTTTTTGAGAAACACATATAAGCCCCATCCTCAGGAGAGGATGCAGAGGAGGCCAGACTCTGGCTCTTGGATGTGATACTTGAGAGCCTTGAATATTTTGCTAAGTTCTGGAAAGGATCAAGACTCGAGATGCAAACTTGTGATTAACCTTTCCTCTTTTCTGTCTTCAGCTATCTCCCTCTTCACTGCGCAGCCTTTCTGGCTTGTCATTTTGTACTCGATTCCCTACCCACAAATAAATTCCCAACATGGGGATTTGGATTCCCTTTCAGGCACTGGGTCACCACATATCAGGTGTTGCAGCAAGTACCCTGTAGGTGCCCATATCAGCTACGATGGGGAATTCTTTGCTTTTGCGTTCACAGAGGGAGCATCTCCTCAGCCATATCTTGCCCATCAGGATTGTGCACTACGCTTCCTCTCCCATTTGAAATCACTTAACACGCCCATATTGAGACATAACGGTTCTGTATTTTTCATGGAAATTATTAACTAGCATTCAGACTCCAGCCTCCAAATGGCTTCAGTGAAGAAGAGTTAAACCCACTTTAAATATTTCTGAAATTTCATGTAAGATGGATAGGTGGAGAGACAGAAAGTCTTTTCAATGTTGTTGGCAGCTGTTTTTAATTAACTGAGGCCAACAGGAATAATAAAAGATAACATAGACTAACTAAATTTTTATGAATTACATGGCTGCCATGAACCATGGACTGAAAACTGTATTAGAGACAGACACTTCTGTGGCCTTTATTTATCTATGCCTTAGTCATATGTTATAAATTAACGTTAAGATAAAGTTCCCCAAGACAGCTTTCCTGAAAAAATGCACATATAAACTGCTAATAAAATAAGCAAAGGTCTCTTTTTATATAGTCATGTCTCATTCTATATAAAAGCATTATTTTATATGGTGACCTATTTCATAACCAACAACATTCCAGCATTTGAAGAGAAGAATTAAGCTATGTTGGTACAAAGTCTAAAAAAGAGACTGTCCTCAACATATTTCCAACAGCAAATATAATTCCCTGGAAACAAGGTTTAAAATAGCAATGCTGGTAGACCCTTGGCTATAGTGGAACAAATGGTACCATTTATCACACAATGGCACTAGCATTAGATATCAATCATGACTTGTGTAATTTTAGGAGTTCTTGTTTTGATCAAGAAAAAAGCTACTTTTCTGAAGATGAAATCTCTTTCTACTTTGGTTTCCTGGGGAAATGAACTTTATGGGTTCATACTGTCTGTCTGTTCGACATTTCCTGCTGTTAAAGTCTGAATCTATTGTTAGTTTTTAACTAAATTTAGCTGAGACACAGATATCTCAAAGATAAATACATTGCCCCTGCATCAGATATGTTATACCCTGAACTCAGCAGGTACTTGTCTGGCCTGCACAAGCCGATTCAGTTTGCAGAGACAAACCACAAGCCTTTTACAAGCCACCAAGAGAAAAAATTGTAGGAAGCAATGAGCAGAATACCATATTGATATTGAAAGACACAGTGCTCAGGGTCACACAGCACTAGACAAAAGCCAAAAGCTAGCCTGCTCTCCCAGTTCACATTGGGATTCATCCATTCCACAGAAACAGGGGCTTGACCTGCAGTTGAAGATGGCCTGCTAATGCTTTTTCCACTCAACAGTGTAGGGCACTTCCAGCTCATTCCACGTCCTCCCCTACCCATGTACAGCACTGCTCTCTCCAAGTTTCACATATAAGTCCCTGATAAGGATTCAGCCCAATCAGCCAAAAAGTCCCACACTCCTTTGTACCCTAGACTGCTAAAGATTTGGTTTCAAACTACCACTCTACTGCTACTACTTCAATCAAATGAAAACCTATTTGTAGATAAGTATTCATCTGCTACAAATTGCCATTAGTGGGCATTGCCACACATAAATTGTATCCATATAAGATAAAAATTCAGTGCTTGGTTTCCAGTGAAAATATGTATAAGGGAATCAAGAAGTAATGCTTTACCCAGAAACCCAGCATGCCTATGCCCAAATGCATCTACAAAACAAAAATATGAAGGGTTGGTATGTCTTACTACAGCATAGTGAAGAATCAGGTAAACAATGACAAAATATTTCCTATTATGTTTGTGATTTACTTTAAGTTGCAATGTAAGAGTTATGCATATGCTTAACTATAGAGCAGCTTGCACTTACTAAAAGGAAGGAAGTGTATGCAGACAGACATTCTACAGTTTGATCTTGACAGAAAGGCTCAAAAATTCTGTGTAAATAAGAAAAAAAAGTGTGGCTAAAAGTACTGAAAAAACTGCTTGTGTCATAAAGCAGTCTGAGTCACATATATTTTTTTGATGAAAAAAATAGATAGATATTCAGTATGAATTAAAACAAGAAACCAAGTGCTCCAGTTTTGAGACCATTTCTTACTCATATTTTCAGTTGCAAAATCTTTACAAGTGAACAGAAAAATTATTTATACATAAAACCGTTTCAAACACAAACAGATTTTTAAGATGTTCATTATGAAACAGGAATTATGGAGATTAATGATAATGCCAATTATTTATTCTTTCTTTTCATTATTTATTTTTATTATTTTTTATATATTATTATATAAATAAACTTCTCAAAGGAAAAAGAAAAGTATTAGATAGCAAATACAAAAAAGAACAATGAATTTAAAATCTTGTTTTTTAAAGCAGTAGAGTATGTTGACTTTTATGCCTAATAATAATATTACCTCATAAATCTACAGGATCTCTTTGTATAGGATTTGTTTGCTGGCAGCTGAAGTTAAAATGGGTATATGCAATAGTTGATTACGTGGATTGAACTCTTAACAGGAAATTTAAAATCTATTCAATGTAAGCAAGATGAGAAAGACAGTCCTAGATTTTATTTCTTTCCTGTCAACAGTCAAACAAACTGATGATATTATTAAAAGTTATTAATTTTAACAAAGTCTGGTGAAATTTGACAAAATATTTGTTTTGGACTCCTGTTTACATTTGTGGAAATATAACAACAGAGGTGCCCATATAAACTTTCCTCTGTCACTGAAAGTCTGAGTTTAATTTCTACCAGAGTTAGGGAGGAGGAACACCTGCTGGAAACAAGCAAAATAGTCAAAACAGCAGACTAATTGCTGGGCTTCAGTCATTTCTAGGATTGGTACAGGGCGTGTAAAAATGGTGAGGCAGTAGCTTAGAGCAGGAACATGAAAAGGGACTGTATGTTAAATGGTGAGGTTTTGAGAAAGAAGCGTTTTTCAGCATTAAGGCAGTCATAAAATAGAATGCAAAATGGTTTGAAAACATTTTTTCGTAAATCTCAGCACCATTTAAAGAGGTTTCCAAAATGAACATGCAGTGAACAAAGGTGCTCCTGTGTCTCACAAGAGATGTGTCCAGCTAAAAATGCACTACATAAAGTTTCAGAAGAAAGTAAGGCAAAGTGGGCTTATTTACTCATATAAAAGATTATTGGTTTCCTGGGATAGTTATACCCTTGAGATTACAGATAGCCTAACAAGTGATCACCTTTATAATTCTGAATTTAACATTTGTCTTCTGGGGTTTTTTTTTGGTTGGTTTTTTTTTTTTTTTCCTGGCAAGAATCATATTACATATATAATATATGTGTTTAAAATTAAGTTATAGGAATAAATCTACAGCTTTTGGTTTTTTTTAGAAATTCTGAAATGTTTAGAGATGATTGATCAAGATGATAACAGTGTTCTCAAAGAAGGAAAGGGAGCTGAATTCCTGAATTTGTGACTGCGTGTGCACACTGCATGTGCTATGACACACTGCATGTGCCACACAAAGCCCCAAGAAGGAACTCTGCTGTCTGGGTGAAAAGGAAAAGGGAGAAGTCCTAGATGCCATGAAGTGGCAGGGTAAGGGTATAGGGAGGTGGAAAGTACTGCTATTAGCAAAAGGGAGTTTCCTTGGAGGACTCAAGATGGGAGATGACCAATGGGAGATGTCATAGGTAACATGAAACAAGAGCCTCAACTAAGAGAGAAAGATGAAGAGGAAAAGGGTAGATGTGTGTGTCATTGGCATGAAGGAGAGCACTGAAGCTGTGCATGGCAGTGAGCTCACCAAAAGGTATTGCCTGTGACTACAGGAATGGGGAAAAGGATAACCTGACAAAACGTGACAGGAGGGTGGGGTTCAGTTCAAGATGAAGACACCTAAATGTAGCAGTCTGTCTATATACAGGTGTTTGCATGTGAACCAGATATCTGTGCTCTCTAATTGTCAAAATAGAGCTGATATTCACAGTCAATGAAGTTTAAAGGCAACTTGGCTCACCCTAAATAAACACCTATATTTTGCAGTCAAGCTGGTGGGTGTAGAGGAGATGGAAAGACAGATGACAGATGAATACTAGGTGAAATCAAAGCTTTATTTATAGTCTTAAGCCTACTTGTATTTGGAAACTAAGAGATAGGAGAAAGGAGGTTGACATAAAAAGAAAGGGAGAGTTAAGAGTGACGGAGACTACCAATTGGGATGGATTAGTAATGAAATAAGTGAAATTTGTAGTAATGAAATAAGTGAAATTTGACATATCTGATCCCAGGAAATTTCAACAGCTGTTTAATCCCCAAATTGGATAAAGTAAATGTTCACTTTTCTCCAGAATGAAATGTTTCCTAAAATTAATTAAAGAATTTGAAAGATTTACTACATTTCTTAACCAAAAATGAACTTTCTCAAACCTGAGATATTTCATGTCATTAAAGCTGAACTGCCTTTCAATATTAAACTACATTTTTTATTGCATTATGGGACTTGTCATTCTTTTCCACATTCTCTCCCGAAGAACAGACTCTGTTGGTAATCACTCACATAATATACCTGTAAACATGGAAATCCTGTGAGTCTGCTATGTAATATGACTTTACAGAAAATGTAGCAACCAGGGAACCTAGCTCACAAAAAAAAGGAGGCAGAACTTTAACTTCTATAGTACTCTACAGATAAAAATTGGTTAACCAATTTTGATGGGGGGGGGGAGGGGAGGAAACATTTAAAAGAAGTATTCCAATTCAGAAAACCCAAATATTTAATTCATATTTTCTGGAGAGAAAACACAATTATTTTTAATAAAGTCAGGATTTTCTGGAGGAAATCAGAAATGTGTAAGAAATTCTAGTTCTTATTGAAGAATTGCCAGCTATTTCTGCTTATTGCTATTACGAAACTCAGATAGGCACCACACAAACAGAGAGTAAGAGGCAATTCTTGATTCAAAGATGTGCCATCTAAGTAGATCTGACAGAGCAAAAGTTGAAGTAATTTGCTGAAACTCACACAGAAGTTCCATGGCAGAGACAGAAATAAAGATCAGGCCTTAAAACCTCCTGACCTACAAAGGGGTTTAGAGCAGTGGATGTCATTAAAGGAAAACAGAAAGAGTCCACAGCATGGAGGCAAAGAAAGCTTGACTTGGTAGAGCTTGTCAATCTCTTGGCAAAGGCATGTGAAAATTTTTCCAAGAGGAGGGATGTGCTGGAAGGTTGATTCAGATTTTGCAGAGAGATGAGCAAACACTGGGACTTGCAGATATAGAAGCCAGAGAAAATGAAGAAATCATATTTGGCAAGGAGTATTGAAGAGCTGAAAGTGGAAGAGAGGAAATGCCTGGAGCAGAGGGGGCCCTCTATATTGCTAGCCCAGAACATCAGGACTCAAATATTGTATGCTGCTTGGACGTTGTCTGGTGTGGAAACTGTGTGCTGGTGGCAGAATGAAGAAGGAGGATTTGTC
The DNA here is from genome assembly GCF_000699105.1 of Pygoscelis adeliae. Taxonomy (NCBI): domain Eukaryota; kingdom Metazoa; phylum Chordata; class Aves; order Sphenisciformes; family Spheniscidae; genus Pygoscelis; species Pygoscelis adeliae. The sequence goes on from NW_008825150.1 coordinate 3,038,903, forward strand.
AGGATTTGCACTGAAAGGAGAACAGAAAAGTTGGGTTGTTCAAAATGAAAACCTGATTGCAGAATCTGATAGGTGATAAGGACATCATAATGTATCTCAGTGAATCAAAACAAGTTTCAGATGTGACAAAATGAATGTCAATGAAAAACACAAGTTATGCTGATAGTGATAAAGAAGCAAGGTAGGTATCATTTCCTAGCTAAACACTGACGTCTTTCTAAAATTTTGTATCTCTGAGTAAAATGTGCCAGAATAAATCATAAAGTGTAACAGAAAAGATGTTTGGCATAAAAAACATCTACCAAGCCATAGCTGAAAAGCGTGTGAAATTAATCCTTGATCTTACAAAATCCTTGATCAAAACAAAAATTCCAAATCTCCATGTGCTGTAACAAACTCCCTGGTGTTGGACCTCAATGGCAAGGTACAGGCATTTTAAGGCATAGTAGACATTTTAAGAACCTTTTCTTGTGCAGCTATTGGATTAAAAAAAAAAAACAACAAAAACACCACAACAATTTTTGAACAACCAAAGAACCTTAGAAGAAGAGAGGATGTTGCAGGAACAATCTCTGTAGGAACAGATCTCTACCTAAAGTCTTTTATGCTTCACTTCAAGTGCTTTGCATTAATGAGATGAGCAACTCTTAAAAGAACAACATGACCCAGCATACTATAGTAATTCAATAATCCACTAGTCATATAACTACAAAATAATGCTGTTTCTTTCATGCACCGATCTTCATTTTAAATTGTTCCAGGTATCTTGGTATTTTTTTAAAATATTTCAGTACTTATTGTGATCTCAGTATAAAGCAGCTAACAGAAAAAGAAAAAAGAAAAAAAAGTAACACACATTTACTCCAAGTAACCCTGTGATATGTTACTCCACAGATATTGGTGGATTTTTCTTCTGCTTTTTCCACTAGTATTCCTTAAGGATCAGGCAAAGATATAGCTTCATATAAGTAATGTGAGAGATTTATTCTGCAAAACTCCTGTGCCCTTGTTTTGTTTCAGTAACACACTTCTGTTGTATTCACTGTAGAATTTACTCCAGGAGCTAGTGTTGTCAGTGCTAGAATAAGCATCACAAAATCATTCAGACATGTAATTTCTGATGTCAGAAGAGAACGTCAGAATTACTGCTGAAATAAGGAAGGGATTTTTGGAATACAGTAATCTTTCAAAATGAAGCCATTTACAAAAAAACCCAGGAACATTCTTTACCAAACCACTGACCCTGCATTTCATACAGCCAGCAACTCCTCAGTGACCTCTTTATCAGCCCAAAACGGCACTGAGTTTTCTTTCTGTTAATAGTATTTACATTAATCAAATTAATGTATTTCGGAAAATTTAAAATAAATCAGGTGCAGTACATGGAAACCTATTAATACGTTTAAAATATTTAAAAATGCTTTGAATTAATGCACATAGCATGCATACATTTAATCCTCTGTATGTCAAAATAATAAAATAAGTAGACTTTAGAAATCATTACTTCTTAACTGGCTAATTGAACTGACACTGAACTATAAAACAATGAAAAAAAACCTTCTCAGAAAAAGTTCTATTACAATACATTTTTACATTGGCTTTATTAAATTATTTTGATTACTGAAACTTTGCCAGAGAAAAAATAGAAAATATACTGAATGCATATAAGATAGTTCGATATGATCTGTATTATTTCATATCTCTGAATCTGTCAGTATAGTCATCTCTCCTGCACAACAGCTACAGCTCCTTTAAGCATCCTCAACATTATTTACGCCTTTAAATTTTAAAACATTAACAATGCAGTACCCCCCAAATCCAGCCTTGAACTCTGACAGACACTGATCTCTTTTCTCCCTCCCACACTCTGCTTTATCAGACACTATTTTGTTTAAATTGGCTACTAAATAGCATAGCACTGTACCTTTAAATACAAATCAAACAATATTCATATTCCAACGGTGCTGCTAGTTTCCCTTATGCATTGAATCGCCTGTAGATTAAAAGCTCAGAATCTGAAAAGGGATTCTGTTCTGCAGACCAAAGTTCTCTGTAGGAGATGAGGGAGAGGGTCAGTCCCGGAGTCACACACACAACAGGCAGAAAACACACTTGTGATCCTCAGCTTTGGATAGCATCAGAAAGGGGAATAAAAAGCAGAAACACATGGCACACTGAGAACTGGTATCACTTATGGCTTCTAACCAAAGCAGCAATTAAACACCTTTCATCATTCCCCCAAATGCCTGATTTTTGTAAGAACTGAGAGAAACACACACACACAAAGGCAAATCCCCTCTGAGCAGCAACGAAAACTTAATAACCTACCGTTTTCTTTGCACTCTTCTGGAGGTTTAGCCTTTTTCGCAAGTCGTGGATCCAGCCATGATGTTGTCTTTGTGTTATGGCTGAAAAGAAAAGAGATCACTCTGAGCAGACACATACTGAAAGGAATCAAGTTTATTCCTTAAGAAAAAAGGGTTAGTCCAACAAAATTGCAATCGATACACTTAATTTGCTTACTGGTTCTAAGTAGCCCTGAAGGAGGTGTAAGAGTAATTGTGCAAGGCAGCTGTAAATTTGGCAACCTCAGCTCTCTGTCCTCAAAGCAGCTATTTTTATTAAAATCAACTAGAATGTTGCCAAGTTAACCTCATTGAAAATGCAGAACTCATCCAGAGCAAAAGGAATTTATTACAAATACAGTGTTCTCCCGTTGAACGAGTGCAGGCGACAGGATTCTGTACCATTCTCACAGTTTTCGGATAGAATTATTTTCATCTTAAGCCTGTCCTTTTTATAAATACAAGTTTGTTATTTCTCACCAGCAGCACTGGCAAGGCATAGCAAAAGTGATGCAAATTACAACATGCTCCTGCAAAGTCCACATTTCCGGACAGAGTGATTAATGATACTTTGTTTAACAAACCTTTATCTCTCCATATATAATCCTTCTATCGAGATAAAATAGATATGCACAAGCTGAATGAATCATGTGGCTCCTTTCTATACTCAGAATAGATCTTTGAGGAATCAGCCATCAAATAGCGTTGAACTGGCACAAAATGTTTTCTGGGAGAATATTTTGCCAAATGAATTGACACTTAGCACAGCTAATGAGACTTAAAACAAGATCTTTTCAATGTATACCTTTCCTATAAGCATTTGAATTTGGAGCCAAATATTTTAAATATATTAAGAAAGGAAGACTATAAACCAGAAAAGGATGTGATCATTACTCCTTTATTTTTTGAGATGCCTTTCCTACAATGCCATCATTCAGAGACACTTCTAACCCGTGTTTTATTTATCTGATACATCCTAGGAGGATGCTTGTTCCGTACAGTACTGAATTATGTAGTTTATTATTAATTTGCTGTGTCATTTTAAAGTGTACTTAAGACTTCTCTTATAAACATGTGTAAGGTGTGCAATAATGGGGAACCTGGCAAAAAATGGATTAGGATGCAACTGGTAGTTGGTGAGTTATTGGTTAACTGGTACAGTCCATGTGGTCCAAACACCACTGGTTCCCCCAGGGAAAAATAAATGCCTAGAGCCAGCTCCTTCTCCCACCTTGACTCCCTGTTTAGTCCATTGCAAAAAACTTTTCCTCTGCCTCGATTTCTCTCTCTCTTTAAAAACAGAGTGATACTACCTACTTCTCAGCATTATTGTCACCATGTTAAAGCTTCCTCCACATTTTGGATGGGAAAAAAGGTAAATGAGAGTTACGTATGGATAAAGTGGCAACTAAAATGAAAATTGAGGCATTTAAATTCCTATTTTAAGCATGCTCTGGTCTAGAACACCATTCACGACAGGTGAAGAGGATAAACAAAACCTTCCCTTTCTTTGAGAGCAGGGCTATATTTGCAGAGTATGAAGAATGATAAGCCAAAGGTAAGGTAAATTTGAAACGATGCCAGCAGCCCGCGCTTGATTGCAAATGTAACTAAGACGCTTTCTCTGAAGCTCCAGCTGCCTGTGGTCTCCTATAGGGTGTATTTTTATACCGCAGTCACTGCCTAACTACAGCTTGTGCAGACATACTTGAGCTAGCTTTAAATTAACTAGGGGAGATACTGGCAACAATGTCACTGCAGCAGTATGGAGCCCAGCGTGGGCTCATCCCCCCAGCATCTACTGAGCTAGTTGGGTGCAGCCAGCAGCACAAGCTGAGCTGCACACTGTCATGGGTAACCCGTCAGCAGGGCGAGAGCTCGGAGCGAGCTTGGGCATACCTGTGGAAGCTGCAGTCACATCTCTGGAGTGTGGGCATGTCTGCACAACAGCCACTCTCTGCCAATTCTGAATGATTTTAGGGACACCCACTGGTTGCAGGGACTAAGTGGGATTCACAGATAGTTTCCTATGGCTTTAAAAGAGATATGTATATATATATGTATATATGACTACTATTGGTAATGTTTGCTACGGTATAAAGTGGATCTCAAAGCATTTTACAAAGGAAATAAAAATCATCACCCTTGTTTTAAAGGTGGGAACATGGAGTCACAGAGTCATCAAGTGACTGTCCACAGCCACCAAACAAGCCAGTGGCAGAGTCAGTGCTACAAGCAAACTCTGTTGCAAGTCAGCTGGCCAGTGTTTTCCTCACAAGTCCACACAACATCAGAACAGACCAATTCACCAGCCCGGAAAACACCCCTATGACATTTCTAGAATAGACCTGAGAAATGAGTTTTCAGGCATCTGTAAAGACAGGTGCCAAGCTGAAAATAAGCCAAATTCAGTATTAATGTTTAAAAATGTGAATTAGTTGAATTACAGCCTCCAAAGCTTTTGTTGAAACTGAGAACAACAACAAGCAGTTACGCTTCCCTTCAGCATAAATGCGGCTTCCATAAACCCAGAAGGACTGATGTCTTCCAGTTTTGTGCACTGTGGCCATTCTAAACAAAACCATAAACAAATTAAAAAGTCAACAGCTGTTCCATCAGAAGAGTGATCCTTCAGTCTGCAGAGATATTTCAGAGAATGAAGATGGTATCTTCTCTAGATCAGTTCTTACAGCACTCAATCTCCTCTTCTAGTTACTGTCTCTCAAACCCATTCAGCTATTTAGTAAAAGTAAAACTCATCCGCAAGAATGAGTTATCTATAACAAGTAACTGAAGAAGCAAAGTACCTTTTGAAAATCATCCCTCTCCTCCTTACCCATGTCCATGCCTGCTCCCTTGCCCTGCCTCTCCACTTTATCACCTATACTAAACAGGCATGCTACGTCTTGCAATGGGACTTTAAATGCTTCTAGACTGGTGCTCCAGTGGGTAAAAAAGAAGTTCTTGCTCTGAAGACAGACCCTACTTGAAAGAAGGCAGAATTAACCCCAGCTGTCTTCTAACACCTCTACAGTACCATCAATGTCCTCTTTAGCGCTACATAGTGCTGATTGCTTGGATCATCTTAGCAACCAGGTACACAACACACAAACACTCCTACAATGACGACAGACGTGACTACAGTTGTGCTGCTCTCAGTAACAGAGGGAAATAAGTAGTCCTGCGTTACAGCACAGTGGTTTAGTACACATGTCTAATTCTGTCCTACACAGGAGGTTTATTTGGCAGGGTACTCTTGCAACCTCCCTTGTGCCAGCTTTCAAGTTATGGGTTTTGGAGAGATGCTGCTCTTGCCATAGCTGGTGCCATGCTAGCACTATCCAGTGTTGTTCAGAGTAACCTCCTGTTAACTGTCTTCCAGCAAGGACTAGAACTGAGATTAGCCAACCATAGAAAAAAAGAGAGGCAGCTTCTTCCCCACACAGCTAGGACATGTTGGGAATGAGAGAAAGAACAAAAGCACGGTGGTGCCAGCTTGCTGAATGTCCCAGGGCAGGCTGCAGGGGCATCTCAGGAAAGACACCACGTCCCCTGTGTCCCAGGGCTCTGCCTATTCCCTCTTCAGCCAGAAGACTAGAATCTGTAAAAGCTGAAGGGAAACAATATTTAGTTCCTAAACAGTTTTTCATCTCATTTAAAAGAAGCCTTGGTAGGAAAGCTTTAACAATGGGAAAGAAGACAGAAGGAACAGTCAAATGGCCAAATCAACACCAATGGCAAAAGTAACTTTAACGCATATTTGCTGCATGACTTGTGCACGTTAATGCTTCTTAAGCACTAAAAACCTTGTAAAATGTACAGTGTATAACCTGCCTGCCTTACCACTAGGTCTAATGACGTGTGTCCATTTGGGAAGTCTTACAGACAGACCTGAAGGAGAAGGGGCTGGGGATTTACAGATTAGTTATGAATGAATTGCAGATGAATAGCAGAGGCAGTTGTGGAATAAATGCACAAACAGGCAGTCGGAGCAGTTGTTACTGTCTGAATGAGAGTGAAGTGATGCAACAAAAGCATCCTGTGAGAAATACAGCTGTGGCTCCACCAGCATTTTCTACTGGCTACTGTTTCATTACTCAGCAATAACCATACCTCATCATTAAAGGGCAGGTTTAGAAAGTCCATTCTTACACAATTTCAATTATCTTAATTACTAGCTAGGACGATTGAGCTAAGAGATAAGTGCTGGCAAATCAACCATGCATGTCTTAGAATCTGTCTTAAAATTAAGAGCAAATACCTAATTTTGGAAACTTTAGAAGTAGTCAACGAAGGATCCCTTTGGTTTTGCTTCAAGCATGTGGAGGATGGGAAGAGCTTAACATTTGAAAATTCATCCTAAGTTTTTACCTGCTGTACAAAATAGAAACCGCTTATAGGCCTGAAGGGTAGTGCAGATTTGAAAAATAATTGGAAAAAAAAAAAAGTCACTCAGTAAAGCAGCGGAGCTTAATATTGTAGCCAAAAGTCAATAAAATAATTATTGCTGAACTAACTTAAATCCTCCCTCTTTACCAAGTATTTACATCCAGCAGCAATAGTTTATTATAATCAGAATCCCCCGGTATCAATTATAGACAATGTTAAACATATGTGAAAAAAAAAAATTTCGGCTGGTTTAAACAGAGTGAAAGAAAGTTCAGAATACTTCCCAGAAACCCTGACTCAGCCCCCTGTTCTTCTCCAGCTTTTCTTTGCAACTCTGCTTTTAAGAATTCGCAGGACTGTTTATGCCCCAGTTCCCTGTTATCACCACTGGATCTAGGTACCAGGACCAGAGCCTCTCCAGAAATCTCACTGGATGCTCATCCATACCTTTAGGAAGTAAAAAACATTAGGCATGTGGCTTTTCTTATTTAACAATGTATTATCTTTTCATTATAATTATTTGTTAGACAGTATATTATTTTACTTAAGATTTGAATATAATGGATTTGTGTTAGCAATCTGTCAGTTTAAAGCACTTTGACAGATAAAGTTTCTTGTACTAACAAAGCCCTCAGACAATCTCTTGAAACATTTTTGAAGGGAATATAGAAAGTAGTTACTGACAGTAATAGCCTTAATGTCTTTTGAAAACACTGCAAACCTATTCTAAATTGCGACTCTTGCAAGGTATGTAATTTGCACGGTATTGTGAAAGGCATTTCAAAATGGGTGTTTACCAGTGTGTAGCTTCAGTGTATTTGGGGACAGCACATACAGGTTTGTTTGGGTTTTTATTGTGAATACATTACGTTCAAGATGGTCCTCATTATAACAGCTTGAGCAAAGGGGAGTATATGAGACAGAGGAAAACAACGTGCACTGTAGGCCACCTGACTTTTAAAATGCTTACTCCTACCTCCTTTTTGTATGCCTAATATTTGTAGATCTGCAGAGCTTTTCAGATAGCACAATAATGATTTTCAAGTAATTTATGCGTAGGGGGACAGTGACAGGAAAACAGAGCATTAAAATGGCAATTTTGCAATTCATCCTTTCTGGGGTGCTACCCAAACTTCTGGCACACATGTAGGGACAGATACAAAAGGGAGTCATCCTCTGGCTGTGGTTTGAATGGCAGCAGCTATGACTGTTAGTTTGCGTTGCACTTCATGCTGTCAGTCTCTTAGATGTGCCCAGAGTATGTGGTCCTTAAGAGATACAGTTTTGGGAGTGCCTATCCTGTGAATCCCAGCTGGCCTTGGGCAGTAGACAAGCACTTACGTACTCAGCCCAAACACAGTGGTGGTGCCTCTAGGCATTCACAGGAGCAGAAGATGCTTATGTAAGATTTTTGGGGGAATATATAAATGCCTAAAGTCTCCTACAGTAATTTCTGCTGTTAAAGTCACTCTCTTTGACTCAGGCAGTTAACTTCTGACAAAGAATGGGCTTCATCTCGTGTGACTTCAGCCATCTAGAAATTACACAGCTAATTGTGTAGGATTCCTCTCTATTCAAGGGAGAGGCACCTATACAGAATAATCTATCTTACCTATCTTCCAGTGGGACTGGGACCTAACCATATGCTCTTAGTGACATACTGGGTGCTATGGGATCTCCCAAATGGCCTCCGGCTGCCACTCCAGAAAGGCACTGTTTTTGACAGGTTCTGTGTCATATCTGCCAGGTTCCTGGAGATATCTTAGGCTATTAGTGTGCCTCTACAGTAGTTCTTTGGCTCAGATCAGGAGGTCACTTTTCAAGTGAATCTCTCAGTTATCTTCATTTACACACTGAGCATTCTCCCAGCTTGTAAGCTTCTTTCACTTGAATTTAAACCAGATGATACACAGCAAGAGGTCACCTAATGCACTTCAGCCATTCACAGGCATGCAGCCCGTGGCACCTGAAAAGACCTAGTAGTTGTGGATGTTGGGTTATCAGCACCAAGTGTTCCACTCTGCAGTCTACTGATATTGCTAATTTAGATATAGACGTGGTTTCGATCAGGCTGGTTTTAACTCAAATCTGTCTCATGGACTGAGTTCAGGGGTTCAGGGGTTGAAGACAATTAAGTGCATTCCTAGTAATCAACTTTCTTTTTAGTTTCATCTGAAAGGAATCCAGTTCATGTACTCTGAAGTCAAATCACAGTGCGTGGAGACAACCGGATTTGCTTCAAAAGTGTACTCCTGACACAAACTTAGATACTACTGCAGACGTACCCTTGGATATCCAAGGGCATCTTTACTGGTAGAAGCACCTACATTTAGGCAAATTAATTCTGCCCTTATCTTCGGACAGGATGAATCAGCCTCTGGAGGTAATTATCTCTCTCCATTGACCACAGAAGGAGCCTTGGCAACTGGTTCATACTAGATACCTAATGTTATATGGCAAGCCAGGTGATCTGAATCTTCTAGTTCAATAAATACAAAGGAGAAAAATTATAATACCACTACAAACATCAGAGGAAAGGTGTTGGGAGAGGAGTTCTGCAGAGCAGAGCAGCAGAGACCTTTGGGGGAAAGACAAAAAATAAGAAAGTGAGGAAAGACAACAGGAGTTGAGCTGGCAGTTTGACCTGGTTGTCAGCATAGATAAAAACAGCAAGTGGGAGCAAGGGACAATACACCACTAGTACAGACTGAGAATGTCTTTATAACTTCAAAAGACAAGAAAAGAAAAGAATTCAGCATTCCCCAAATTCTTTCCAGTTCTACCATCTCCCCATTCCTAATTAATTTGTCATGAGGCAAGGAAGTGGTCTCAGGAGAAAGAAACCAAGAGAGATCTTTTCTGTTGCCTGTCCCACTGTCTGTCATGTTGAAGTCCAAAGAGCATTAGAGATCTGATCATTGTTATGCTGACCAAAGCTGACCAATTCAATACAACATATAAAGAAGGAAAAAGAATTATGGACATATATGATCAAATTCACACAAGCCCTGATGATTCAGAACTGTCCACACAATAAAGTCACACTGATACAAGATGGCTTGCTTCCCAAAGAAGAATAATCCCATCAGAAGCGAATATTAAACCAGCATGTAAAAAAAAATCCTTCACCTTAATTGCTACTTAATTAAAGTAGTAGAAATAACCATACAACCAAAACATGGTGAATTTCAATATTATGCACTGATACACTGATGATGTAACATACTCTCAAAAGTGCCAAGCTAGTTTATAAGAGATAGGGTAATTATTGCAGGATATGGAAGTAATCTTGAGCAGGTAGAAGGGTGTACTTCCACCTCAGTACTTTTAGCATCTTCTAATACAAAAGATGAAGTTATGAAATGTAATGGTGTAGCCAAGCTTAACTAATATATCCTGCTTTCTGATGGTGAACTGATGGAGCAACCAGGAACAGCTAAATATATCATGATTCTTCACATAAGCAACATGTTAGGATAAACATGTAATTCCTACAACCAAAAGACTTTCCTACCTTAAAAACTACTACGAAGAAATAGTGATCCCATTGAAGTCAGTAGCAATATTCTTAGAAACAAACTAGGTCAGGATTTTACTTTTCCAATTTGTAGCTGTACTTCTTTTCAGGTAACACCTGAAATAGCACCAGCTGTATTCAAAAACTTAATGGCTGTTTTTTACTGTGAAGAGGGGAGTCCTTGGCAGAGGCCTATTTTATAGCTGTTTTGTAGTCTTTTATGGTGCTCTCATAAAAAAAGCAGCTTTAACAACTAGAAAAAGATATTGCAACAGGTCCAAAAAGCAATGCTGACTACACTGCTCAGAGAAGTAGGTGTTGAAGTAGGAAGAGACTGAATGTCTGTGAGATGTACTGGAAAGTGGTTTGTTAAACCTCATGTGGCCAAATTCTCCTAAAAATCATCACCACAAGTCAAAGATGATGATCCTTTAAAGATGTATTTCAGAGGTTTGAATTTATTCTAGGCTTTTCTCCACTAACAAAACAATTATTAATGTAGTATAAGCAAAGGAAACCATCTGTGCTTTTGAACGGCATAGAGGTAAATAGCTTTTGTTATGGGCTACGTAATAATGTCCTTGAGACTATTCATCGAGGCTTAGTTGTAGCTCAGCTTAACTTACCGCAGCTCTTCCTGGTTAAATGTCTTCATCTCTCCACACTCCTTCCAGAGAGCTCTGCTGCCTATAGGCGGATAGAGCGCTGGAGGGAAAGGCAAAATCAATTCTGCCTTTTATAAATAAGCATCATAATGCGTAACCATCTCTACAGGAGAGTCTATAATGTCATGGTTTATGTGATGGAGTTGGAGGGTTGGGTGAAGGCCACATTCAAGACTGACTACACATGATAGCGGATGCACTGAGAGACTTGGTCCTTTTGTATTCCCTTCAACACTGACCAACACAGCAAACATCAATTGCCCAGGATCCAATGCAACCAACGCCTGCTGACTTTGTGAGGACAACACAACACTCATGTCTCTAGTATGTGGTTGGAGAGTAGTTGGCAAGGTGAGGTCTGAAGGCTATGGGGAACTGCAGCCTTTCCTTAGCCCTGGGAGAGGGAAAAACTAAAAATTAGTGATGGCTACAATTTATTTAAGCATGCCAAAATACGTCACACTCATCAGCCTTATTTAAAGTAGAAAAGAAGGAGCAGAAATGGAGGTTTTTTTGGTGGTATTCCTATTTATGTACAGTGTTTTAATTATTGCATGTTCTCATTAGCATATGTTCTCAATGAAAGCAAACGTAGAAGATGGAATCCTATTTGTGTGGTGTGTGTTTGTATTTGAAAATTTGGATTCATATGTAAGGAAGGCTGGAAACAGCCCAAGAAATGTACTTAAGTAGCTCTTAAACAGTGGTAAGTATTATGCAGTAAGAAGGGATCTCTTCCTGTTCTGTCTGTGAATGCTAATATAGGTAAACATAAGGTCATGCACCTATGTCAAAAAAGGGAAAGAAAGGAAGAAACAGACCAAGCCATGCTCTAAAATACAACCATCTTCTGAATCATCCAGTGAATCTAGTATATGATTTATTTTTTTCTTTTTAGACCTTGAGGCAGAGGAAGTTCCTTCCAGTGTGCTTTACAAAATGCTAACTGGGCCATTAATGATTAACAAATAAATAATAGTGTCTTCAGACAGTTATCTTTCTTCTTATGAAATCACTCCCTTTCTCACTGTAAATCTGCCATGTTACTTCTGATGGCAGTTTTGATAAATGAGCTCACATACAAATTTTAGAGGTTAGTTTGAGGTGAATGAATGAAAATGCTGTCATGAAATCTAAGATCTTTGGATATACCTGTGACAATCTGGAATTTGAGATCGCTTACTGCTTGAAGTCCTTAGGGTTTAAAGGCACAATTCACATGAGCCTCAAATAAAGCAATAAAAGATGCTGTCTAGTATGACTTTTTTTTCACCCATTGTGATGTACACTTTAAAAATGTTTGGTTTTCATCTATTATTTAATAATCTAGTACAATCTTTACTACTGTTCGGGGAGATGTTGTTAGACAAATAGGTTTTTGTTGTCTTTTTATCTTTCTGTTTTTTGCGAAAGCAAATGGAGTCTCTTCATGCCATTAACCAAAGTGACTTGTAAACAAAGAGGCAATTTAACAGCATCCCCACAGCATTACATTCCTACTTAACCCTGTGAAGACTGTGCAATGTGAAAACTCAAACGATGGAGGAGTTGTTCCTTTGCTAGGATTCTAGTAAATAATCTGGTATTTTTACAGATGTGTAATTGCACTTTTTTTGCAATTACATTATTCAAGAATATAATCCCAAAGGCAACGAGCCCTTATAACAGTCTTTCTATCCAGTCTGCACCTCTGATTGATTTCTCTGCTTTACATAACATTCATTTAGTGGAAGTGAATGATGAACATTGTCAGAACTGCAGTGTAAACCAAAGCATTTCCAGGAAAGGAAGTAAGCTGTAACATCAAAGGAATTTGTGGAGTGGAATGGCTGCAGCGGCAGGGCTATTTGCATTCACTGTGGTTGTTACAAAATATAAATTTATTTTCTATTAAATTACCTGCTGCAGCATTTAGCACTGTCACAGTTTGGTGTGTTAGTGACCTATGCATCATCCCGTCCCCCACCCTCCAAACGTATCAGGTTTTTGTTACAACAAGTAAAATAAAAGTGCCACATAATTCAGTCTGAGCTCTGTCAGAGCATTCAGTATGTGCAGAAAAATTAAATTTAGGAGTGAGGTAAGAAGGAAACAAGGGTTTGAGCTAGTCCTGAGGTCATCTTAGTTCTTCTCTGCTTGCTTGGGTAAAGTTACTATAATTAGTCTTTTTCTAGAATAAGTATATTTTTGCCCTTTTCAGCAAAGACACTTATGTTTTAATAGTTACTGCTCTCTTCAGCCATGTATATGCCAGAAGCTATAGTTGGTCATGCCAGCGTTCATGAAAAATCATGTACACAAATTTATTCCTATAATTTGTTTACACTTCATGTGATAGTCATAAAATTTTACATGAAATAAGGGACTTAAAGCAGAATTGACACCACCAAATGTTAGTTTTACCTACTAATAATCAGAATAATGGTTAATGCTCCAAATTGTTTGAGGCAGTTCCTTAAAGCAAACAGAAATGCTACTGCTACCTCTTTAAGTAGTGTTCTGCTGATGAGGATGTTGGTTTTTCCTTTCTTTTTTTTTTTTTTTTTTAGAACTTTCATATCCATTTGTTCCATGAGTTGGCTAATTAGCAACAGTAGCAACAGTTATGTATAACCTACCAAAAGGAAAACCTTTCTACACATAATTAATTCTCCTTATTGTCCACTCATTTATTTTATTATTTCTAAATATAGCATGGTCTAGCTGGTTTTTAGCCCACCTAGCTTGCTTTCTTTAAATTGGCAAAAAGCTCAACCCTCTCCACCTCTGTCCACATAAGGAAGAACCCAGTGATTGTGCTACTCTCCCATAAACACCAGAACAGCACATAAGCTTTGCTTTCGCCAGAAGAAACAACAGCTTTCATTGCTGCCATTGAAGTGCTAAGCAGTCCAGTCACCCATCTTAAAAAACAGCATGCTTCAATGTACATCAGTAACGCAGGCATTGCCACCAGCTCTCAGGAGCATCCTGCTGTTTTAATGAGAAGGAGTGCAATGCTCCACTCCACCATACAAACCATTTCCCCACCCAGTTAAATACAATACAGCTATTAGAAAGAGAAGAAATAAGACTCACTCAATAAAGTAGACTTCCCCCTTTTCTGTATAAGCCATTTCCCAGTTATCAGGCAGTGGGCCCAAGTCATCATTCTCTTCAGGTTTAGTCTGTTTTGTTACATCCATATCCTCCTTTGCTTCTTCAGGCTGAGTATATCCTGGTGCAGGACAAGGTTGGGTAGAAGATACCTCACCTGAGACACCTGTACTCTTCTCTTCATGTTCACTTGATTCTACAAGAGAAGAAAAATTACAGGTTTTGGATATCCAAGTTAATGGTGGAGAATTTACCAGGTGCAAGTCTCCAAAGAATACTCTATGAACTGCAAGTCTTGAAATAAAGAGGAAAATTCTGTTGGGTTTACACAAGAGTCCCTCTGATGATGCATTTTATCTGGAACATAATAAAAGAAAATAAAGCAATAAAATCAAACTGAAACAAGAAACTAATAAAGAGCTAAGAAACAAGCCAAAGAGTTCTGGCTCATTCTGTCCCAGGAGTCCTTCCAGACCAGCAGTTAGCACTGAGCAGAAGGCAGCCTCATATCCAGCAGCGCTACTGTCTTGTGTTTTAACTTTTCAAATTATGCACGCATAAAGCAAGTACCCTGCTGTTTTACTACACACAACAGATCCTTTTCAATTAAAGAAGTATATACACTAATTGCTTTACCTATATCCGTACATCAGAGAAATCAATATGACATCCATCAACTCATAGCAATATATTAACCATATAGAAAGTGGTTGTGTTTTCATTACCAGTATAATCTGTGGGACGCTTAGTTTCCCACAGCCAATGCCAAATGCTTCCTATACCCAATATGGTTGTGTCTCACTGTGACCAAGAACATACTCAGGAAGGAGTCTTCCTTTCCTATGTCTTTTTCAGTACTGATCTTTCACTTTTCATTGATTTTACTTTCCATAAAGTCAGAAATTAAAAAAATGTGGTGTCCAACAGTATCTCTACCACTATCAGTTCCCACAGTCCAGTCCACATACTTTTAGCTAAGCAAGTGTAGTAGAACTTAGCAATACTTGTTAAAATGTCCGCTGAACACAAACATAAGACAAAACCACAGAGATACCTCAAAAAAAAAAAAATCAGCTAAATAGGGAGCAGGTGTGCAATATCAGGAGTCTAAATGTGCCTTATCCACATTATTGAACACTTACCTCCACACTTAAGAGTCTACATGGTCATTTGCATGAATGAGTATCACATAGCAGGGCTTCCATGCACACAGCTATTGACAGTGGAGAAAACACAATCTTTTCTTGACTACTTCTAGCTCAAACAGAGGATGCCTGAGAGAACTTGTCCCCATAAAGAAAGAGATTCCTTCATCCTTGGAGGTGAATAAGTTTGGTTGACTGGTCTACTAGGTATGTGTTTGTA
Organism: Pygoscelis adeliae; assembly: GCF_000699105.1. Lineage (NCBI taxonomy): Eukaryota > Metazoa > Chordata > Aves > Sphenisciformes > Spheniscidae > Pygoscelis > Pygoscelis adeliae. Next base: position 3,054,280 of record NW_008825150.1, read on the forward strand.
AGCTGTGTTTTATCATATGGTCTGTCTAGGAACTATTACTTGAAAAAGTGTGGCAGGAACCTGTTGCCTCAGTGGACAACAGAAGCTCTCATCCTTGGATCCTTTTTTCTGTTGCACTTAAATGAAGCCTGATCACATTGAAAAAGTGTTCAGACCCCTATTTTTGGCCAAATGAACAGCAACTAAAATAAATTCACGATTTTAATATATTGACTGAATCTCCAGTGACTATGATGGGATCCTAGTCAGATGGCTGAAATGACCCTACATGTTAAGGTAGGTAAACCAAATTCAGTCCTGCTTAGACTAGTTGCTCAGTTTCTAGATAGTTAAAATGAAGGGAAATCAATCTCAGACATAGTGAGCATGGCGTTATATTAGGTTACGTGAAGGCTAATGACATAAACTCACCAATAGATAAAAACCATAGGAACACAGACAATGAATATCAGAGGAGAACTGAGAACAAACTGTGAACTTGTACACCAACATTTAATCAAAATGATGCATAATTGGTGTAATAGAGACTAGATTGACTAGAGACTATGAACAATAGAGCTTGTTCATAAAGATATGTAAGGAATGAAGGAAGTATGTATGATTTTGTATCATCAAAAATATATATACACTTGCTCTGAGTAATATTATATGGATGATATTGAAGTCTGTGGATAATTATAAAAAAAGAAAGGAGAGAATAAGTTTTTAAAAGAAGTCAACAATGTAGTCTACAATAAAGTTCAAGAAGGTGAAAAATTTTTAAATGAACTAACGGTGCATCCAGAGCACAGAACCATGCAGATACTTGTGTGAAATATGTAGGAGGTGGAAGACAATTTGGGTGAAATGATCTAATTTGTGACGCTTAGGACAGCAAGAAAGAAGAACAACAAAAAATTAACAACAATGGTCTTAAAAAATTAACAAAAATGGTCTTAAACCCACCAGATTTTAATAAATTCACAGAATTAATAAATTTAATGTTATGGCAAGCAACAGTAAGGGAAAAGGAGTTCAGGGAAAAGGAGTTCAGGCAAACTGGTAAAGATTAAATAAACAATACTAAGAGTTCAAGCACAAATTTTCCTAACGAAAAAGAAAAATAGTAAGTATAACGAGAGATCATTTTGATTAAGCCATGACTTTTCAATGGTCTGCTACTTGATATAGAATTGTACAAAAGGTGAAAACTAGATTAAATTGTTAAGGATGAACACAGAAAAACAATATGGGCATGTAACAGCAAAGCAGAACAGTCAGTCTAGAAAATGAGATAGTCAGGGACATTAGAGGTGACAAGAAAACTTTCTGTAAGTGCATTAATAATAAGACAACGACCAAAAGCAGACTCATTTCACTATGTGGAAAGGAAGGAAAGCTAATAATATATGACGCATAAAAAACCCAAGGCAGTTAGTGTTCTTTTTGCCTCAGTCACTACTGCAAAAAGATTACCTGTGATTAAATGACTAACATAATTAATGTCAGCGATAGGGCTAAAGAACTCAGAGTAGAGTGGGCAGAGAACAGGTCAGGTACAACTTAGGTGAAGCAGCCATTCTCAGTTGGCAGAGCCCGATGAAATGAAACCTAGGCTACTGAGGGAACCAATGAAGCAGACTCATGGCTAGTAATGGCTACACCTTTGAGACTTCATGGAGAAAAGAAACTTAGAAAAAACAGACACAGTCCTGGTTTCAGCAAAGTGTCCATGATTTAGGTTTTTAGATAGTTTTATATTCTTAATTTCCGAGCACCTAAGTTCCCTTTGAAATAATTTGCTCAACTAGGCCATTACATCTTTTTGTAAAAAAGGAGGAGGAAGACCCATGTAACTGTAACTTCACATCTTTCTATTTTTAATTCCTAGAAGGACAGTGGGACCAGCAATCAAACAACCTACATGTAAGCTCTTCAAAGGTGATAAATAATTGTCAAGATTTTTCAGGAAGAAATTGTGCCAAACTAGTATTATTTCTTTTCATGACAGAGTAGCAGGTGCTGCTCCTTGGGGAAAAATGGTAGATATAGTTTTCATGATCTTAAAAAAAGATTTTTGACACTGACACATGCAGCCTTGTGTGAAAAAAAAAACGTAGATCCGGTCTTGAACAGGGTGATGGTCTATAGCTCTACAGCCATATGCAGCTCATGCTGCTAAATCTTAACTCATACTTGAACTATGTGGTATTACAGTGATTTTATGCTATTTGGAAATGTGAATCTGTCTGTGGGAAGAAATCAATTAGCAAGAGTTGTGCTAATTGCACACAAGTGCAAGTTTTGCTCAGTTGCATCCCACAGCAGAGCAGCAGGATCCCAGGGGAGCTGAAGTCCCCTCCTTGTCTACCACTCCCAAATCCCCCCTCTCCGCCGCCTTGGCTTTCCAAAATATGTGGCATCTGTCTGGTGCAAAATGCCACAATCAGCTGTAAAAATACAAGATGGGGAGCAAATGCCTAGGCAGAACTCCTAGTGAAAATACAGTGGAGGTATGGGGACGTGTGAGGGATGTCTAACCATTATCTTCAGTCAATAATGATACTATTGAAAAAGGAAAACAAGCAGCATAATAGGCAGGAAGAGTAAGCATATTCGATACAGGTCCTTTCACCTTCAGCTACAGTAAGGTTTAATCAGGAGTACTGTGCCCAGTTTTGAGAATTTCATGTCAAGGAAGATGGGAAACAGTCCAGATGACAGAAAAGAAAAAAAAAAAAAGAAAAAGATTGGAAGTATGGAAAGATTGAAGAATAGGTTTTTTTTTTAGTCTTGAGGATAAAAGACTGATGGGTAGGGGAAGCATTTTCAAATGTGTAAAAGTTTCCTGCAAAGCGGAGAGGATATATGATCTCCACTTCCCCTGAGAATAGGACAATAATTGCTGATAAATTCTTTGGGGTTTTTGTTCTTATCTCTGCAAAGCAAAAGTGAGTTCTCATCTGTCTCAAGCATCATTGACAGATCTGTGAGTGGTATTCCTGAGGCTACCTGCAGTCTTGACCACATTTCTGCTCCAGGAACAATGCTGTACAGATTAAACTGAAGACAAGGCATAACGCCACACAGTACATATGACCGCAGTAGAACAAATAAATTTGGACCACAGGTGCATCACACACAATGGCTAATGATCAGCCGATTGGTCTGATAGTGCACAGATGTGGTGACGTTGCTGTGTCTTGGGATTTTAGCTTGATATCTGTAATATGTGTTTTTTCTCAAGTTATTATTTTCAATAGGTCTGATGAGGTCAGATTCTTGATTTTCAGTAACTATATTAACAAATCCCAGCCATCATGATAGAAGAAAAAATGTGAAAATTAAGCCTTGAGGATTAGAAGAAATATTCTGAGCTTGTCTAAGATAAGAGATTGCTATCAAAATATAGTGGGGGGAAAAAGGAATCTGATGTTTATTTAACAACTTAAAAATATAATTATTTAAAAGCCAATCTCATGAATTATTAATTCCTGGATCATTATTTTTGAATAGCTTACTTTGATAATGGAGAAGGCATTGTGATGACTAAAGACCAAGCAATTAAGGTAGAATTGCCTAATGCCATTTAATAACAAGCTTTACACAACGGACATCCTAGTCACACTTATCTGGAATACAGCCCTACGGTGTCATCTTATCTTTTATTATATGTATCTATCATTCACATACTCCAGGTAAGGTATATATTTACCTTACTGTTTTTCTTTCTGCTAATATATATTCATACATAATGTTTGATTTGATAAAAAACAGGAGTTCTGGTTAAAAACTAGCAGTGTCTTAAATATACAACTAAAATTTGAAATACTACAGCAACACACTGTGAGCACAAATATTTATCTTCAGACAACATATGGTATAAAAAAAGATCCTAAAATTGTACCATAATATGGGTCCAGAAGTATTTTTGTCACTAAAAAACCAATCAATTGACTTTACATCAAGCGATATAGCCTACTAGATCTGCTGTCTCACTACAAAACAGATTACATGGTCCAGTTTTCAAAAGCAGTTTAGCACAATATCTCAACAGTGAGTGTCCTGGGAAGTGACAAAATAGGCACCAGTAAAGCACCAGCAAGTTACTGCTTATGTGGAATACCAAGAACTTTGGGAAGAAGATAATGTGAATGTTACAAATACCTACTTATCATTAAATACTGGAAGTTCATCTCTGTAGTACTCCAACTCCAAATACCAGCAGTTAAAATATTACTGGTTAACATGACATATTCTCTATACAGCTCTTAGACAACCTAGTGACCTTTTTTTTAGAAATAACTGGTAGTTATGTTTTGATAGTCTCAGAATTTAAGCCTTCATCAATGGTGTTGCTTGTACTTTAAATTGTTTCTATTAGTTACAGTCTCACTCTTGAAATTTGCCATCTAAACACGTAAGAGGGCCTTGTCACTTTATTCCTTTATTTTAATGCTGCAGATTATTCATGCAGTAAAGTTTAAAAACTTATTCTCTTCCTCCAAAAGTATCAAACCAGACGATCTAAGCAATATCAGCAGAGGACGAATTAAAGGAAATATTATTAAATAGTAATTTATGAAGTGGTTTTAGCAGGTCTGAAGGAAAATATCGCAGCTCTTTATACCCTTATTGTATCTAAATGACTAATTTGTTAACTTTGGCACAGGAAACAGTCCATCCATTTTAAATAACTGTTGGATATAAGAGTAGTTTAAGTCATGTTTGCTGAGCTATGTGCATCTGTTTTCTTGTGAAAATATCCCTCTGCAGCCTTGGAGCTGCTCCCTTTCCCACAGACCTGTAGCCATACTTGGGTTTTGGTGCTTTGCATGAAGGCACTAACACGATAAGAACTAGGAGCTGATGTGGGGGAAGGAAAACAGGGCACATGGAGACTGGGTGAGCACAGGGTATTCTGTAGGTCATAGGTTGTAACCTAGCTGTGATAAATTGAGTTTAGAGAACACACCTACAACACAAATATCAATAGACACCAATTTTTGTATTTTTTGGATGGCTCTTGGATGCCATGTGAATTATTTTCATACCTCTGGCTGTCTTTGCTGTGTAATAATGAAAGAATAAGCTCAACCTGTTCCTTGGGACTACTGCACCTTGCGTGGTGATTGACAGCATTGGGAGTCTAGCCTTTTGCTTCGTTATCAACCTAAGGCATGGAATGATCATTTTGAAACTTTATGTCATATCTTATCCCTCAATTAATTTGAGCCTGCCAGAACTTTCATTCTCTGGGTGCAACTTGTCATTGCTCAAGTAATGTCAGAATAATGCACATACATAAGCATTCCTTCAATGTTAGAGTGGTTCTTCTGGAGTTTGGATGATAAACACTTAGAAGTGTGAAGCACATGTGACATGACCAACACAGTGTCAAATCATGATGCTGGTTGTGCAGGAGACTGACAATTCTCTGCAGACACAAACAGTAACAGCAGTGAAAACTGAATGTCTGACGAGCGGGTTGCAATTTGACCAAAAGTCTTCTTACCTCTTTTGTCAAAGCATCAGTTTTGCAGAAATCATTCATTTCAATGCAGTGTCCATCAGGAAAGGCTTCTCAGGTGCAAAAGGTCTCACCCAAACCAGTGAATGGCAGAGACCTAACCCAGAGTAGCCAGAAGTCCAGTAATGTGTGCAATTGCACTAGGTATGAGAAACCCAATGCTAACTCTAGACTTGACCATCTTAACAGCTAATCTATAGATTGTGTCTCTCTCATGCTGCTTGGCAAATAGTAGGATTCTTCATTTAAATTTAGCAATCTAGGCTCCTGTGTATCTGTAGGCTGAATTAAGCATTCTAGATTGCAGAGGTGTTACCCTAAAAAGGGTATTTAAACCACCTATGCTCTCTTACTCTTTGGAGTTGCCTCTTTCTCCTTACTTTATATAAAAGAGAGCAGAGACAAGTAGCTCAAACAAAAAGTAAGGCATTTAGGCATATAATTTACTGAAGTTGAATGAGATAAATCCCACTTCCCAATTAATACTATTGTGTCCTGAGAGAACTTGATCCAGGATGAAGGACTGAGAGTGCTCCATTCTAAAGTGGCCAAAAGCCTCACCCTAAAGAAGTGAGAAGACTTCCTGTTGGGTTCTGAGCTGAGGACAGGTGGCAAAAATCGGAAAGAATAAACACATTTGGCAGCACAAATTAACAAGAAGACAATTATGGAGCACAGCTGAAGATCTCCAGTCTGTCCAAACACAACTGTCCAAGGGAAATCTGATGGCCTATGAAGCAAGGTATGTGGAAGTGAATTAATGAAAAATTGATTCCTACTAATAAAGCTCAACAGATGCGCAGATTATCTTGACAGATACTGAAAAGTGGTCTGGAAAATCAGACCAAAAGCACAAAGATCGCTACAACTACAAATGTTGCTTATTGGTCTGATAAAGACAGGTTTCTTTTCTTCAGATTAATCTTAGATCTTTTACTATTTCACCCTAGCAGTCCTAGGTGTTACAGCAGTCCTTTGCCTTGCCAGCACTCTGATACCTTGGCAGTTAATAAGTCATTAAGGTGCTGAGCTTCTATAAAAAATGTATCAATGTTTCAGATGTCCCAAGAGTCCTATATTTAATAAAAGACTCCCATTAGAAGGGAAGTATTTAAAATAGAATACACTTTCTAAAAGAACTGGAAATAACAAATATCCTGCTTTAGTTGCTTTGTTATAAAAACTAGATTGCTCCCTCCAAGAGTTTTAATAGAAAAAGAAAAAAATTAACATATTCTGGTTTTCCTGATTGTTCAAAGACACAAACTACAAATGCACACACATTTTAGAGGTAGCTAAGACTCTGTCAGCTCACAGAGAAAATGACTGCAGTAACAGGGTCCGTGGGAGCTACACTGCCCAACAAAGGCAACACAGCATGTATGTACAGAGCTGCTTTGCTACAATCCCCAAAGTCCTCAATCAGTGTAACTGAACAACAAAACCCTGCTTATGAAACCATGAGAGCCAACACAGGCACTGCTTGTTCTGCTGGCCACACCTACAGGAATTACTTTGTGGGGGGCAAGGAGGGGGAGGAGGGGGGCTGTCTTACACCGATGCTCATGTATTTCAGTTTGTAACACAACACATGCCAGTGCCTGTTTCTTGGGTGCTGCCTAGTCATCGTTCACATAGAATTTGCCTGGGAGAAGCAAATTATAGGTGTACAATTCAAGAAGAAAAGCAGGTAAACATTGCCTCTTGATCCAGCTTGAGCTGAAACATATTGCCCTGGAAATTGCTCCTCAGCAATAGTCTGTTATGTGGCACATTTTGAATAACTGCGAAGAATGATTTTTCTAATGATTTCTACAATACACATCAGAGACCAAATCCTGCCTTTGCCTCTTCTGCTGTGGAAGTATCCTGGCAACAGATCCAGTGCTGATGTTTTATGTAAGGATTTCTGGGCTTCATACTTTTCTGCTTAGCTGTGTAGGAAAGACACTAAGCGTCCGAGCATTGCCGACAGATGCAACATTGTGTGGAAGGGATGAGCAAGGCTTGTACAGAATGTGATGGCAATGGCCAGGGAGTAATGCTGCAGCCCTTTGGCGAGCCAAGAGGGGAGAATGACATCCACTCTCACCCCACCACTCCCTGCCACCCACCTTGTACACAGGGATGGATTCTGCACAGGGATTTGCCCTTACATGTAATGTTAGGCAACAACTACAGAAAAACACGTGGCAAATACATCCTTCATGGGAAGATCTTCAATTCAATATACTTTCTAATGCAGTAGGAGGAAAAAAAAGTATGTATAGAACCTGCAGTATGAAAATCCTTTTTACAGTGTTTAGAAGATTAGGTAATGGATTTTTTGTTTCACATTAACCTATACATTTAGAGAACTTGCAATATTCCATTTTATCTTCTCATCCATGTGATTGTCACTACAGACTTCTTCTTCAATAATTTGTTTCTGAATTTCTAAGTTCACCAAAAAGGATTCACAGAATAATTTCTCAGAGAAATATAAAAGCCTGAATTCTTTAATACTTGCACAACAACAAAAAAGTCATTTCTTAAATGGCATTTCAGAATAAAAATAAGTACTGTAAAATGATGACTTGCTGAAATATTGAAGGGGAAGCTGATTACCTGCTTGGGAAAAAGCTGGAGTGCTCTCACTCAGGATACAAGTCAGTATCTTGAGCCCCTTTTTTTCTGAAGAACTATGATCCAAGGGGTAAAACAACAGCTGCCTTTTAGGACTAGACATCTGAAATCTTTATCAGCTTTATGCAGGCTCTGGAAGATTGCTGCAAAGGGTCCTTCCCGGTAGTATTGCCAGCTAAGTTTCATTGGCACTGCCACAGATTCGTTAATATGATGACAACTTTACTCTTCTACAATTGCTAAGATTTCATAACAATTTACAAAAGTTCACTTCATAATGTAGTGAGCTCTATTGTGAGTATCACCATTTGGGAACAAGGAGACCTGAAACACAGAGACTAGATTCATTTGACCAAATTACAGTTCTCTAGTCTCTCTCTATAGTCAATGGAGAGAAATAGGCACTTGTGATTGATTTCCTAACCTAGAAATCTAAAACAGGTCACATGACTGTATTCAGAAAGTAGATATTTTTCTCTTTGGTCTATAAAGAGAGTTCAAAGCGACTAGTTCAGATATCTTTACGGTAGTTGAGATAAGTGAGATGACTCCCCAAAATGGAGGTTAAGTAATTTGGTTTAGGCTTGAGAGAAATCCTATTATTCAGGATTCCTGGCTTTCAGTCTTATAAGAACATCCTTACCTGAACATGCATATTCTCACTGCAGAAGGAGGTAACTGAGGACTGTGAATAACAGAAATGCATTGCAAAGTAAGAAGGAAGAACAGACCTGGTGTTACTGTCACATCATTTCCATTGACCACAGGTCTTTCTTCCTCTTCTTCCTCCGGTGGTTCAATACCTGTCTTCTCCATATTGCTCACAGACTTATTCCTTTTGCGTTTGCCTTCAGCCCCGGGAGTGGCACCTGGGAGGATCTGATCTGTTACATTTAACAGCAATGGAGCTGGTTCTGCTGGAGGCTTCGGAGTGCCGTAATAGTTGTCTGGAAAGAAAAGAAAAGGAGTAACATAAATTTGCAGAAATACATCTGCTGCTTCTTCTTCTTTTGGCTTAGATTAATGGGATTATGTGAGGTAGGATCTGATTCATCAGCTAATATAAAGATTACTTCAAAATGTTTTCTGCGAAGTTAAATATTCACCTTACATGAAATGGTAATTAATTTTCTTGGTGGTAGCACTAGTGATCAAATTGTGTTTACAACTATATAACAAGTTAACACTTTCTGAAACTTTAACAGGGTAAGTTAACATTCCTCTCACCCAAATTCCTGACAAGTAGGCAGCATAACGGAGCTGTTTTCTTATTTCAAACCGTTAGCTAGGACAAATTAGTTTTGTAATATTTATGCCACAATACCAGAGCTTCTGAAGGATCAAAAGGACCATAAAAGTATTGGCTATTCATTATGTTATGTCATTTTCACCCCCCAAAAAATTCTCTCACCTGCTTAGAAAGTAAATAATCATTCAAAGATTCAGAGATTTGCAGTTTTAAGTAATGTTTGAACTACTTCATTTTTCATATTTGTCAAATTTTTGCTATTCATGAGCAAAGCTCCAGATTTGTAATAGTTAATGCTAATATATTTTCAAAGAAAGTTGAAACCTGATGCTTTAGCGCTTAAAATTATCTCGAAGTACTAAGGAATTCTGAGAAGATTTAAGGTGGCTGACAGATTACCCACTATTTGTCTCTCATGTAATTTCTGGCAACTTCTTCTGAATCACCTACTTTCTGTCAGAAGGATTATTAGATTAGCTGGACCATGATCTGATCTTTTCTATCAATATATGTATGTTTGCATTTCTAGCACATCTGGTCTCAAAACTGGTTTCTTACTGATACCTCAAATTTGTCTTAAAAATATGGTTAAAAATAAAATATTAAAATAATCAAATAAAAGAATATAAAAAATATTAGCAAGTCCTCTCTAGAAGCAAACATAAAGAGTAATATAAGACATAAAGATAAAAACATGCTATTTATGCAGTTATCTTTTTTTCATCTGAAAATTGCATTGAAGGGCAGTGAACATGATGCCTTACAAGTAGATCTTCAGCAGTTAGTATGGGAAACTAAAAATACTGTGCAGCTCTGAGAAACTTTCCAAAGAAAAAAGTACCTACGTAAGGATATTAAGTTGCTGAAGATATTTGTAGACCAAATGACCATTTTTTAATTCTTATCGCAAAATTTAGGGCTTATGCATAATCAAATAATAGCAGCAACTTTCAAAAATTATTTTAACCATGTATGAGTGTGACACAGATAAAGAAATATGTTATATCTGCACAGTAAACCATCATAAGATACATTTTGCAGGCAGAGTAAAAGTTATTTCTGGTCCTAGTATTCCTGTGTGTTTCCAATTAATTACAATGTTCAGTCACATGGCCACCCCAATACAGGTAAGTAATTGACCACTCTTGCAACTACTGAATACTCTGTGAATTTTTCACAGTGGTTTAGCAAAATGATATTCATAACAGATGTTTCTGTAATTGTAATACACTAGAAAAATGTACTGTGTTAAATGGCCCTCGTAGTCACTTGGGCTTAGGGACTGCAGAATGAAAAACTGACTCACTGAAGATTTTCTTTTGATTTTATGAGATGGCAGCAGGTTTAACACAGAGCCCTGATGCCAGTAGGGCAATGAGTTCTGCCTTTGTATGGCTGTCTGTGACCTGCCCTCCAACAGTCTGCAGGAGGTCTGTCTAACTCCCAGGGTCAAAGCAGGGGAGCAGGATTTGGGGTCTAAGGGGGGAAGAGAAATCTACATTGATCCACTTGCAAAACCGTACCTCCGAAATATGTCAAATTCAGATCTATTCACAGTCAAACTTCTAAGCTCTGACAGTGCGGGGTATTTTGAGAGTACCTGAAAACCAACAGTCCTGAAGGCAGTGTCAGTTCGAAGTCTACTTTTGTATTTCCTTAAAAGCATGTTGCCTTTATTGGTGAGATTGCATGTCTGAAATATTACATATTTTGAAAAAAGAATTCCTCATTTTAAAAAATTCCTCCCTCACCTAAGCCATTTTACCAGTCTGAAAGTTAATCGGTGCCACAGATGCCTTAAGCATCATAAAACTTGTGAAGTATGCACTGATTTCCACCAATTTCATAAATATCAGCACACAAATCCCAGGGTTATAGGATCAGTGTGATACAAACCATGAAACTAAAAGTGCAGTACCTTGGCTGTTTTTCCTTTGTTCTTAGTTTTGCCATTGTCAAATCAAATCAAGTGCAGTAGTAATTAGCAATAATGCTAATATCCTGAATAGTAGATAAGATGTTTTAAATGAAGGACATGCTCATTCTATTAAACACTTTTTCACTTCGACTGACTGTATGCATTAGTGAGAGACAGAGACAAAAGTCACAACAAAAAAAATTCTATGAATATCACATATATAAAAATATAAGAAACAAAAATGCACATTTAAGATTAGGAGTCAAAGAGGATATCACTCTTTCAGTTTCAAACTGAAAACACAGTATAATTTCCAACTTCTGTTCTGTAACATAACATTATGTGTTTTATGATCCAGTAACCATTGATTTAAAAGTGAGTTTTGCATTATTAGTTGCTACCTACCTACCTACCTACCTACCATCTATCCTTAATTCAAATGTATGCATAAGCAGTGCAAATAAAAATAAGAAACTGGTCCACAGATATTGACATAATCAGTGCATCATAAAAATGATGAAAAGAATTCATACAGTTCCAAAGGAAAAAACATATAGGATGAGAAACCAGCCATTTCAATGAAGGAGTAATGCTCCATTAAAGAAAAATTAGAATCAGTATAAACTGTATCTTCTATCAAAAAGAGTTTCTCAGTGTCTTGAAATTCCTTGCTTAAGCCTTAGAGCATTACAGCTAATGGGAGCTCTCTCATAAAGCCTCAGCAATTGTCATATCTAGGCATAATGCAGAGACTAAATGTTTAAACACCATAACTTTTGTTGCAATGATGTCTGGAAAATCTCTGATAAAAACAGCTGTTTTTCATCTTGCCTGAGCAAAAGACAGGGCTGGTTCAAGACGTTACTGTTGAAACACTAATCATAACGTACAGAAATTCAGCTTCCTGTAGGTACAAAAAGCACACCAAATAAATAAATTCAACTGTGTTTAATTTAAAAAAAATTAATAAAAAAACCCAGAAAGCTTACTAAAAGAAAACATAAATCCCATGCTCATTGGCAGTCAAAAAACCCAGCAGTTAGGAGCTTTAAAAAAAGGAATGAAGCACAAAACAGAAAACACCTTTATAGCACTATACAAAAACACATAGTACCCTCCCTTTTGTATACTGCCTTCTGTTCTGGTACTTGCCTCTCAAAAATTACATGGGGGAACTAAAGAAGGGCAATTAAAGCTTGGAACTGATTAAATTGATTTGGAGTTTTCAGCTTGGAAATGGGACAACTGAAGGGGGATATGGCAGATATGTATAAAATCAGGAGAACCCTGGGAAAGTGCCTAGAAAATAAATGAATGGATGCTTGGCTTCTCACTACATGAGAACAAGAGGATGCCCAATGAAATTAGCAGGTTTAAAACTAGCAAAAGAAGTGGAGTTTTTTCACACAGCATAAGAGAATAGTGGCATTCACTGTCAGATGCTGCCAGTATCATAAATACAGTCAAAAAGCAATTATACAAAGTCATAGAAGAAAAAAAAATGAAAGCCTATTAAATGTAAAGGTACAAATTCTGAATCAAGAGTTCCATACAATACAGACGGGTGTAGTGCAGAACATATCTCTGCATGCCTTCCTTGTTCTTATATTTTTTGCCTTAACATCTACCAAGGGGCAGTAGTAGAGACAGAGTACAGGGCTACAGTTTCCCTTGGTTTGACTCAGTGCAGCCGCTCTCTTACTGAGGTGCCTCCTCGCTGTACTTAAAAAATGTGTGCATACTCCTCTGCCACCCCAGCACAAAGTCAAGAGGTCAGTTTAAGCCAGCAGAGCTTAAGCTAAGCTCTTTGCGCTGGACCTGACTCAAAGCCTTCACGCAGACAGGCAGTGCAGACCAAGTATTTAATTGCGGAAAAAACACCACTGCTTAATCCATCTTGCTGCTGTGCCTGATTGCCTCAGTGCTCCCAGCCTGTTTCCAAGTGCAGCCGAACACTGAAGATGGTCTAACCCAACCTGTTTGACTGCTGCCGAAATGGATTGGAAGCCATAGCACAGTTACAATTACCAAGTATTCCTTGCTACCCCTAAGCTGGATGAAAAGGTCTACCTGATTCTGCAAAGAGGGAGTCAGAGAAAATTACTGGGGAGGTTAGCCCTGATGACAGACCAGATCAGGAAGTAAGAAAGTCAGAATCGGCAGAAAAAGGAGAAAATGAGGAGGACAAAGCAGCTATTTTTTCCTTAACCTGAGCTCACCGATGTCAGGAAGTAGTAAGACATTTATTTTATCGATGAAGTGTTTGATGATGAAGCAATAGATCCTAACTTGCTTCCTGAGAAAAAGTAAGCCCTTATGGAAGAAAAAAAGACAAAGCGTTTGGGTGGTAGTAAAGAAGCAGAAGACTCACACTGAGATGATAACAAGACTCACGTCTGGTGACAGTCACTATACCGATGTGCTCGACACCCAGTGATCCCCATTACTGGAAGCAGTTATAAATGTATCTCCCACAATGTTGTGGTCCACTTTGCACTACACTGGGGGGGCTGGCCTCACCGAACACCTTCACCGCCAGCCCCCCCAGACCCTCTCCCCTTCTGTGAGGAAAGAGCCCAAAATGCAGCATACAGCGGACATCTCCACTTTCCATCCTTCCGCACAGGGAAGGCAGAGGAAGGGCTTTTTGCCAGGTCTGCATCCCTGGCTGTGGAGGAGGACATACTCCCTTTGCTCCTGGCACCGGCCAGCCTGAACCATCAGATTGTGGAGGAAGGGGGTTCTTGCTAGGAGAGTCCTTGGCTCCTGAACCTCCATTGATCTCATCTAAGAAATGAAAAAGGCTAGTTTAAAAATGTAAGTATTATGAAAAGTTAAAAGTGGTGCTGAGGAATTAGGAAATTATAGTAAGAATGAACAATCAGACAGAAAATGAAAGGTGTGCCAGAGCCAAAAGCTTTTAATATGAATACTTCCAACTATGGTGTGACTCAGATTCTCAGCCCAGAACGAGATACACATTGCTTTTCACACTTATTTTTAGAGTGGGATGAAACAATACCCAGCTACAAATACACCCCTGCTTCTGCTTATTCAGCACCCTCACTAAGATTGATCTGTCTGTACTGTTTATACAACTTTGAATTGCTGAAATATCAGTCAAAATTATGTGTCAGCCACAACTCTAGGAAATGAAAGACAAACCTTATTTTTCAGTTATTAGAACAATAACTGCAAATGTTATGATGAATGTTAAATCTCTACGTACTGCTTTTGTGGTCACTCACTAGTGATAATAAATTAAGGGGAAAGTACTCTGAAGTCTAATTGTTGTCTTGATATAAGACTTACATTTGATATTTTAACAGCTCACAAACAAATACATATGGAAAAATAATTGATTGCAATGGTATACAGAGTTTTAGGTAGGCAGAAATTAGCTTAATTTTTAACTAAAATAGTAAAGTGAATAAATGTGAATACTTTATTATTTGATGCAAAGATTTTATTATTTGACTCAAAGATGATAGCTGCATTTGTTTATGACTAGAGGCCTATCGTGTACATCAAGAAGCATCTGTTTATACTCTATGTCTGTTTATAATCAAAGCCCAGATGGAGATTGGTGACAAGTGGTGTCCCTCAGGGGGCCATATTGGAACCAGTACTGTTTAATATCATCACCAATGACAGAGACAGTGGGATCGAGTGCACCCTCAGCAAGTTTGCCAATGACACCAAGCTGAGTGGTGCAGTCAACACACCAGAGGGATGAGATGCCATCCAGAGGGACCTGGACAAGCTTGAGAAGGGGTACTGTGTGAATGTCATGAGGTTTAACAAGACCAAGTGCAAGGTCCTGCACCTGGGTCAGAGCAACCCCCAGTATCAATATAGGCTGGGGGATGAAGGGATTGAGAGCAGCCCTGCCGAGAAGAACTTGGGGGTACTGGTGGATGAAAAGCTGGACATGAGCCAGCAATGTGCGCTCGTAGTCCAGGCCAGTTGTATCCTGGGGTGGATCAAAAGAAGCGTGGCCAGCAGGTCGAGGGAGGTGATTCTGCCCCTCTACTCTGCTCTGGTGAGACCCCACCTGCAGTACTGCGTCCAGCTCTGGAGCCCTCAGCATAAGAAAGACACGGACCTGTTGGAGTGGGTCCAGAGGAGGGCCATGAAAATGATCAGGGGGGTGCAACACCTCTCCTGTGAAGAAAGGCTGAGAGATTTGGAGTTCAGCCTGGAGAAGAGAAGGCTCTGGGAAGACCTTATTGCAGCCTATCAGTACTTGAAGGGGGTCTATAAGAAAAACGACAAACTTTTTAGCAGGGCCTGTTGTGATAGGACAAGGGGTAATGGTTTTAAACTAAAGGGGGGTAGATTTAGACTAGATATAAGGAATAAATTTTTTACGCTGAGGGTGGTGAAACACTGGCCCAGGTTGCCCAGAGAGGTGGTGGCTGCCCCATCCCTGGAAACATTCAAGGTCAGGTTGGAGGGGGCTCTGAGCAACCTGATCTAGTTGAAGATGTCCCTGCCCACGGCGGGGGAGTTGGACTGGATGACCTTTAGAGGTCCCTTCCAACCCAAACTGTTCTATGATTCTATTCTATAATGAAGGTGTCTGAACATCATCTAAATGATAGTAAAAAACTAATAAAAAAACCAGATTTTGGAAGCAACAATGAAAGGAGATCTCAAAACAGTATCTCCTTCTGTAGTGGCCCACATCCTGCAAGCCCTGGGACGTCAAGCTCAAGTCTGCTGCAGTCTGGAGTCCATGCATTAAGCATTCTTTGGATGCAAATTTAAGTGTAGGTTTCTGGCAACCTCCATAAGACAGCAGGAAAGAAAGCCTGTGTTTTGGTATTGCTTAGGGCAGGCCCAACACACTGGCAGTATAACCAGCAGGGTAAGATCATACGTGGTTGGTAGTCTCTCAAACTTTGCATTAAATTTTCATGGGCAACATAGCCCGGGTGAATGGGTTGCAGACATCTTCTTTGGCGGATTTGGTATTGTGTGCAATGGACGTTGAAGACAGGAAGGATTCCTAAATGCAGGCTCCATGGACCTCCTAAACTCTGTGTAGACTTCCAGGAGCCAACCACGTGGCATCACCATGCTCTCACTTCACTGTGCTGTCAGATCCACACATCACTTTGCCATGGAAGTACGTCCAATCAATTGGCATCTTCTTATGAAATTATTTTATTCTGACATTTCTGGTCACCTGTACATGTCATTTAGAGCATTCTTTTGTATGTCATGAAACATGTCTTGCAAGTATCGAATATTTTAAAACTGAAAAAGCCCTCTTCTCAAAATTCTTACAACCTTCTTATAAAATTCCCAAAGAGGAAAACAGTACCTAGACGTTGTTAAAATATAATTAGTGATGTATTTTAACAAAATTCAAGACAATTACCACCTCCTTAAGGAAGCCTAGCAAACTTCTTTTCACCCACTCACCCTGAGTGAGTAATTTATTTTGACGGGTGACTATACTATAATTAGGGCTTTTTTAATCATTGCTGTAAGGTTGGGTGAATAGATTTTGTTCTTGGGTTCATACATTTTCATGATGGTTTTGCAATGCTGCTTGATGGATCAAAGTTGCAGACCTCTTAGTGTGGTGCCAAAGTAAGTGGAATTAAAACATGAAGCCTTCTAAAGCCTTTAGGTTTTAGATTGACATTGGTATTATTTTTACTCATGATCTTGTGTCATCAAGATGGCAAAGAGGCCAGGAAAGGTCATAGTTCAGATCTCCCAGAATTTGGGGAAAAAAAAGTTATTAAATATAGATTGGTGATTATGCTTTTCATCAACAGCTCTTAACTTCTATTGTTCTCTGAAATATTTACAAGCCAAGTTATACTTTTACTGAGATCTTTGCTGCTACTTTTAGTTTCTCTACTTTCAGCCAGAGACTGAAGATCCCAGAGAAGTCTTTGCCCTTCTTTTTCTAACTAAGCCTTTGAATCCAAATTGCTTAGTTCTCTGAGCCTCGCTGTTACATTAATGTCTGAATTAAAATTACAAATTAAAATTTATTTACTTTGGGAGTGCTGTCAGAATGAGTTACACATGATACACAGAACTAATTCTGTACTTGTTGGATATAGAGATCCCCAGGGCTACTTGTTATAAAGTCTGTTTTTCACCCTTGCTACTTTCTAACTGTATTGGGCTTTAGCTATGGCTAAAGCTATTCAAAAGGAATATTTTCCAGAGATCTCAGGGTTCTGCTAGAACAGAGGGATCAGTTATTGCCTGTGCATTCCCAATAAACACTTGAGCATTTTCTGACAGGGGCTGTCCAGCTGTTTCCCAGAGGCAGGGAGATTTTTGATGCCTTGTGTTGTCGCGACTCTTCCTCAGGCAGAATTCTCATTTGGGTTGGTCTCTGCAGCTTCTGCTAACAGACATTAGGCAGATATGCTAACTTCTGTGTCAACTAATGACATTTTAATAACTGGCTTCAGGATTGTCTATTCATCTACATTAAAATTAAATCACTAATTATAGCTGTGGATTTTTGCCCAAGAGTCTTCTGGCCCCCAATGAATGCAATAGCAGAGGAAGTTTCTAAATTCACAAATACAGGAATGGAGGCAGACGGGCTCTCAAACCTTCCAACATGATAGACGTGCTCTTCTCTTACTATCGGACCCCAGCTGCCCCCAGTAAGAATCTCACTTTTCCAGACAGACTGGGAAAGACCGTAAAAGTAAGGATATATGGGTTTGTTTTGATTTCTTAATTAGTATTTTCCAAGATAAATATCAGTAGCAAAGCAATTTTTGTAACCTTAAGGTACTGATAGAGTATATCAGATCTGCATAGGGGATGACCTAAAACAATTCTGATTTTCAGAAATTTTGAAGACCCCAAAATTAAGGCATACAAAGTTAATTCTCATTTAAAAAAAAATATTTTCCTCAGAGATGTTACTTCATGCTTTAGTGTATTTCACAGAGTTCAGACTCCTAAGTTTTCTTCATCTCTGTTTCCATAGTTCCATTTTACATAGCTGCTTTTTCTTTTAACTATTCTTTTTTTTTTTCTTTCTTTTTTAAAGTACTAGGGTGGTTTTGTCCTGTAAATATTCTGCGTTCCTTAGATTTTGTAAATTAATCTATTTGCAGTAGCCCGTCTACAAATTTAGGCACATATGCAAGATTAATCCCTAAAAATTCTGTGTAAGAGTACAAGAAGCAAGTAGAAAGCACAATTTCACCTTTACAGAATCAGATACTGCCTGAACTGTTTTCATCATCCCTTTAATTCCTACCAAGACCAAACGATGTGAACAGATACAACCTTCTTGAGCACTAAATCTCTCACAGTTGGGAAATAACAGTTCTCCTGTCAGACCTGGGAATCCCATGGGTTGAAGGTGTAAATACATTTCAGGTAAAGTAACTATAAACCATCCTGCTTTAAGTCCAGGTGGAGGTGGCTATGGAGAAGGAACTGTCTTGTTTTAAGATTCCTCAAAGTTTAAGATCCTGACCTTATTTCTCCCAAATATTCTTCAAGTTTGTATTTCTCTCTGAGAAGCAGAACAAATCAATTTTAGATAATGGCCTAGAAGAGAGATGAGTGCTTATCAGATGCAGCAGTGTGTTGCATGCACTGCACATCATCACAGATCTCCCAACCACCAGCAAATATGAAGTGACCTTTAATTTCCATGTTTTGATCTTATACTGCATACCAGAAGTGAAAAATCTAGATAGAGCTCTTTAAAAGGCTGCTCTTACTTACTTAAGGAAATTCATGGACAAAGGGACAGGAATTAATAATTAATACAAAAGGGCATTTGGACTTCACAAGCAAGAATCACAGAGGTATGAATGCCGGATATTGGAACAAGACTGTGGAACAATACCGCTTGATAAATACATTAGTAACTATTTTATAGTATTTTGCACATTTTGAAGTAATTCTGTCATCTGACCTCATCTTCTAAAAAGCAGTAGTACAATCTGAAACTTCTGCTTTCCCATAAAAGAGACCGTTCAATTCCTAAACAGTATATTCTTTGCTGTAGCTAAGCAGAGATACCAAGATACTTCTTTCCACAGCACATACATCCTTTTTGTTGCGAGCTGGCTGTTGTCTGGATTCAGCCCTTGAGTAGTCACTTGTCATTGTGTCTGATCCCTAAATGATAAGAGAGAGTAGGTTTTTAACTCATTTCACTTTTGCTGCTTAGAAGTTAGGTGTCTAGTTTAAAGTAACCAGCTCTCTCTACCCACCTGCCCTGGGTACTGATCTTAGGTGGGTCGCTGACCTTACAAGAAGGTCCAGACACCTTTTAGAAGGCTAATGATAGATGACATGATTCAGACCTTTAATAACCAAGATCCCAACACACTGAATCATGCTATTGCTTTCTGCCATCATGTAAAGATTTAAGCTTAACAAACTATGAGATTGCCTACTTCCCTTGAACTCTGATTTTGTATAATTTATACATTATTGCTGAGGTTCTTGTAGAAGTAAAAGTCCTTTGCCACATTAGAGAGCAGCTTGCAGCAGAGTCCCTCCCTTTTGACAGTAGTGCCTATATGGTTTTACACCCTGACAAATGATCTGGAAAGGAAATATGAGAAAAGACTAAGAGCATTTCTAGACAAAATTTTATCTAGTTTAGTCTGGGCCACAGAAGTGGATGTTTCTGAAGCTTCAGAAGGACTAAAAAAAAGAAAAAATATAAGTGTACGGGAAGGCATCACATTAGATGAAATTTGTTATTGATAAATGCAAATCAGGGAACCATCGGGTTGTAAAATGACTATCTTTTCTAGAGAGATGCTGGCATTACTGCAGGCAGCTCACTGTACAGTAGCAGCTTCCTTCTGCTAAATAATAACCAAAGCTAGAACCGTAAACTGGAAGGCAGCTTATGGAAGGAATAGAATGATGTGTAGTGCAAATGTTCAATAATATGTTTAAGAACTTTATTGCATACAGTGTTGGCCCAGACTTTTTTAAGGAAAAAAAAACCAGAAATAAAAGATGCTTTGAGAAAAGCAAAGAAAATTATAAACTTCCTATAATAAAAATCAAATGTATTTCAATTGTCCAAATCAAATGTATTTATGTAATAAGGTGGTAAAAAGGAAGGGATATGATAAAAGTAAATAAATACAAAATTTACATAAAATTAAAGAGGAGAAATTGAAGGTCAGTGAGAGGAAGCACCTGCATTCAAAATGAATTAAACTGTAGAACTTCTGAAGTTTTTCAGATCAAGTTTTGAGTCAAAAATGGGAATGAGTTTCAAGAACATACAGTTATTGTACCAGAAATTTTTGAGAAATTACCTGCCTGTTAAATCAATCCATAGTTGCTGCAGATCTATCTAAAAATGCTATGTGTAGGGGACCAGGGACCAGGTGAACTTTACTCAAAAATGTATATTGTAGAGGTCTTATAGTCCTGAGAATTGCCTGATCTGTCTTTTGCCTGAGACAAGATGCTGGATTAATGCACCCACCCTTGGTTTGATCAGTACTGTGTTTCTTTTTTTCATAGGAATTTACGGTTATTTTAAAAGGTGCATTTATAGACACCTTATACAATTTCACAGTGGCATTTTCTCTGTGTTGTAGTTGGAAACCTGTCATCTCCAACCTCCTTGACAACCTCAAGAAGGCACTCTAGACTGTTAATTTTGTCTGACATTTTCTTCAAACTTGTTTTTTGAGAAAAAAAGAGATCCCTGTAGTCAATCAGTTTTTGTATTCATTTATTCAAGCTGCTACCAGAGAAAGTTATCTTGCCAATTGGAGAGGTACACAGGGAATCCTTGCCTTATGTGCCTAAAACGGCATCTGCAGATTGTCCTGGATAGTCATTTTGCACAACATGAATAAATCAGATGCTCCCTATTGGTTCTTCCCTTAAGGAGTTGTCAGAATAAATAAAAATACTTCTCAGAGACTCCCAGTAATTCCAGGTAAAGAAAATAAACAAAGAAACTTAAAAAAAAAAAAAAACTCAGAGAAAAAACAATATAAATTCTGTTTTCCTCAACAGAATATTATTATTTTGCCACATTAATGTAAATCGTCAGGGTTTTTTAAGGTAATTTGGTATTATAAATCCTAAGTACTAAGCAATAACTAAACATTTAATGGACACTCTGTGTTCTCATTTTCCCTTAAAGCCAGTATGATATCTCTTTCTAACGTGGTATTTTTTTACTCAATTTGCTGTCTACCACCCTGGTCCCAATATGACAGAGATATAGGGCTTTATTTTTCTCATGGGAGTTTTAATCCATAACTTTACTACCAATGAGTTCTTGTGCTATAACAAGGAATTTTAGCTCCTCCAGAGCTCAGTTACTACATAAAGATGCATGATGAGGCAAGCCCCAGTCCTAAAAACCTGTCCTAAAAAAGCAACCTACGTGTGTTGTAACACAACTTTCAGCCAGGGGGGAAAAAAAAGGTTTAAAACCTAATTATTTTTGAGTCATTCAGAAAAATTCAGATTAGAAACAAACTAATAGGTATTGGGGAACGATGTAATTGATATTTCCTGGGGTGAGTTTATCACACGTTAGTAGAAG
>NW_008825150.1:3076169-3097691 GCF_000699105.1 Pygoscelis adeliae
GGAATGAACTTGGCCACACTTGATGAGTCTTTTTGCTCCGAAACTATATAATCAGGCCACTTCTGGCTTGCTTTTCTTCAGGCCCCACAAATTATAAGCTTCACAGTGCCATTCTTCCAAAAGAAATAACAGAGGGTCACCTTCATCCAGTAGTTAGGGCACTCTCTGGGAGTGCAAAGTGAGACATTAAATAAACCCTGACCTTCCACTGCCTCTTTTCTTTGGCGATGAGGCTACCAAGAAAGTGACCATGAGGCTATCAGGAAAGTGTCACCACCACCAGGAGAGCCTGGACATTTTGCCATGTGTCCAACTCGTATTATGCATTCTCTGCGCATGGGTAGGACTGCTGTGGAACTGTGTGGGATATAGGTACTTCCCACTCATTTCTCAACTATGGCAGAATTTAGGCACAAATAGACACTTTGGTCCCAAGGCCGTGGAGGTCTCTGCATGCACGGAACTGGAGAAATGCAGCAGCTGTCACTGCTGACTGAATTAAGTGTTATTCGAGCCGATGGTCCAAATTTTGCGCTTAATTTACGCTAGAAAGGTACAACACAAATGGAATTTACCAGTGAGAGCTGTAGATCCAGCTGATCAACAGCAGAAAGAGTGATTGTTAAAAGATGAAGGAAGCTTTCATTTTGTCTCTCTAAGATGACATCTAATAATTGCCTGAAGGCAGTTAGACAAATAATTAAAAACAGAGGTAGGGTAAATGAATTGTTATTCAGCAGGTTGACTGTTTAAATAATTTCAACTGGAAAAAAAATAGCAATAGCTGAAAAATCTGGGCTTTTTTTGTTCTCTGTCAAGGACAGTCAAATGGTTTTGATGTGTGGTCTGCACAGTCATCACAGATTGAAGCCAACATGCACAACTGTCCAAGTGTTTCTTATCTCTCTCTTTCTCATTGACACACTGTGTTGCCCCAGGCTACTTTTTGTTGGCTGTCCTTGTTTTGCCTGCCTGCTTCATTTCTGATCCTAAAATCCTGTTCTGGGGTAAAAGACTTCTACTTTGTCATGGATACCTCTTGACTCTGCCCTGTGAGCCAGTGGAAGCAACAAAGGGAATTAAATGCACAAACATCTGTCTCTGTGTGACTTTATTGTTTGAACGCTGCACTTGATAAAAATTCTCTGGTAATGCTAAGCACTGGCCAGGTCCTAAGGAAAAGCTAGAGGGTTAGTCTCCAGTCAACACTGCTCTATGAAAAAAAAAAAAAAAATCAATTTGGTATATGTAAATTCTTTAGGTAGAATATGCATCTGTGAACAAAGAAATCTTCCAATCTGCAATAATACTGTGCTTTAAAAACTGGCACAATTATACAAGTTCCTCCTGTGAAATAAAGAAGTCATAATCTCAAATTCTAAGCGAGTCAAATGGCCCAATGTTTTAATTATAGCAAAACCTTTACAGAAGACCTGTATTTTCCAGGACCTTTATTCCACCACGAAACTACCCTGTCACAGCCACAGATATCAAAGATCTGATTCTCCGTTCACATGAGCATGAATCAACTACTTCCAGTGAAGTTAATGGATTTACTGCATTATGAAAAGTTCAAGCATTTAAAAAGTGCAATTCTGTGAAACAACGGGGTGATCCTTGAGTGATTACTTATGACAGGATTCACCATATTTACTCTTGTAAATGGCAAATAATTTCTCTTTAATTTTCATTCTGGAAAGAAAATGGTTGGGAAGAGTCACAAAGTAATAACAACCTTGAACACTTATGCAACACTTCACATTTCAAACTGCTTCAGAAATATAAACCAATTAAGCTGTCGTTATGATTTATGCTAAGGGAGACAAGAAATATATACACAAAGTCAAACAGAGATGCAGGGCTCCAAACTACAGTTCTGTGAGCTACAAATCACAGAAACAGCTTAGGGAGGTAGGGCACGGGGGACTGGGCTAATCCTGGGAAGAAAGATAAAACCATGGAGCAGACTGAGTAATAGCTAATACATTATTACCTAGTTACTGGTGAATGGTTGCTTCTTTCCATGTGCAACACAGAACACTTAAGTACACCACTTGGCTAAATAAGCATTATCAGCTGTGCCGTTCATCACTGCAAACATCTATCGTTCATTAGCTCATTAATGACTTTCTTGAGATATCTGATTTACAATGCAATCACCCCTAGTAGGGCTGTCTAAATTGATAACCAAAGGGCAATTAAAATCAGTAGCCACACCAGACCATTAGATGATTTAAGGAGGAGTATCTATGCTACTGGTTCCTTTTAAAAGTACATTGTTAACATTAGAAGCATAAATGTTAATTAGAGTAATGACTTCATTCAGCAATTTCTTTTCTACAAGGCCATTTGGATCAGAATCCAGCTCCTCTGTTTGAAAGGGCAAGTTCTTTTTAATTAGGACAGCTACTCCATTGGCACTAGAAATAAATGAGAGAAGAGATAAAGGTCTCACCCACCAGCATTTTTCCATTTTTTGTTTCTGTGTAGCATTCAGTATTTCAGAAAAAAAACAGTTTTATTCAGAAAAAAAGTCCTCATTCTTTTAATGTTAATGTACATCTTTTACAAACATTTATTTACAGCCCAGATATTCGCATATGGTCATTTTTGAGATAAATTCTCCTCCTTGCATGCTTGAGTGGGCAGAGCAGTAGCTTTAGGTCATTGCTATTCCACTGGATCATCCCCCTAAGGCAGGGGTCTGTGCCAGAGTAAGACTAGTTAAGAAAAAGCTTCAAAGACTATTTAATTTCAAGCCTTCTCTGCTTTTGTGCATCTCTCACCCTTCAATCACGCTCTGACCCTGTCAACGCACAAGCATGCAACTGGGAGAGGACGGGCTGCTCTTAGCAACGGTAATGCCCAGTGCCTTGCCTGGTGCTGACCTGAGCTTCAAAGCAAAGGGGTTCTGATTCTATGATTTGAACCTGGAGAAATCAGAACGGGAACAGACAGAAGTAGCAAAAAAAGTGTGGGGTGGGGAGAAAGAGCAAGGAACACATGACTGCACTGGAAAGGCAGGAAACCTTTTTCCTCATCATTCTTGCCTAGACTGGAAAAGCCTTATGAACTTTCAAAAGGCCACTGCCACTTTTCCCTCTTAAAAGTTGGGATGCATTGTTACAGAGGAGGTTGGATTATTACCGATTCAGTTCCTAGCAATATTTCTTCACTCTGTCCTTTTAACTGCTGGGCATCTGTATGCACTGGGCATACGCAGTTACAGCTATTAGTGCCAGAGGATGGTCTTGAGTCATCACTAAGATAAAGGTGTCAGACAAGCAGTGATGGGACAAGAAAGGATGTACTCGCCAGGGCGTAACAGGAGCTGTCTATAAAGGTACTGCTTTTAATTTGTACCTGTGATTCTGGAATAAAGGGCAAAGAAGAGCCTACATTTCATGACAGAGGGCAGTGATGAGGCTGCAGTTACACAGTTACTTCACGTATCAGAGCAGCAGGGTTGAAAGGCTGATCTTGACACTCTCAGACGCTCTGAAGTACCATGTTGCTGCAGGTTCTGAGACCCACAGGACACAGTCCTGTCCCTGAAAGAGCGAAGGATAAGAAGGACTAGGCGTGACTAGGACTAGACATGGGAGTCAGTCTTCAGCTGGCTGATAGGTACAAATTCCTTCTGGATTCTAGTGCTGGTCTATGAGCTTGTGGGCAAATCATGTGTGCAAAAGTATGATGTATAGTCCTCTACAGAAAATAATAACTAGCAGACAAGATAGGAATAACCTGTGGAGCAACCTATGTCCTCTCCACATCAGAAAAAATGGCAACTCATGCAGCCAGATGTGTGCACTTGTATATAAATATGTTATACACACACATATGGTAGTAATGTCATGCTTAAGCAAGATTTCTTATGCACCCACATGAGAGAGAGTTTTGAAACTGCTTCTTAGCTTGTCCCTAACTCGGTCACCATGTGGAAATATGCAGAGGCCCTTGCAGAACAATTTTTTAGGCAGTACCAACAGTCTCTTCCCAAGATAAAACACAGCAATGAAGTCTCTTATCCTCACATAGATCCAGAACAGTATGGCTGAAATCAATGTCTTTAATCCTATAAATGACAACAAAGCTGAGTTCCTTATTTCTAAAATCAGTATATTCCTTGTTTATACTTATGGCCAGCTAACACTTGGTCCAACTTGTTTGTACGAAACACAATTATGACAGTCCAAAATCGCAAAATTAATTATTTATTATGAAGTGTGCCAAATTCTGCTCAGCTCTAAAGAGGTTTGATGGTATTGTGGCCAGTTGTTACAGCTGAACTTGAACCAGTATGTCTAAACAGCAAAGTTTACCGAATTACAGATTTGCCAGGTTGAAGCTACTACAAGCATCAGTGTAATGACAATGTGATGCAGACGTTGCCCCTGCTAGGGCACTACATATATTCTAACCAAAATTTATAGTAAATCAAAGGAATGTGTAGTTACTACTATAAGTCAACGGTGTAAGCCCTGCTATTAATGGTTCCCAGTGTCAGAAGATCAAAGGTGACATAGGCATGGAGAATGCACAAGAATGAGATCCTCAGACAGAAGGCAAGATCAATAATTACTGAGCAGGCTGCAAGGAAGAACTTACAGAGCTACTGTCAGTTCTGATTTTTAAGCTGAATGTCTCACATTAAAAGTGTCATTCAGAATGATCCTAAAAGTTGCTGCTCTGTGCCATTAAAGTGCTGTGTTAGCATATACTTCGTCAGTGCCTCCCTACTACAAAGTTTTTGTGTTTTCTTTGGAAATGTTGAATTTCTGTGCACATTTTCTGTCCAGAAGAACTAAATTTACTGCTTTTACAGACGTCATTGTCACTATAGTCACTAACCTTGCTGAGCAAGACCTATTTTTGTGTAAAGTTCCCAAAATAGCTTTTGGACTGCAGCAGCGTTGCAAGTTTGGAACAAAATCCAAGGCTAGTGGAAGTTGTACCTGACCCCCATCCCTCATTGTCGCCTTGTTACTGGACCATCATCCTTACTGATGGTTCACACGAGCCCTCCTAGCTGATTTTTCTGAAGCAGACCAGAGGGCTGTCAAGTACAAACTGCTCTGCTGGCAGATAAATGGGAACTACGGAAAAGAGAGGGGTGGGAGAAAGCAACAGTGTGCAACCAAGGTGGACGGTTCTCCACCCGGGCAGCTGGTGCCGGGGAGGAAGTCTGTCAATGCCCCAACAAAGGAGTGAAATCCAGCTGTCATACTGATGTAATTAATTCAACTCAAGCACTGCACAATAAAGGATGCAAGTGTCTTTTAACCCATTAGTTCTTTTTTGGCTCTAGCATTACTTTCACATCCAGCTCATTCATGTTCTATCTCTAAACCTCCTTTAGTTTCTTGCAAGCCTGGATAAATACAGACATTTTAGGTTAGTAGTCAAAAAAGCTTTCTAAATGCAGAACTAAATGCCCTTCAGATGACTGTAAAACAAAGAATGTTGTACACTGGTTGCATTGCAGAAATGAATAACTGGAAATTCAGAAACCTAAATGGTAGTAAGGGGATGTAAAAGTTGTACTGGGTAAATGTGAAAGAAAAAATCAGGACTGCTTGATTTTGCTAGTACTGCCTGTAACTTGGAATGAGGTTTGGGACAGGTAACTTGACCACTCATATGTCGGTCTGTCTGTTCACTAAATAGCAAGACTATTTATGGGAGAGAAAGCTTTAAAACAGAATTAACTGCTTAAACAGTAGTTAGGAACAAAAATGGAAAAAATCCATTCAGACAATTTTATTTGAAGAAAGTGAAGTGTGGATTGCCATGAATACGGATGTTTTTCTCACCCAAGTGACATGTTTTATAAATTGCCATGCTGATTAATCACTTGACTGTATTTTTTAGGGAAAAATGAAGATATCTAATTTCTTTAAAAAATATTTTTCCTTGCATTTACATTTTTGCATAAGAACATTCTTCATGGAAGCTTTTGAGCTAAATCTAACTTATCTACTACCAATGTAGGTGTCAGATACCACCTGAATAGCAGGCTAAACACACTAATAACTACATGTTATTTTCCTTTTTCTTACCTCTCCAGACATAACATTTCATTAGATGAAACTGAAAAGTTAACATGCAGAACTATTTTCTATGAGGAAAGCTAGAAGAAATTTGTCATTCAGCTGATTACATTTTAATTTGGGAAAAAATTGTTGAACTGAGAACATTTTATTAAGGAATAGAAAAATAGTCAGATGTGAATTGTTTTAGCAAATCTACCCCTAAGATTTCACATACTTGCATCCTGATATTTTGTTTTTCTAACTTGGATTACAGCTTCTTAGCAAATGTATTATAAAAGAAGACATTTGAGATTAAGAACCATATTTTTAAAGAACTGTTTTGCCCACGCATGTTTTGCAACTTACAGTTGTTTTCTATACACACTGTGAATCTTTATTTTTAAAAACATTGATATTTATTTAAGCTGACTGAAAATGAAGCAATTTCCTGGCTGACGATGCTTTCTACAGAGTGGAACAGGGCAGGAAGGACAGGAAGAAAACCAGAGGGAGCTTTTCACTAAAGAGGTCAATGCATTGCACAGCTATAGTCTATCAGAAACCTCTGGCACTGCTACTGTGTTGGGAAGGTGCTGCACTGATAACGCCAAATACCGCTGGCATTATAAAAACAGAGAGTGCTCCAATGTTCTTTGGGATGTACTATGCAGATTTTAAATGGACATTTTACATTTATAGACTGAACAGACGGCGTGTCCTCCCAGGACAGCCCTATTATGCAGTTGCTAAGCAGTCAAAATCTCACGTGCACATGGTCCATGTGCCGTGCGATACCCGAGCAGAGCGCCTGCATCAGACCTGGGTGTAAAGGCACCTGCTCAGGCTCCTGGCAAACAGCAGTGCCCCCAAAAGCTGGCTGCGGTGGCATGGGACATGCCTGCACCTCACACAGTGCCTTCTGGCAATGCCCATCAACCATTCTAGTCCCTGACCATACTCAGGGTAGCTCTTCACGCGCAAAACTGCCTGCCCTATAGTGTCACACCGGCAGCAGTACACTGGGAATGCCAAAACTATTAGATGGCCCCATCTGCTGTGAATGCGGAGGATGCCAGAAATAGATTCACTCGTGATGCTATGCAACAGCACTGCACCAGGCAAGTCACAACTTCTGACCTGCGCTTGGAGAGAAAAGGACTCCTGCAACGGGATGACTCGAGCTCTGACCTAGTCCAGGCTGTTGGCATTTGCAACTGTTGGGGATGTACCAACACAACAAAGTATTCCTCGTTGCAGGGTTCTGCAGGAGCTACTGCGACCCAAAACAAGCCGCCTCTCTTCTTCCCTATAGGAATCTTACTAATTGGTAACAGAGGATCATATCCAGATTCTCAGACTGCAAAATAGCATGGTACCTTTGTGGACACATCCTTCTGTGAACTTCCCTGAATTAATTGCCATTTGAATTGTTGCCTGCCTTTTAGGAAAAAAATCCAATCTTAGTTTTAAAAATTTAATACACGGTAACCCTGGTTATCTCATTAATTGCTTCCATTGCTAAAAACGTGTGCTTTATGTCTAATCTGAACAGGTTCAAGTTACAGCCAGGGGATCATGTTATACTTTGGCTGTGAGACTGAAGAGCTATCTATTACCTGATATCTGTTTCTACAAACACTGCAGAAGTACTTGCAAAGTCTGACAAAGTCACCCCTTCAGCTTTATTTTGCTAAGCCAGACAGATTCAGGTCTGAGTATCCCACATAAGTCATGTTTTCCAGACCTTTATTTCTCATGAACTCTTCTCCAACTTGTCATCTTCCTGCTTGAACTGCATGTACCACAACTGGACAGAGACAGCCAGGAGAGCTTCAAGCAGCTTCACACACAGAGGTGATGTCACCTCCCAGGTCCTACTGGCCTGATCCTCCGCTCTATGATCATATTATCTCTTTGCCCTAACACCAGAGTGGGTGTTAATGTGGTTTGCTATGCTCTTATAACTTTTAACTGCCACCAGTTATGAGAAAAAAGCCCATGACCTATATAAATGTGCCCCAGACTAATTGTTCCTTCAGAAAAAACCTTTATGTTTACAACCTATTATAATTTGCTTAGATCATCTAATGCAAGTGCCTCTGAATCAGTCATCTGTCATTTAGCACCCACCCCTCCACTCAACAAAACATCTGTTTACAGATGTTTGGATTTTGGAGTCTAAAACTGTGTAGTGTATGATTGAGTTAAACACGTTAAAATCACACTGAAAGTTATGGCCTTTGCCTACCAGTTTCTACAGAAAACTACAATTTTTATATACTGTTTTATAACTATTGATGCATAAGAAAGATGTCTGTGGGGCTGTGTTGAACAGAAGGAGCTCTGAGAACAAAATAAGAATTAAGCTTAACAGCTAACACAGCCAAACAAATACTTTTTTGAAATATTTTGCTTCCTAGTAAGTCATTATCACTGAGAAACCTTCAGAGGGTTGGATGTACAAAAGTTTACGTAACAGGAACACTTATGTCAAAACCTTAGAAAACAGTGAAAAGTATACATATATAAAAGCATGGATTCCATCCTGTTATTGACAGCAATGCATGACAAACTACTGGAGCAAAAATGATACATGAGATGATATTAGCTACCTCTACAGTTTTGTAACTGAAGAATAAATGATATACAATATATTGAATGCATCACAAACCACTGAAACACTGTGACCTTGACCAAGCAAGCACAAAATCAAATTCCAATGAATCTGACTTTTAACTTATGTAAATATAATTCTTT
Source organism: Pygoscelis adeliae (assembly GCF_000699105.1). Lineage (NCBI taxonomy): Eukaryota > Metazoa > Chordata > Aves > Sphenisciformes > Spheniscidae > Pygoscelis > Pygoscelis adeliae. Next base: position 3,084,962 of record NW_008825150.1, read on the forward strand.
ACACTCACTTTAATAAACTCTTTTCAAGTGCTCAAGCAAGAGGTATATTCTTATCAAGGCTTTTATCAACATTCCACATTCCAGAAACTCCCTAGATATTTTGGCTCCCAGTTAGGCTACCAAAATAATTAGCTGTTTATCATCTATGATTTATTTAAAGAAATATTTTAATAAAAATATAAATATTTATATAAATATTTATATATTTATAAATTATATAATAAACTCTATCCAACCATTTTTCACTCATCTAGTTGTACACCCATCCAGGCCATAACATACTTGCACATTTGGTTACAGCTATAGCACGTGCTGTAGTGAAAGAAAGATTGGAATCAGACTTTTAATCCTCTTCACTTGCTGCAAGCTACGTTGATGCACAGTTTGTATCTGTTTAATTTGACTTGTTAATGAAGACACCTTCATAGATTATGCTGAGAACATGCTGGGTCAGTGACACATTAATAAATGTAGCTGAAAACCTACAGTTTTCACAAAATGACTGAAAAAGCCTTAGCATGTAAATTTGTCTCAGATTGTAACCTGATTCTGATACTTGTTCATGAAAAACTGGCTTCTACTTCTCACGTTTATTTTGAGTGGGCAATGGAAAAAAGAAATGTAAGAAGGAGACAAAACCAATGTGAAGACAGCAAGCTTTGATGTTAGGAACTATTTGGTTTTATTTAGGAATAATTGAAATCCCCACTCACTCTAAAAAGTTTTACGCTTTTTAGTGTTCCAAAGGATCGCTCAAAACTTATTATTTATTTAGTACCATTCATCTTCCAGGTGCTTTAATGACTAGAACATCACAAATGAGATACAGAAAAAAACCCATAATATTGTCTAGTTCAGCCCCTACCAGTACAGAGCTTTTTTCTTGCACTGCAGTTCTGGTGCTTTCCTGAGTCTATTTTAAATATAATTAAGGTATAAAATCAATGTCAATTCATCCTTTTTTATCCAATCCCCCAAAAGAAAGAAAAGTATATAGTTAAGATAAATTCTGTTGAGAAAGAAGAAATCAGAATCTAACAAGTATCGTAATTTGAAAAGAGCGTTTTACACATTCTTTATCCAACCACTGGCTGAATACTCTGATTCCTCATAGTGAGAGGCGGGGGGATGTTGCAACTTGGAAGTATTGCACTGAAAGTGATAAGCACTCAGGTTACTTTGCTGCAGTGGTTCTTTGCTGTCAATGTTTCCTCCCCTTAAAGAATGAAGAAAAATTATTACTTTTAGAATGATTTTACTGATGCTGCTTCAACTTCTTTTTACGTACAGTTTAATTCTCAAGAAGATCTGATCAAAATGAGAATGGCAAATGAGCTTTAAATGACATAAGGCAATACAGTGGTGAAATCCCTCATCTGTTATATAGCTTTAGACTGGATTTGCATTTGTTCTGGTTTTCAGTTCTAAATTCATTATTATTGCTCTTCACAAAATGCATATAAAGGTTTTCTTAAAAGAAATGTGGTTTATAAAGGGTTTTAAAGGACTAGAATGGTTGAAGACTGATTAGATTAAGTCAGGAAACCCTTCCAGGCATGTGAGGGTACAAGTGAGGTCGTACAGATAGCTGTGAGCAGAGGAGGACCCTGAAGGACAGTTCTGGAGAGAGTGAAATATTCCTTCTCATTCCAGCCAGATATTCTCCATTCTGCTTAAATGGTGATGGACCACAATGATGCATGTACAGAAAAAGGCATGGGAGATTATCTAAGACATGTCTGGAGACACCCACAAGTCTCTCATATCTGTTGTCTTTAACATTCCCTTCAAAATTCCAGTCAGGTTTTTAAACAAAATTAAGCTCACAGGTCATTCAGGCTGCTTTTGAAGCATCTTGTATAACTCTTTTTCTATTTACAATGGAAGTTTAGGCTTTCATTAATTCTGTTTTTCATCCCTGATACCTTCCTCTGAAGTTGTCTTTCTGCAAACCAGACTCAAAGTGACACTAGTGTCCCATGCACTGATATAAAAAGAAAGTTGTTTCCCTAGCAACAATATCGACACAAAAGCTCTCATGATTTTCTCTCTCACTCCTGTGTCTTCTTAATGGCTTGAATAATCCAAATAGCAGAGGAAAGCAACATGCGTCTGATCTTAATGAACTGTAATGGCCAGAGACAGCATGAAAGCAAGCAAAGGTATCTGTGCTATTTATAAACTAGTGGATCAGATGACTCAGATTCACCAACATTTGGAATTATTCATATTATTTTCAGTGAGTCATTTAAGGAGATACTTTATCGTGTCAGGCTGTATGCAAAATATTCTTACACTTCATTTTTACCAGCAGTTTGATCTGATAACTATAATATATAGGAGATTAACAGAAGCATGGGTTGTACCTTCAATACCATCAAGAGATGGGCAAAAAAGCAGCGGTGAATTAATGGACTGTAGAATGGAGTAGCCATTTGGATCCAATGCCCTGAAGAAAGCTCGGACCAGTTTGTGGCTAGTTGGCCCTCAGTTGAATTCTCCCCAGACTTGTTACCCAGGCACCAGTTTTGACTATTTTGGGTTTCTCTTAACACTTCAGCTCATCCTACAGTAGTCATTCTGTCTGCAGATGGATTTTTCCCATGGCTATGAATGTTGTGGAAAATATAAGGGAAACAAAATGAGAAAAAGAAATTGTAATTGTTTGGACTGAGTGTTATCGGTCTGTTTTTGTCATTTAGCATTCACACCATCTTTTCAGCATTTATAGCTACAGATTAGTGTCACCTTTTATAAGATGACTCATCCTGTACAGCTATATGCATCTTTGATGTAAGTAGAGGTGATGAGGACTGTTTCTTCCTCATATTACTGTGGGAACACATACCATACTGGGGATGCTAAAGTGTGGATGTGGTCTTCACAGCTACTTTTACATCAACCTGTTTTTCATCATTGTTTCCAAGAACATCTGTCTAAATAAAAAAATAATACTATAATTTGTGTAAAGGAAACCCTCTCAAACTCCAGCCGTGACTAACTAACAAAGTTCACTCCAGAGCCTGGCTAGATGCTGGACAAAACAAAGACCACAAGGTTACCAATTACAGAAACTGGAAACATTGGTCTGAAATAAAGCAGAAACAGAGCACTCCCCAATCTTCCATAGTTTAATTCTGCAATTGCAAACTAGAGGCATTTGACACACAGCCAAATACTTGTCTGAGATTTTATGTGATAAGCAATGTGTAATTAACAAAAGTCTTTGCTGGTTCTTCTGGGACTGAGAGAACATCTAACTATCATTAGCATTCCCAGGATGCCAAGACCAAATGTATAAATATTATATTACTCAAACATGAATATAAATGAAAAATGAAGTATGTGAAACTAGAGCATGAAGTGAACCTAGAAACAATTGGAAATGTCAGAAATGGGAAAAAAACCCTATTATGTTTCTGCAATAGAAAGTTCATTGTTAACAATAGCAACTGAATTTGGTAACTTCAATCTATTTCATTGGGTGGGATTGGGCAATCGATAACAACATCTGAACTTAGGTGTCTACCTTGAATGTATAATATCCCAGGATATACAGTGGAGATCAGGATTACAATCCAGTTGACGAAGTGCAAGTGCCCCCTGCAGCTTTGGACTCAGTAAGGTACCTTGGAAGATTTGAAACAGGACCTACTGGAGACATGTGCCCTTCTGGAACAGCAGCTGAAAATCCAGTGAGATACACAAGATCTGTATACACATTAGCAGTTGAGTTTGGATCAGAAGTGCACATTTGGTGCAACCCCCCATTGCTCCTCTTTACCATGCATCGTTGTGCATGTGAAGCCATTTCAGAGCACACAAACTGTACTCCTTTCTGATGAAACTAACACAGACGATGTCCTTTGGCCACCAAAGTGCGTTCAATCTGCAGGACTCTGCAGGACTGCAGCGTAAAACCTGCAGGATGTATGCAGCGTAGGCACTGGGACCACAGCACATGTGCGTTTCTCTTTACAGATCTGCTCCTATATTACCATACTACCTGCTAGTGCAAAGACAGTCTATGTTTTTCCAAATGATACTAAACACCTTTGTTTAAGCAACTGAAACCCCCTGGCCTGACACTGTCTGCGGAGATGAGGGAATGATTCGGTTCAGCCTGAAGTTGACATCTAGTGGCTGATCAGCTGAATCCCTCTCCAGGCTCCCCTGGGCTAATTAACTAGATCTCATTAACTGACAGCAGTGGGACATCAGACTCCTAGACACAAGTGTCTTAGCACTGAACTGACTCCTACCCTTTGTGTCAGCATCACAAAATCTTTCAGGGACAATAGTTTTGTTACCATCCCCAGCAAAGATAACTAGAAACTATAGCCTTCCTAGACACGTGCTCTGTTGGCAATGGTTGAAATGGTGTGGGTGGTCTGGATATCTGGTAGGTAAATAGGGCCCTTTGATGTTCTTGTCTATACATGCAATATTCTTCAGAAGCTCTACACTAAATATTGAAAGAAAACCTAAACAAAACATCAAGTACTACTGAAATGTTTAATTAAAAGAGAACAAATTGCAGCTAACATACAAACAAGAGACATAGAGGCAGGTTAGTGCCTATGAAAAACAAATTTTTGTTATTTGTAGCCAGATGTTAGTTTCTGCTGTGATTTTTCATTTTAGCTTAAAATAAGAATTTTAATTCATAAGACATTGAAAGCTACTCAAATCTTGTATACAATTTAAGTAAACGATACTTATTCACTATGTGACTCTAAGATGAGTCTTGTAAAATAAACAAATAAAAATTAGCATTTTTAATCAAAATTACAGATGCAAAAAATTTATTTTGTTCTTAAAGCTGGGTTCCAGAGAAACTTAGGATAGTAATTCCCAAAAATGATTTTCTCAGCCTGTGCTTTAGTTTACTTTTGTTTTCCTAAAAGAGAAATTTCCTGCTATTTTAAAAACATTCCATACTCCAAAGAGTTTTGCTGTCAGAAATTAACCCTGAGAGCTAGATGAAATCCTTCCTTTTTAAATTTAATCTGGCTATTCTACTAGTACTGCTCACAACATCCTAAATAACCTCTCTTCCTTGCTGACACTTACACATTTCAAATATTTGAGAGCGTGTTTTGCAATCACTTTTTCAGCATAGGTATAAAGATCATTTAATCTTTTCATTATGCTGGTCTCTCTGGACTCTATTAAAAACTAAATTGAATAAATACATAAATACTCTGAGTAATCAGGTAAAATTCCCAATCTACTTTATCCACATTGCTTACAGCTTACTCCTTTCTCTGGATTTGTTTCCCAAATAATATTGTAAACCTTAATTTGAATTAAAAGTTTAAATAGCATTCAACAGAAAATCTTCTAACTCACCTTGGCACTACTAAGATTTTTGCCACAAGTATTTTCAATCATCTTAAGTGCTGATCATTTTTAACCTAAAATAACTGGATCCAAAAGTTAGGACAAATCTTCAGAAATTATATCATTACTTTCATTAATGCTGAGATAATTGATAACAAAACTGCTTAACACCAGAGATGTGACTCCCAATACAGGATCCTGAGTTTTGACAGCCTCCTGTAGTAATAAAAAACTCTGAGGATATGAAAGTATATGAGAAAATTTCCACTGGAATTTAGGAGCCCCATTAAGTGTTTGCTGTAGACAGTAATGACTTTCTCCTAAGCACTTGTGGAAAGGTTTTTTCCCCACACTATACTAGTAGTCCATACTCATGTGAAGTAAAAAGAAAACAACAATATGATGGTAAAGATGTGTCTTTCTTTTCGTTTTACGGTTTCTCGAATTTACTCATTCTTACCACTTGAGCACTTTGTGTGGGTAACTAGCTTGCAGATGAGTTCATTTCAAGGATTATTAAAAATCTGAGCTATGATATGTGATTTGATTTGAACAGAGAGGTCGTGTTCTGGGTTATAACAGGAATAATAACATGCAAAATCTTAAATGGAGGACAATAATGAAACAGCATGTTTATGGAAATACTGCAACAAATATTCACATTGATTGTTGATGTATCTGCTGAGATCCAAATACCCAGAACACAGAATAAACCGTAAGAAAATCAGTAAGATGAGAGTACAAACAAGTAGTGTACTAGAGTGAAGGGATATTTCCATTCCCAGAGTAATAACCACTGAAATAGATGTCATATTATTTACTGTATTTTCATTACTTAAGAACATTTATTTCAAACCCACAGACTAAATAGCATGTATTAAGATAATTTTTTATAACTATCAATGAAAATGTAATTTTAACTGATAATGGAACACAAATCAGCACCTTCTGATTTAGGCTTTTCTAGGTTCATTAACTGACCTGGATGAGTACATCATAACTTTACATTTGGATAGCATGGTGATTTTGTAAGTGACTTTAAGATGGGAAAATAAAAGCTATAATATCCAAAACCCAAACATCTAAATCCATCTCATCAGTAATTTTCACGTTTAACTACTTTCTTAGCTTTATGGTAGGCATTTCCTACTGGCAATAAGACGCTTCTAGTCATGTATTTTTCACATTATTTAATGCAGACTGCATTCAGGTTTATTTCTCAAAACTATAAGTTATCTTATATGCTACAAATTTTACATTTATAGTGTCATTATATGTTCACCAAATACTCCATGATCCGATTTCTAACCACTCAATCCATTCCTTGTTGGAATGTGTGTCTTAAGTGTAGGGCACTGTGAAAACATAAGTATTGATTTTGGAATTAATATTTTAAACACCTATAGAATAAATCTGAATTATCTCATGACTCTTTTAATGTTTGTTATAGAATGTATCAGCTAAATGTTGTGTGACAACTTTGCCCCAGTAATAAGATGACTAGAGAAAGACACTTTCCATTAATGACTGTAGCTGCTCCAGTATGAGACATGCTTGGGAAGCCTTATTATACTGGCGACACAATTGCACCTTATGACTCAAACATTAAACTATGGATATGAATCTCCTGAATGAGACTCCTGTGAATCTCCTGAGAACCAAATCCCAGTTGCCCACTCAGTTGTCCAGTTGTGTTCACTGACACAAATTAATTTTCTTTGCAGACTTATAAAATGCATGGTTTTTAAAATAGGCCTTTGGTTCTTTAGCTATGGTATATATAATTAGTTAATTAGCCAGAATTTGAACCAGTTTATTGGATTAAGAAATAGTGACTATGAAATTATGAAAGGCAATACACAATTTTTTCTAACTTTAGACGTTGTACTCTGAATGATAAAATATTCAAGAACTATTCTTCTTAATTATCCAAAACACAGCAGAATATTAGTTATATTAGCAAAGAACGCCTTTTGTTGGGATAGTTTATCTTATTCAAGGAACCAGTGGGAGTTCTGTCCTTATAAAACCTCTCTTGCTAACATAAGCTACATCTTCTCACCACTGTTTTGCTGATTTGAATACGTCAGCAAATACGTTTTAGTGTAAGAACTCTTCAATTCAATAAACAATTAATACAATTCAAGCCTTAAGGCTTTTACTGTATAAATTAATAAAAATTAACTTATATAGTAATTATGATTAATGATAGCAACATATTACCTCATATTCAACCAAAGTTTTAATCAAACTCCTGACATTTTCAAAAGTATTGTATGTATCTCAGAATTCAGTGTTCATTCAGATACACTATTTTTTATCTTGTCTCCTTTATAAGAAGGCTTTTCTAATATTGAAAGTCCTCTCGAGACCTTTTTGGAACCTTCCAGGTTATGTCTATATATCCTCCCTTCTGTATCTTTCCTTTCTTTACTCCCTTGTTTTCCTTTCATTCTGCTGTTGTCATTTTAGCTATTTAAAAAAATATGCTGTTTGGGGGGAAAAAAAGAAGCATATTTTCCTACTAGGGCCTGGAACCTAAATGAATTGCCTTGGATAGCAGGAGACAAAGTGCTCAGATATAGTTCCCTTTTCACACATATGTTTGAAATCTCATTTTATTGCTGTGCTTCAGAAGCAATATTATCTCAGGCTCATTGATGTCTATTTTACTGAAGTTATTGCTGTCTTAGTTCATTGCAGTTGCAATCCTTGCTTTCCAATTATAGGTGAAAGATACTCATTTTCAGTTAGTTACTCATGGTTCATGTGGGACTTTTCAAGAATGTATCTGTTGTGTAAAAATATATCTTAAACACAGATCTTCCAAAAAGCTCATAAGTTACCTAGAGGAAAAGATATCATTGCAAAGCACACCACACAAGTACCAGAACAGGTAGAAAATTGCGGAGTCTAGAAAGTACAAACAATAACAAAAGCAAGAGAAAATATGTCTTATTAAAAAGTATGAAATAATCAATGAACTGGAAACTGAAAACTGGAATATTTGGTGAAGAAGACGATGAGCTATTGATTGCATTTATTAAGAAATTATTTCCATGAAACCAAAACTATTAATTTTTGAGAAATAAGTGCTTTGGGGATTTAAGATATTTAGTCCTTATGGTTCTTCATAAAGCACCATTGGAACTCTTTAGACGGAAGAAGGCTGGGGAAGCTTAAAAGTCACAAAGGGGTACTTTGTACCAGCAAGCATCACCCCTGAGGAACTAATAAAATAAACAGGTAAGAAAGCTCCTCCAGGAATGACTTATATTTGCTGCAATGAAAACAAGAACAAGAATGTGTCAAATAAGGAGCCACAAGTCCATGAAGGTGTGCAGGAAAAAGATAGAGTTAGCAAAGGACAAAATGAAGTAATTCTAGCCAAGAGAGAGAAAAGACATATGCTGTACTTGATTTGACTTGCAAATACAATATATCAGGGGAAAAATGCTGGCATAAAGCAAAGTTATTAATAAGTAATGATAGCTGGTATCCAAGTCCCGCTGGAGGTACAAGGCAGGCCTAGTGCAGAGCGTGAAGCTCCCAGCCTGCCTCTGTGGGCAGGGAGTCCCTTCTCCAGCCTTTTTGGAGGGGAAGACAGGCGGTCTTGCTGCAAGACCCCATTCCTCTGAGCAGCAGGCCTCGGCGAAGAGGCCGGGGGGGAACCTGGGCACCATTACCTCGATCTTGCTCTGTGCCACAGAACACGAGGCTTTTCTAAATCAATTCTAATGTGAAATAAAGCACAGATGGGATAGCTTTCTCTACATTTGTTTTCTTAAAAAAAAGCAACCAAACTTGCTGCTGTAATAAGAATAGTCCAGATTAACTTTTTTCTGCCTTATATTATCTACTTAATTTCCAGTCATCCTGCATAAACTTGCAGTACCTCAAAGTTTTTGTTTCTTCCAGACTAAACATCCTGCAATTTCCCATCAATCCTGAAGGATATTTAATTTAAATACCACCTTACTCCCTCTAATTTAATCTGCAAATACTAGTTTTTTTCAGTCCTTCCATTTATTTTTTCATCTTGGTCCTCTTCTCCTTTCCTATGATGCTTTGTGACGAGGTCCCAGGTTACGTACGGCAAACCCGTCCACATGCTAGTAAGGACAGCATTAAAGCAGTGAAGCTGGTGGAGAAAAGACAGTGAGCACTGACTGGAAGAGCTGCAGTGAAGTGACATGTTGATAATTCACACCTTGGGTCCGGAATTCGGAGCATCTCAGTGCCAAAAACAAGTTGGGGGGGGGAAGCATATCAGGAAAGAATAACATCAGAATACATGTACTGATTCTAGGAATACTTAGAAAGTATTTAGGAATAGTTTAGTAATAGACTGAACAAATTACAAGTCAGAATGCAGGGTGGGAGAAATCAGGGAAGAATATGATCATTATCTCTTTTAAGAGGGTCAAACCCAGATTAAGAAGAAAAATGATTTAAGATGGCCTCAGTGGATACAGATAGGAACAGCAGATTGATGCTGTGCAAATGGAAATCTCCAGCCAAGTATCAGGAAGCATTTTCTCTCCATTAGGACGTTAGATTACAGAGCTGTCTCCCAAGGAAGGTGGTGCAAGGAGCTTCACTGTATGAGTCATTTAAAATTAGACTGAAACAAAGCAGCTGCATATACCGCTGGCAACATAGCTTCATTGGCAGGCAGACAACCTCTGTGACCTGACAAGTCTTAACCAGTTCTCCTTCCTATCATTCCATTTAATTTTAGTCTGTTCATATTAAGGAAAATGAGAAAAAATAGCATTCTGTGAAGCACTCATATTCATTTCCTCAAGTGGCTGATTACAAATGAAAAATACGTAAATTATCATAAATATTCAGACATCTGATAGGTAAAACTAATGATTAACTGAACTATTCTCTGGTTTGTGTTATTATTTAGGAAGTTGTTTTAAAGCATTCCCTCTCTCCCCCTACTGAAATGATGAATTTTCCTCGCCAGAAGGTGAGCCAGCCAGAGGTAATCAAATACATAAACAAGATTTAGTTATACCTGGAATGATTATGGTTAGAGCATTTATTTTTGGACTCCTACTGCTTGAAATACCTAACTTTGCAGACACTCCTTGAGCAATGCCAAAGCAAAAATGGTAGCAGCAGAAAGGAAGATAGTGCCAGTAGAAACCATTCATGTCTAAGCAGCAAGACATCCTAAATTTGCTCCCCTGAGTGTTTCAGCATGTATTTCAGAGGACTGAATACCTCATTTGCTTTTCCTTCAATTCCAGCCATCATGGGCTCAACAGAGAAAGGAGAAGATTTAGCATGGAGTTTTGGGGGAGTTTCCAGGAAAAGAACACAGGAAACATTGATAATTGATTCTTAATCCACTTCTGCTATTGAAATTTACTGTCCTCTTTATTATTCTTTACAGTTATTTCCCATGATTGAGAAGGAGTTAACGTATCTGTAATTATATGCTGCAGAATGTGGGGGCAAAAAAGTAAAATGGCAAAGAAGAGTTCAGTGTTCTCAAAACAGGGATAACAGGTAATATCCATTGCAGAAAACTAGTACATGACCTCTTGGACTAGTAGTGAGGATACTTAATGCATTTATCAAATTATATGTTTGAAGAATAGCAAATAAAATATCAATATTTAGGAAACAGGGAAAAATATCCAAGAACACACTGGTCCGTTATTCTGACCTCAAAACTCTGCAGGGCTTTAAAACACACTTTGCAGAAGAGACACAGTTACCTGATCTCTCTTCAGTTTGAGAGTTTTACTTGGACTCTTGTATAGGAGGAGACTAAAATAACATGGTTGTTCAGCTTAGTAGAACAAGGATGAGGTGGAAGACAAAGATGCTACATTTGTAAGGGGTGATGTAAGAGTGAAATGAAAAATGAATTGGTACTTAAACTTCATTTTTAATGCCATTTCAGACACTGTAGGCTATCCTGTGTAGCCTCCAGAAACTGTTCCAGAAAAGTGCAAATCTTAAAGGTCACGTGTAATATCTTCCAGTCCCACATGGGAACTATGTTGGATATCATGCATACCCAAGGGTATCTCAAAAATGTAAAGGACAATTAAGTTTAGGCCCTTGATTTGCTATCAAAGCAAAAAGTCCTGTAAAGGAAATCCAGTACTGACATAAAAGTGAATGGCATGGCCTTATAAAGAACAAAGGCCAGAAATTAGAGATCATTTTCTATGTAGAAGAGGAGTGATGTTCTAGAGCAGTATTTCCATAAGAAATAAGGATAAGATATTCTATGATTGTGAGACAGATCTTGATAAGTTTACAACAGCAGAAGGCTAGAATCCATTTCTTAGCAAGAACCTAATGATGCAGAATGAGGGAGGAGATTCTTGTGGCCAAAACATGCAGCCAGAAGCATACAATGTGTGCCAACAGGATGGCCAAACTAAGAGTTTTAAACTAGGAATTACAGGAGAGGTAGAGATTCCTCAACAAGCAAGTGAGCAAGTTGTGGATGGGGTAGGCAAGCTAAAAGCCAGGGGAGGTGGGAACAGAAGGGACATCGCAATCAACAAAACAATGCTGAAGATAATCACTTTAAACATAGGTGTATAAAGAAGGAAGAGCCTACGGAACAGTCTTGTGGGGAAAGCTCTTGAGACTGTTCTGGTGAATGAGCGTGCCTGGGTGCCTCTCTGAAATACTTTGATGCTAATGGATGCATCATGGGGAACTAACAGGAGGAATTAGAAGTCTATGTGTAGTTACAGTCATTGAGCTAATAAGACATGATGGGATAACTCACACAGCTAGATTTCTGCAATGGTTGCATACAGGCTTTTTCGGAAAGACAGGCTGGGAAGGCGAGGGGAGCATGTTGACCTTTTTGTGAGACTGCAGCTGGAATGCCTGCAGCTCTGCCTGGGGACAATGTACTGGTGCACTGGGTTATTCTTCCCCAAGTGCAAGACTTTGCATTTCCTTTTGCTGAACTTCATGAGTTTCCTCTCAGCCTAATTCTCCAGCCTGTCCAGGTCCATCTGAATGACAGCACAACCATCCGGTGTATCAGTCACTCCCAGTTTTGTATCATCTGCGAACTTGCTGAGGGTGCACTGTCCCATTATTAGGACAATGTCTAGATCATTAATGAAGATGTTTGAGGAACAGTATTGGCCCCAGTATCAATCCCTGGGATACACCATTAGTGGCTCACCTCCAACTTGATTTTGTACCACTGATCACAACCCTCTGGACCTGGCTGTTCAGACAGTTTTAAATCCATCTCTCTGTTCACTTATCTAATCCATATTCTGTCAGTTTGTCTATGAGGGTGTTGTCAGAAAGTGCTGAAAACAGTGGAAACTGCAACCTGTAACTAAAACAACAAAACAAAACAGCAGCCCCAACACCCCCCCCCCAC
>NW_008825150.1:3097720-3128523 GCF_000699105.1 Pygoscelis adeliae
CATGTTTCATATACAGAAATAGCATGCTGTAAGAACAATACATTTCTAAGGGCAAAAACCTGTCTCAAAAAATTTACTGTCTATGAATGCTGGTTTCTTCCTGAATCTCGCTTATCTAATTAGATTGCCACACTTCAATAAAAGGATTTCTTGAGTTCATGCTAGCTGTCACCATTGGAAGAAACTACGTAAAAATTAGGCTCTGTACAAGCCATGTGCCATTAAGGTAAACACTCCAAACACACACTCTGTATATGTAAGATGAGGAGCTGATGAAACATTCAAAAACCAGAATAATTTTCCTAAGACATCATCCTTTAATCTTATGCCTGGAGTGACTTTCTTTTTTCCCCTGTGTGACTTTCACTGACAAAATGACTAGTACCAAGAGTCAAAAACAGCTTAGGATGCAGTAAATTACTCGTAACTGATAAAACCAAAAAAGCATACCGAATTTAGGTAGAGACTGCTTAAAGCCCAGAAGGTCACAGATGCAGGCTCTGTTCCAGCTGATTCAACCTAAGCCTCAATGCAGAAGATAACACCAACTTTTCACCTGACAGCCCCTAAAAAAAATCTTTCTCCTTGCTTCTTTAAGCTTGCACTAAAGAGTGAGGCAAGAGGGTTACTAAGTCACAGTCAGCTTAGCCTCCTCGTGACACAAAGCACCTCCTGTTGACTGTGTTCCTGTTAGAGGTTTCTACCTTACTGTTAAGTATAATCCCAGTAAGGAAAAGGCAACAGCCCCATCCTTCCTATGGATGGTAAAACAATATCTTTGCTTTACCCTAATCAACCAAGTGTACTCTCTTCAGCTCTAGGTTCTTCCATTAGCTAGGAGAGCCCACCCTGACACTGCCAGTAACACCTCAATGTGGGGGTTGCAACGAGGTAGCAAAGGCTGGGGACTTATACTGCAAAGACACTGCCAGGTAAGGTTATGAAGGAATTTGTTAAACAGTGTTATAGGGGGAATGCCTTCATTTCCATCACTTTGATTTGCTTCCTTTCTCTTTCCAGCTAAATTTCACCACTGAGCATATAATCATGCACATCTTCATACCATCTGTCCCCTTTCATATTTTTTACAGCTGAATCAGTCAGAGTTTTAATTTGAATTTTCATCGATCAAGAGATTTTTATCCTGTCTCAGACAGAGAAGCAGAGGTTTTCCAAAGATAATAACAATTTCAGTAGCATACAGGAGATTTTATTTCTATTTCTTTTAGCTGCAGAGTTTTCATGCTCAGCAGACTAGTATCCAAATACAGCTGGCATGACAATGAAACGTGTGCTAGGGATTACCAACACAACTACTTGCAACCAAAGTCTCCACAGGGAGGTTAGACAGAATTTTTCTCAAAGGACTTTCAATTATGAAGTTACAACAGCCAGCGGCTTTTGGTTAGGTCTAACTCAAAAAGCAAACTTCTGTCTGACACATCCCAAGTGTCAGCTTGGTGAGGAGGATACTGCTTCCTTTGGCACACTCTTTGTCCATCTGTAGCAAGTGAAGAGCTCCTTGAAACAGTAGTGGTGCAGGATCTGCTCCACAGCCTGTATCCTCTGCCATGGGGTCTCTGACAGGCCTTGCACATACTGGGCAAGGGAGGAGGAAATACTTGCACCTTCCCCCTTGCCTCTCTATAAAAGTATTTCAAAACCTTATCATAGAAAACTGTTAATGGGCTATTTTGTGATAGTAAGCAGCCTGTGCAGCCTACTGTAATATAAAAAAGGTAAACTAGCTTGCTTTAGAATAACACTTTTGGGGTTATTATGAACTAGACTGAATATAATTCTCTTTAACAGAATGTGTTAAAAATGCTGACAATAATATTTTTTCCATACCAGAAGCTGTGCTTTAACGTTTTTTAGGCCATTCCTAATTTTTTAGGAATTAACTCTGCTAGTGAAGCTTTAAGCTGTGAAATCATTCAGCTTCTCCATTTGTATATGGTTAAACTAATATAACGTATTTCTTGTTAAACTGGGCAAGAAGGCAGCTGTGAGCTACACCGTTCCCAGATCTTCCCAGTGATGGGACCTTTCACCTCCTTAGAGTGAGAGGAAACTGCACTCCGAGTCATAAGGGCCATTCAGTCATCACTGTATTTGCCTATCTTTTAAACACTCTTCTCTGTTTGCTGCTCTTGGCTAATTCACCAGCACCCTTTTACTCATCACAGCATCCACCTCTTCTCCCTTCCTCACTTATTTTCCATAGTCTCCACCTTCCCACCTGCATAACTTCTTACTCAACTCAGCATTTGCTTTCACCTTTCTTGTTCTTGCTAGCACCAGCTCTGACAAAATCTCTTTGTATCTGCTTGTTGCTC
Organism: Pygoscelis adeliae; assembly: GCF_000699105.1. NCBI lineage: Eukaryota > Metazoa > Chordata > Aves > Sphenisciformes > Spheniscidae > Pygoscelis > Pygoscelis adeliae. The sequence continues at coordinate 3,100,060 of NW_008825150.1, forward strand.
CTGACATGCCCTCGGGAAGAACTATTTATATCCACACTATGACATCACCGATTTTATGATTTCACAGAATCACAGAACGATTGAGGTTGGAAGGGATCTCCAGAGATCATCTCATCATCTCATCCAACCCCCTGCTCAAGCAGGGTCACCTGGAGCAGGTTGCCCAGGACTATGTCCAGATGGCTTTTGAATATCTACAAGGATGGAGACTCCACAACCTCTCTGGGCAACCTGTGTCAGTGCTTGGTCACCCTCACAATAAAAAAGTGTTTTCTGATATTCAGATGGAACGTGTGTTTCTGTTTGTGCCCGTTGCCTCTTCAATACCTCTCTTTACCTATTTCATACCTCTTTCACAACAAATAGATTTGATTGCTGTCACGACTGTGTATAGCAATCAAATCGCTGGTCCATGGACACTCATGGCTTGACATTCTGCTACAGTTGTCTTTTTTTCTTCTTGTGCTTCCCTTACTGACTGCTTTCATCTATTCTCCTTCATCTCATGCTGCAAGTGTATATTCCTGAGGGAAAGGGTGCTCTTTTTTTTTTCTGCTTCTGCAGCACCTAGCCAATGGTTCCTGGTCTATGTCTGGGGCTCCCTGACACCATGTAGATACAAATAGCAACAAGAAATAAGGTCAGTTTGGTTCTTTCCTTTAAAGCCCCTATAACCTCTACGCTTATTAGGGCAGAGCATTCATATGTACAGAACACAAAGGAAGAAGAACTGTATCACTACCGTACAATCAACCTCAAATGTCTGTGGAATACCCTGTAAATGTGTCTATCCATGGACAGAAAGGGTATTTGATTCCCTATCACCAATTTGAAAGTTCATTATTCTTATCAGCCACATCACTATGCAACTCAGAAGGACTTAAACATTTTTTTTTGTTTTTTATTGTAGATTTTTCTCCTGGAGTCCAAAATTCAGTGATGGAGCATGCAACATAATTTGGGGGTGAACTAAGACCAAAGCAAGATTTTTGTCTTTGCATTCCTCTGATCTACCCATGAACGGGTAGATGAGGCGCTTAGGGACATGGTTTAGTGGGCATGGTGGTGTTGGGTTGACGGTTGGACTCGATGATCTTAGAGGTCTCTTCCAACCTTAATGATTCTATGATTCTATGATTCTATGATCTTCAACAGCCTTGAGGAAGCTCTAAACTAGGTCAGATATCAACATGCTGTGGTCATGGCTAAGTCACATCCTATCTCTTCCTGGTGATGGATGAGGGAGCTTAGACTTACAGTTAAATGAGTCTGGAAAGATAAATCTAAATCCTGAAAAGCCACTCAGTTTGCAGATGCTGTGGCACCTCTCCTGCACCACTTTAAGTGCTGGTGCACTGAATATATTACATTTTCCTTATGCTGGCATAGGTTTGTTCTGCATCAGTAGGCTTTTTTAAAGCTTAGTCTATATTCCTGCCTTTTTTTTTTTTCCGTTTGCATGACAAAATAACTGTAGCTGTAGGTCATCAACTGGGCTATTACATTTCATTCTCTATCGGCATATTTGACCTTGATTTCTGATTGTATCTCCATTACTTTTACAAGAAATACAAGGGAAGCCTTCCATTGGCCAAAAAACACTTGTGGATCTATTTATTCTTTCATTTGCACAAGGTAAAACATAGAGTAATTATATTTGAAAACAGCATAAACCCAATATATGTCTTTCCCTGCACTCAAAAGGTTTTGTTTTGTTTGTTTTTAATATCTTTAGGTTTGTTTTGTTTTGTTTTGTTTTGTTTTTAATCAGAAACTGCCTTGCTTTGAAACACTTCTTTTAGTGCTTAGGTTTTGTTGGGTTTTTATCTTGTTTTAATTAGATCACTTGGGAAGTAATGTAACACTATTGCAGAAAAAGCTGTATCAGTAGCTGAATCCTTCTTTTCAATTATCATACAAATCCAGGCCTTCTTTCCACACTTGCACTGTATTATTCTGCACTTGGCACAATCTACTTCTCTCGGTGTCCTTCATTATTTGAAGGTCATCTTGATAGGAAACAGCTCATTCCCTTGTTTTGTGCCAGCAGGCAGCAAGATGCACACTTTTACCTGTCTGAGGTCCATCATAGCAGCCATGACCAGGGTTGCATACAGTACTGCAAAGTCCTAGAATACCTTGCTATTGAGAGTAATCAAAGTGGGATTTCAAAAAAACACAACTCCTCCCAAGGCCATAAAAAGGAATTTTTTATGTCTTGCTGCGAAGCAATTTCTGCTGAAAGAATAGAAATACAGAAACTACAATCCAATTCTTGCTCGTACAGAGAAGTCTTATCCTGGTTTTATGGAACATTGTGCAAACAAGGGAAGACTCTAAGGGAACAACAGGTGTGTCATGGAGGCAGAAGCATGGACATGCAACCAAGGAGAAATAGAGAAATAGTTCTTGGATACACGGGGCAGAATTAGGAAGGCCAAAGAACAGCTAGAGCTGAAATTGCTGAAGGACATCAAGGGCAACAGGAAAGGTTTCTACAGCCACAGCAGCAACAAAAGGAAGACCGGGGAGAACATGGGCCTGCTGCCCAATGTGGTAGGTGACCAAGTGATGGAGAGCATGGAAAAGGCTATCTCAGTGAAGGACTCAATGTCTTCACTCCCTCAGCCTTTACTGGCAAGGTCTACTGCTCACTCCCAAGCCTTTCAGATCTTTGCTTAGTAGCAAAGACTGGCAGAGACAGGTACTACCCATGGTACAGAAGGACCAAATTAGGTACTAATTATGTCAGCTGAACATATGCAAGTCCATAGGACTGGATAGAATGCATCTGAAGGTGCTGGGAAGCTGGCTTGATGTTATTTTGAGACCAGGCTCTATCATGTTTGAAAAGCTATCATGTGGTGATTAAGGGAGCAAAAGCTAGAGAAGGCGGTTGTTAAAACTACCTTCAAAGAAGGCAAGAAGGATTTAGGGAACATACTCAGAAAAAAAAAAATCCTTTGATTCATAGGAAAATGTTAATAGGAAAGTATTATGGAAGCTTCAGTATAGCTTGTCCTTAGAAAATAAAACTGCTTCAATATTTTTCAAAAATTCTGAGGTTGACAAAATGGAAAAACTTGTAGCAATGGGGATTTTCTCTATGTATTTTATGAAGAACCTCTCAAACACTTTTTGGACTGCAGTTTATGGTATTTAGCAGAATACTACTTGCTACAGGAAGGCGATCATTTCTCGTCTGCAGCCGAATAATGAGAAATGTCACAAATACAAATGTGTAGTATCCAAGAGGATGTAAAATCCAGAGGAACTTCATAAAGACATAGTAACACAATAATTGCATGTAAACCGCATATGATATAACAAACATTGTGTCTTTCCAGTAACGTTTTAAAAAATTGAGATCTCTGTAACTGAGCAATCTAGCTAAACATTTCTCCAGAGCAATGACATGTCGTTATGATTTGTAATTTGAGATGTTAAAGAATTTAACATCTTTTGTAATAACTACAGACAAATGTGCCTGATCAGTGTGATAGCCTGATAGCTCAGGCTGTACAGAGTTTGACAGTGTTTTTCTAATACAGTCTGCATTTAAACTAAAACAACACAATACATACTGCGGTTGAAGTTCGGTTAGAAACGTATCTGAAATGTGCACATTAACTGGTTGTGATCTGTTTTATAAAAAAATCCCAGAGTCAAAACCTAATGTGTCACATAGACAGCATTAATAAATACTATACTGTAGTAGACAATACTATATTACAGCCTTTAATTAATCCCTCTACTAGTGCAGGAATATTTCTACTAATAACTACTTTTAAACTTCCTAAGAGATGACACTTGGATCTCCACCTCTGGAGGTTATTTTAACATTTAAATCACATTAGTATGAGAAAATTTGTTCCCAGTATTAAATCCCAATGTTCGTCTTTTCCAGATACATCACATTAGCCCTGGTTACTTATTTGCCCAACTTTGAATTATCTTTATTCATCCATTGGGTTCACACATTTTAAATTCTCTGAGCTTCTCAATCATTACTCAACAAAGCTCTATCTGATGAGTTCTCTAAATTTATTTCCTACAGCTCTCCTGGTAATTTGCATTACTTTTGTCTGGACACTTCAGTTTGTTAATACCTTTCTGGTAGTGACTGCACAGAATTGTAAAGAATAGGGCAGGTCTTGGGCTGAGCTGACACACGGTCAGCCCACCTCAGAAAAAAGCATAAAAGTCATTTCTTGATTTCTCTGCAGCCGAGATCCTCTTGGTGCTGATCTAGTTTTGATATAAAATAATGTACGTTGACAGTTTTTTCAGTGAGCCTGTTTGAGCAGAAAGGGTTTCTGGAGCACACAGATCCATATAATATGTGCTCTGTGGCACCTGGTCCTGCTTTACATCCTGGGAACACACATAGAAAAATGTGTGCCTGGGGAACATACATCCATCTGATTTCCTTAGGAAAATTACCAGCTGATGTTAATTTAAAGCAACCCTGAGCTGACAAGAAGTTGCTGTTTGTGGTAGCTACAGAATATTAACAGAACACAAATTAGATGAATTGAATGTCCATGCACAGTTCTGCTGAGCTACGCAGCACTAGCCAGCAGAATTATGGGTTCTACCAAGCCCTATGTGACAGTGGCTAGTCTCTGACCTTGTGCCTGACACAACTGGCTGAAAGAAGCACTGCACATTGACTCAGGGAGAGCACCAGCCAGCACCCTGGGATGGTCAGACACACTGCTCTGGCTACCTAGCACCCTCTACTTGGGCAGCAGAGCTGTGGCAGGCCAGGCAGGGAGTTCAGTCTAGCAGCTGACTGCATCACAGCTCAGTCAAGTGCATCCCAATCACAGCCTACTCAACCCACACACAGATCAAGGCTATCCATGGCCATCCTTGGTACCACCATCTACTGGGCAGGGGATGTGAGCAGAAAGATGCTCCTGGAGACAGAGACAATTACAATGACTGTTGGTTTTCTTTCATCTGAACCCTGTTAGAAGCCATGGGGAAGCCAGTGATCTCTTTGATTTGTCTGGAAGTGCACAGAATGAAGGAGCCATCACATCTTTGCATCAGGATGCTGTCTGTTTAAAGGCAGAATGGTCCAACTCTTCTAATTTCACATGTAAAACTGTGGTCACACAAGCTTCTATTTCCTGGATGCCTGTGGGAGTGGGTGTAGTATAGTAGTATAGTGACCTATACTGACACACGTGGTCCAGGTGCCACTTTTTTATAGAATAATAGAATCATAGAATCATAGAATCATTTAGGTGGGAAAAGACCTTTAAGATCATCAAGTCCAACTGTTAACCTAGCACTGCCAAGTCCACCACTAAACCATGTCTCTAAGTGCCACATCTACAAATCTTTTAAATACCTCCAGGAATGGTGACTCAACCACTTCCCTGGGCAGCCTGTTCCAATGCTTGATAACCCTTTTGGTGAATAAATTTTTCCTATTATCCAATCTAAACCTCCCCTGGCACAACTTGAGGCTCACCTTTCTTGTCCCATCACTTGTTATTTGGGAAAAGAGACCGACACCCACCTTGCTACAACCTCCTTTCAGGTAGTTGTAAAGAATGATCATGCTACATAATGATGAACATCTGGATGTCATCTTTCTTATTGCTTGCATTCTTGCAGTAGGCCAAAACTGACCATATCTTCAATATTTCTGAAAGAATAGTATTTGCCTATTGATATGGCCTGCAGCCTCAGGTATCTGTAAGCTTTCGCCAGCCAGCAGCTTGGTTGCAGTGTCACCAGAGTGAGAGGACCACAGCAGGACTATGGACTACTACCCTCACCTGACAGCCCCGGCAGCAGGAGGCAAGCAGCATCACTTGCAAAACAGTTAGTGTTTTGATGTCACCAGTGTTCCTGTCTCTGGATGCTAGCTAAGACAGAGGCCTGATTTCCTAAGATAGATTCAACCACACACCAGGAATACCAATTATTAAAATTATGAGCATTTATAGAGCCTCCAATTCAGAACAGAGAGGATGGATACATTCTGTCACACTAATCCTATATTTCAGAAAGTTTAAAAAGGCACTGTAGAAGTTATGAAAGTCACCCTTTATATTGCAATAGTATAATTTTAAAAAGCAGATGTTTTTCATACAAAAAGGAAATCCTATTTATTCAAGTTTGATTCCTTCCTTATTACTTCCCTGAGAAAATGACAAAATACTTAAGTAAACTTTAAAAAAAGAAGTAAATGTGATGTTTTATGCCCTAAAATGCATTAATAAATGTAGACAGGATTCCTTATATGTGTTGATATAGCCACTAGCATTACGTTTTTGAGCTTTTGAGCATTTATATTTTTGAAGGCTATGCTTCCCACTTCATTTTTTAAGAAAAAAAATCATTCGTTCTTTGCATTTCATATTTAATGATGAGATTCAACTCCTTCCTCTGCCCCAAGTGTAAGGGAGGAAACGTAACAAAGCCCATAAAATCTTACTAATATAGAACTGGTACAAGAACTCAATCAGGTCATGAAGTCACTGACCGTATATAAGATTTCTTCCCTATTTTTTGACCTAAATGTTGATATATCCACATTTACATGTTCTCTGAATACGGTGGTGAGAAGTGGACATCATATTGATATGGGATCTACCACTTCGAGAGGCACTTTCGACAGGAATGTGATCTTTACTATAAAGTATCTCATTACATTTGTCTTATGTCCTTGAAAACACTTTCTGCTGTTAAAAGACATGGCTTTTGAAGGACTACTTCTATTTTTATCTATATAAATCTACCCTCATGATTCCTTTGTTTTCCATTTTAAATCAGAATATTTCATTAACTACTGTGTTTAGGTCTTAGGAGGGTAATATTTTATTATCTTTATTTTGATTAATTTCCTTTGTATCCCTCTGCTGTAGAGTGCTCAGGATGTCCTGCTCATAAGGGGACGCTGCATACAGTAAGTGGGTGGAATGTTGAATTCCTTACAATTTTTTACATGGAAGAATGGAATAAAAACTACTGGAATCAAACACCCCCTGTTTATAAAACCATTGTCACCACAATGCAGTAAAATCCATTGCCTACGTGGAGCTGTCCTTAACTCATATTTTAAATGTACAGATAGTAAAATGAAATGTTAATTGAAAATGCATTAGCTGAACAGAAGGGTTTAGATTGTTTAAAAGGTTTTAGGCTAAATTTGGCTTGAGAGATGGAATGAAAGCCTATGTAAAACTTAATGTCTTCTTGGGTATGAGGACTCTCTCCAGGCGAATGGAATCAGAGCACCTCCTGGTGTTGCTTACGTGCCAGTGTGTGGGAAGAGTCACAGGCAAGACCTCCGTTTCAACCCACATTCACTTCCCCATGGGACCTCATCATAATGGTGACTCAACTGAAAACATGTAAGGTGATCCCTTAAAACTGTTCCTAAAACAACTGTAAGTTTTGTGTCCTCAAATAAACAAGTAATACAGAACACTAAGGTTTTACCAATGGGATGTATTCAACTTTTTTTTTAAAGACTTAATAATTACAGAGTTCTGGAATATTAAGTCAATTCCAGCTAACATTCAGCCTTCTGCCAAATAATACTCCATCAGTAAAAAAAATACGGGTGAAATTCTGACTCCATTTAAGCCAGCTGGAATTTTACCACGGACTTCAGTGGGGCCAACGAAGTCCATGATCACATAAGTGGTTAAATAGCTTCAGTGAGCTTTGAATTTTAACTAGTGAATGAATTTGAGAGAATTCCAAACAATCAAACAAATGATAAAAAGTGGATTTTTTTACAAAATTAATGGCACAATAACTAAAATGATTGCTTTTCATGGGATAAATTAAGGATTATTCTTATATTAATAGTAAATAAGATGTCTTTTATAAAACAACTGTTTTGCCTCTTCTGAGGCAAACAAAAATTCGATAGAAAAAAAGAGAGTTCTACTTAGTACATTACTCATAGGTGTACTGAAGTCACTTATTTTCATAATTTTGCCACATCTTTAACAGTTATGAACAAGCTTTTCTATGTCTGCATTTCTTATAGAGTTCCACAATGCTAAAACTCCTCTTGCTTTTGTGTATTTGAAATGCATTTATGTCCTTACGGATTATCAACAAACACGTTTCTTTTTCTTACATTATTTATACACTGAACAATTCTTGTTATTCCTGGTACTGCTACTCCATGTGTTAGTTTTAAAAGGCAATTCTATGCATAGCATGCATTACTCTTACAGTCTTACATTATTAATACTTCATAATGATGCCTTACCATAACCTTCAATCATGTGCTGTAACATACCTGGGTTTTGGAAATAATACTGAAGCTGTTACTTTTCTGTTTATGAGCATTGGCATTCTTAACCAATATACATTTCAGTTCATTTTCAGTCTGCTGATACGCTGCACTGGCTAAGAAATTTTGCTGCTCTAATAAGGAGATGGGAACAGCCTTTGAAGTCAGTGATCCATGAAGTCTCCATACAGGTTTTGACATATCAGAGAGATGACAGTATATCGAGCCAACCCTCCTATTGGAGAAGTTGTAAAAGACAGCACACGCATATGCACACAGTTCGTTCATCACAGCTTTGTTATTCTGCATTTTATGGATTTGCACATATTGTGCCAATTCAAAGACCATCTATGAACTTTATTCCAGAAACTGGGAAAGGAATGTGGATTATTTTGCTGGGGCACGTCCTCCTGTGCTACATGAGTCTGCATAACAGAGGCAGGTGGCTTTCATTCTGCACAGGAACACTTCCTCCTCTGGTACAGAACTACAGTTATTTTACCTTACCCCAATTTCTGTGTTAGAAACAAGTTTTATCTCCAATGAAGTTATCATTCTGGGCCAAATCAGAATTCCTTTAATCAGTACAGTAAATTGGAATTCTGCTAAAAAGAAACAAAGTGAAACCTTCAGGGTTTGGCTGCACTATTATACAAAGACCTCCAAATAAATGAGTTTGGTGTGCTTCAGGCAAACACTCCCTGCCCTAAATAGCAATGCGTTGGTGGAATTCACTGGAAGTTTATTACAAATTCAGAACTCAATGACAATCTCACTGAAGTTAATGTGACTTGGACTATTAATCTGAGTGAGAGTGGAAGTGAGCCTTGTATTCTTCTTTCTCTTGTTCTGCATTGAATAGTGTCACCTAGATTGCCACGGAACTTTACCACAGGTAAGCTGCAAAACGTGCAGCCGCTGTTTATGTACCATTATGTATGTTTAAAATAATTCATATCTATAAAGATGGCTTGGTCTTCCCAGCAGTTGCTCAAAAAGGCATAAACAGTACTGAAACTAAATATTTTCATATTTGCAAAACTGGTAAAAAAAGAGATTTGTAGAGTTTTTATCATGAACATACTGTTGCTTTTCTACAGCACTTTGGAATACTACAGTCATTCACAGTTGTCACAAAAGTGGTAGACAAAGAAAGGCATATTGAGAGCCTAAGTAGTAAGAAGGTCACAGAGCATCCTATTTTTAATTCTGAGGCTTTTATAACTTAAAAATCTATTTTAAAACTCAAAAATAAAGTGTGCTTCAAAAAAAAAAAGAAATATGGAACTATACTTTTCTAAGAATGTATACTGGTTTCACTTATAGATTATATCCTGTCCAGGTTGGAATAACAACTATTATTTGCTTGCACCAGAACAAAAATTTTCTGATTGTTTTCACTGGTTTTCTCATTACTATGAGAAAATATCCCCCCTCCCAACAATACCGAATACTATAATGAACAATACAAAGACTCAGTGTCAGGTAAGTCTCCACTTGGCCTCCTTCTCCTCTGGTTTACCTGGATGTTCCTGATTCTCTTTGGAATTCATACAGTAACAAGTAAATTGACTGAATCAACCCTTCTAGTCAATAAGTAGTGAAAAACAACACACGTACACAGAGTCTGTCTTTTTATCTCAACTAAATGAGAAATCTCTTTTTTAAAACATTTTTCTGGTAGAGAGAAACTGGTACATAGTGGCTGTGGTTAGACAATCAGCACAGACCGACTCAGCTAAACTATAGAAACTTAACTAAATACAGAATGATTTTTTCAAGACAAAAAAAAAGAAATAATAAAAAAATCTGCAAACCAATCTATTAACATGGCGAATCATTAAAAAAGAAGGCTGATTTGTTTCAGAGGCCTGATAACCAGTGTTGATAAAGAGAGAAAATTCATCTCCTAGAACGTACATGCTCATATAAGTTGCTTGATCTATGGAAGGATTAAAAAATCATCTTCTCTTAGTGGAGGGAATTGAAAATTTCTTTGCTCTGGTTGGTATAATTGTCACCAGTAAACTTAATCACTGCAGACTTAATGTGCTCAGGAAAACTTGTGACTGAATGATTAGCAAAATCCTTCCCTGAGGAAGGTACTACAGTCATGAGGAATTAATCAGGAAACGGGGGGTGTAACTTTGTAAGGTCATGTCCAAAAGTCTTTGTATGGGAACAGGAGAAACAGTATCTGTAAACTAGGTATATTTTCTAATGTGTTACCTATTATTTGCCATAATAAATGGACAGATAATGTATTATCTATTATTTGTCAGAATGCACATCTGGTGATTGGGAAACCTGGGAATCAAAGACAGGATTTATGCAGAAATTAGTCTGTTGAGTTTATTTTGTTTTGCGTTTAGTTTCTGACTTCTTGGCTGCAGTGAACTTGTCATCTGTGATCAGCGAATGACGTGACAGACATTGCATAGTCAGGACTTTGGACCTCTCTTCAGCTAGGTCCTCAGCTGGTTTAAGGAGTTATGCAGACTTCCCCAACCAATATTTCACCTTGCTGTCCACTCAGCTCTGGTAGCTGGTATTAAAAGACACCTCTCAGTATCCCTCGAGGGACAAAAGAACACTGAATTAATTTAACCTAGCAGTTCAATCTCTACAAACTTGCTACAAACTAATGAAATTAGATGGTCAAGCAATGACAGACTTGTGCTACACTTAAGCTCCTTTAATGTTAGTTTCAAACACCTAAGGTAACAAAAAGATACTTCAAGAAAGGCTTGTTATTTCATGAATCTCTGATAAATGTAAAATTATGGTGTTGTATTAATGTTTCGGTAACTTCTACCATTAGGTGTCAGACAGTGGGGAAAAAAGTAGAAAAGGAAAAGACAATATATTTGCCTTTATTTGACCTTCTTCAATGGAAATCTTTGTTACAAGTTCTGTATTGATATAACTCTTTATGAAAATTTATTTATGTTCCAATGGGTACTTTGTGCTGATTAGGTGAGAAAGGATTACCTTCTTTCCTGCTATTTATAACACAGCTAATGATTTTCTTTGGGGTGAATAGCTTCTTATTTATCTTCAGATGCTTTCCTTGACAGGGACAAAGTCAGGACGAAAAGGTCTTCATTGCTTCTTTTGCTACAAGGTAAAAATATGGGGCCGCTTCCTGTAAATGGTTCTACTCACCCAGGTATTCTTATATACATGGGTCATATTTTTCATATAAAGGGTGTTCCCTGTCATTTTGAAGATTATAGTAAAAAGACCTATCCATTACTCAGTTATCTTAAATACCAGTGTATTTCTAAGCATCTGTTTTAAAATAGTATAGCATTATTCTGGTTTTATTAAAACGCCCTGCTATGTAACTGCCCCTCCATTTATAGTAGTTTCACTTTCAGGATAGCTGTGTTTTGGAAAAGGTTTAAAATCAGATGAATCACCAGTTCTCCTGGGAAGCACCGTTCTGCAATAAGCTGCTGGCTCTTTGCCCCATATACAGACATTTTCTAATACAGTCATTAGGACAGTTCCTATCCCTCTGTCATATTACAAAATTAATGAGTTCTTTTCAATAACTTTACAAAGCCCATAAGACATGACATAGCAAATCCTTCCTGTTTTACTTAAATAGTGAGGTTTCAACCTCTGATATAGATTGGTGTTTGCAGGATCACACATGCAAAGGAAAAGTGTCAGCCTTACAACGGATTTCTGTTGTAGAGTTTGTTTGTCCTATGTTAGAAAAGCAGCTGTTTGCCAAAATTTTGTGGAAATCTCCTCAAGTATTTGTCATAAAGAACTAATGTTTCTTTCCTGTAAGTGCAATGTATTATCCTGTTTCTCTTAACCAGTATAATATACTAAAATTGCAATGAACCCATCTGCATTTAGCTTTCACATATGAAAATATTTTCACAATTGCCACATGGCTTGTCACAAATTTCTGATAACAGTAGCAATGACACATTTGTAATGGGATGTCCCTGTGCAATTCCAGTAAATTAGAAAAAAGCATAATGGAAACATGAGATGGTTTTAGCAGTAAAAACGTGCTTACCTTCATATGTTCCACTTTCTAAGAGAGCGCCACTTTTCTCCAATTCCATAAAATCTTCAACAGTGATGAAAATATAGTCCACACCAGGGACTTCTCCCTCCTTATGTGGCCTTGTGGTGCCTATTAATAAGACAAAAGACACACTGTCAAGTACATGACCTAAATGTAGAATGATCTTTTTGAAAGTTTTGGAAAATTTACAAAGTAAACCATTGAAAGAACACATTATATAGCACATCCTCCTTGTGAGGATGTCTTTCAAAACCATATAGCTACATTTGTTGAAGCTGACAGAGGTATTTGAGATGCATGTTTAAGATCATGCCAGAAGTTCTTTGGCTCCATATTATTTATTCTGACTAATGAAAATGCATCATACTGCTATTCTCTTTATGTTACTAGAAAGACCCTCAGTGACACCAGGCATTCAGAGGTAACACAAATCTTTGATGTGTATTTTCTATGGCCTCAAACAAAGTCTTGTCTACAATTAATCTGCTTCATGACCTTTTAAACATTTATTTAGTACACAAAATAATAGATCTATAAGTAAATCTGTAAGGGTTATATTCACATTGCTTGTTTCAATGCCATAAGTGGACTAGATAAATGGTTAGGCTTAAGGGACTGAGTGATTCAAATCACCTGCTAACCATGCTGTCAAACTGCGAAGGTGCTTACATTTAGTTATTGCCCCTATTGTCATCTCTAGATGACAGAACTCCGTAAACGCCAAGAGGCAATATTTCATACATGCTGAGAAGTGACTCGGCTTAGCTAGCAGAAGTTGAGATGTTAGCAGGGAAGCATCTGAATTTGACCTAATTTCCGAATGGTCCAGTTTATTGTGGTCAGGCTGTCCCTATTTGACTGAAACCACTAAATAAGTCTCAAAACTCCATTTGGAAATGGGGAAGTTTGAGGTCCTCCTCAGTCTCAGAGTGTTTGAAACATCTTAATCAATCAATTCTTCATCAATACTGTAGTGATTACATCACACTCACAGGGTTTGGTTTCAAGACTCTTGACACCGGGAAGTGGCTAGAAACCAGATCTTCCACTTCCTGGACAAAAGTTTTATGATATTGTGCAGAAGACTCTATCTCTTCCTCAGTTATTAATCCACCACCTTAAACACTGTATCATGACTCTCATATTACGCAGTAGCGATTCAGACATCTCTTCAGGTCAGCCAACATAAAATCTATTTTATCTACTTTTTGATGTCTATTATTCAGACATCTGCATTTAAAACTCTTGAATAATTTTGTGTGACTCATCGTGAGATTAAGAAAACTAAGTATAATTGTCTACATTTCTGCCATGTGTATAAACTATTACATTCAATAGAGATCTCATCAACGGTGGAAGCAAGAGAGCTGTTCAGCTGCCTACTTGCTAAGAACTCAATTCAGTTGGCCATACATAGGTCTCTGTGGGATGCCTCATATATCCATCTCAAGCTAGCAGATATGCAGAGGGCAAAATATGCCTTGCATTGCCCCAAATGCACAAAATTATCCTTTGCACTGCCCAAAATGCAGCTGTCTTAATCTCATACTGAATCCCACTCTATAGCTAGATCTAACGGAGAATTCTGTGCAACAAAGAGCACGTTGGAATTGCAAGGCTCTCTCAGTGACAATGACAGGACTCCCATGCTCTCAGTGATTCCTACTGGCCAGTACTCAGCTTTGCCAAAGCACTGGATGACCTTCAGAGTTGTCCAAACTCCTTGGTGTCAGTGGAGACATAGAGACATAATGGTGCCTTAGTTAGGTTTTCTGGACTGCTTGTTATAGACACCTTTCTCTCCTCACAGGCAGCCTGAATGTCTATGGCAAAGACTGAAAGAGCCTGAGAAGATAATATTTCAGTAGCTAACATCAGGAATATGTTTTGATGAATCCATAAGACACTTTCCCTCATTTGTCTGATTCCAATTCCCTCTTCCTCTCAACATTTAAAACTGAAACATCTTCTTTGGCTGTTTTTTTTTTTTTCTGGGAATTTCATATTTGCAGAAATGGGTTCATTAGGATTATTACTATTGTGTTTCAGGGATAGTATGGTTAAAACACTCAGGCACTTGGATTGTCCATAAATATGTTGAATTTACTCCCCATGGAATATCTGACCCCTGGGGATGCAGCAGCATCCTCAAAGATCTCCATCCCTTTGTGAGAACTGTGCAGAAGCACAGAGATTCTGGCAAGCCCCCGAGCTCCTGGGAGCTCTGCTAAGAGCAGATGTTTGATCTGTGTGCTCTCTCCTGAGGAATTTTTCACTCCCAAAGTCTATTGACAGGAACTGTATCTTCCTCATAAAACACTTTGGCAAATCAAGGCTATGTTATTCCTAGACATGGCACAGGGAACAAGCTGGCATATTAGATGAGTACCTCTAGCTTACTGTTTCTTCAATATTTTTTTATGTAGCCAAACTAGGATTACCGGAAGTTTATCAATCAGACAAAAATACATAGAATGTGGAGGTAAGTCCTGCTTTGAGTGGAAAGTAGGACCAGATGACCTACCGAGCCCCCTCCCAGCCTAAATTTTCAATGATTCTATGATATTAAGTATTAATACACTGCAGTTTGTTTTAAACACATGGATATTCATATTCATGTCATATTGCAGTCATATTCAGCAGGGATGACTGCAAAGTCTCACAGGAGGTCCAACAACAGACTTGGTTATCCCTATGTTTCTCTCTTTTGATCACGGTCTTTGGTCAACTTGCCTAGAAAAGTGTAATAGACCAAATTTCAGATTCTGAATCTGTCTCTTAAATTGGAAGCCAAAGACCTGACCTTTCTGCCCTTATGTGACTTAGTCACGTTCTTTCGGATATGGTACATATATCATAATGTTTGCATATGCCCTGCAGTATGAATTGAATATTCTGTCTAATCTGCTTCACCTATTTCAAATGAAATGCATGGTCCACTTAAAGACATTCTGTATCCTTAACACACAGCTTAACTCTAGCCTGTCTGTTCTCCAGTCAAATTGTTCATCACCCATCCCCACGTGTAAGGTAGCCATGAGATGCGCTGTATTTAGAGCTGCGGATGTAACCATTATTTTGTTCTATAACACCCCAAGATTTCAAATAGTTGCTATTTTGCTTCAAGATGAAACTAATGGATTTTTGTGGCAAAACCACAAGACCCAGAACTCCGCTTTAGAATCTCCAGTGTGCTACTGTACACAGCAGCTTCTTAATTTAGTCTCCCTAAATCTCAGTTTCCCACTGATTTTCCTAGGTGACTAAATAGATACTGGTAATTCTACAGTATGTTTTCCCTTCTCCATTTCTTTTGCATCCCACGGTTTCACTAGATATCCCAGCATGGAGATGAGGTATTCTTTCTCATGAAGGTTGAATTGAAATGGGTAAATTACACAAATGAACATTTTAAAGGAAAAACAGATTTTCTGGAAATTTTTTTTGCCAGTTCTACCTATACCTGCTAGGTCTGTCCTACAATGCCAGGAGATAATACTGTCACTCAGATGGTAACATGGAAGGTTTCAGCCTCTTTTCTTATAATCCTTAGGGAGCCTGCTCCAAGAGCTCTGCATTGTATCGTATACTGAGGGTTCTACTCCTATAAGATGTCAACTACTCACTTCCTTCAAAAAATGGAGAAAAGAGCAAACCGTGATCACTAGTTGCATGTGTTCAGGGTGACTCTTACCGCAGGTACAGCAGTTTCCATCCCCCCCCGAACTTTATTGCTCTTGATAAAATCTTACTGAGTCCCATTTCCCTCCTGCATCTGTTCTCATTCCCTCAGCCTGGAGGACCTGAGATCTTGCAAACAGTTAAAGCAATTCCCTGACTAATGGAATAATCAATAGTTATTGCCTCTTTTACTCCTTCACCCCGGAGGAACTGAGTTGCTGCTATTAATACTTCTGCCGCCCTTTATACCTTTCTGTAAGCACCATAGGGTTTGCAATGTGCAGGTTAACAGACTTGGAGGCAGTTACTGGAGAATCTGAAACACCCATCAAGATCTGAACATTGAGGTCTATACATAGGAATCTTATAGACCATAGGCAATTTTTCTTCTTCCTTGCTTTTAAACTAATGCAGAGTTACTGTTCTTAATAGATTTTGTCTTTAACTACATTCATATAGACAGCTAAGCAGGCCTAAAACTATGGTGATTCAAGACTTAAAACAAAGGATTAATTCCAAGCCTCATATTTTTACAGAAACACAACACCTCTTGTTATCCAGCATCAAGGCTTAATAAGACACACTTGCTACTGCTTATAATATTTAGCATTTTATTAATGTAACATGAAAATAGGAACCCAGTTACCATTTTGTTACCATGGTAACATATGAAAAATAATCTTTGACTTCCATAATGAAAGAACATGATCTTGCAGGATCAAAACCAGCAAGGCATATTTGCACTATGCATATTTCTGACAAATACAATCTATTGTTGCTGTTGAATAGAAGACACAAAAGGAGTAGCTTGCAAGTAACCACAACCAGTCCATACAAGCAAGTCCTGTCACACAGTGTGTAGGTACCTTAGAAATTACAGGAACTTGACCTACAAAACCTGGACTGATACTGACTTTCTTTGATTTCATGAGCACTGCTTGCATCATTCATTGATTTGCTCTCAAAAACAATACTAGGGTCATTCACTGAGCAACGACTTTGTCTGGATTTATAACTTCAAGGTGGGTAGTTGTGACAGTTTAGAGGTATTTAAGCTATGTGGCAGATGTTTAAAAAAAAAAAAAAAGTTCCTTTGCCTTTGCAGCTTGTTTCTTCTTCTGCACTACAGTGGAGACACGGTGATTCACCATATTTGAGTGCAGGCTTTCCATGCTCAGTGTTACGTTATATGATGGTGCTATGTTTCTGGAGAGAAATAAGGTGCCATTTACATGAATAGCCTTTGAAAGAGCATTTTTCTTTTAACTGAATATAAGGCACCTGAGGGTATAAATTTAGACACCTAAGAAATCTTTACAATCAATAAGAAAAGGAGTGTGTTAGTTTAATAGCAATAAACTATTTTTGAAATACTGCTTATATGAGCTTGGGGAACAATAAATAACATTTAACATGGAAGTTTTATGTTGACTGCTAGTGCAGATTGGAAAAATGGTCAGTTCCTGTAGTGTTCAGTCCAGATTCCCATTATTAGTATAAAACTATGGAATTATTAACACTGGAAGAACTCCAGGGTTGGAAAGCTCCACACCAGTTAGTCCAGGTGGGAGAACAACTAGGAATTTATATGTCTCTTTTTTTAATCTCAGCATCCAAGTACATAATTATAATATATTAGTGCTTATTTGGGAACAAGGTGCTCAGTTTGACTTTGAAAATATTTCCACTTCTTAGAAGCACTGATTCTTCATAGTTTCTGTCTGGCTCTGCTACTTTGAAAAGCAGGAAAGGTGCTCTCTCAATATTTCTTTTATTGCTAAATCCATGTAGTTATGCATGATAGGAAAAGAGGCAAATTTATTTATGGGTCAGCATAGGAATATGAAAGTTAGTTAAAAATCCCAGAACTGTGACAGGAAAGACTCAGAAAGGTGTTCTGTGCTCAGTACCATAGACACATTTTCAAGAACACTTCATCCTTCCACTTAAACAATCTGTATTTTACAGTCTTTGGCAGCATTACAAGGATAATATCACACAAGTAGTGCTCCTGTACAGTCTATACGATGGTCAGGTGAGTAGAAATAAAGGCCTTAGTCCCTGCATGGTCCAATACCTACTCACAGACTTTGTACACAGGTTTCAATGCTCCGAGCTTATAGGCATATTATAAATATTTATATTATTACATTTTTAATGGCAAGTTAAGGGCAAACATGGCACACTTCTTCACTTTCCAAACACCTTCACTGTTATTTAGCTGATTTGCATTTGGATTCATAGATTTGATCCTATTGCATGAGGTAAATACAAAAGCAAAGGTGTGTCTTTGCTACAAGGATTTACAGTGTAAATGAAAGGCACAGTAATAACCTAGCCCTTTTTGCATAATGAACTACTCCTAGATTCATTTTCCAAATGCATGGAAGCAAATTATTGTGCTTATTTGTTCCAAATCCAACAAAACATAAAGAGAAAAAATCTTTAATATATAAAGTCCTTTTATTAGACATTCTACTGAAAATTTGTTCTGTAATTCTGCTCTGTACAACAGCTTGTGGTGGAAAAGCGGTACACCAGGCTGTCTTACATTACAGTAGCTGGAGGGGTGCCTCCTGCAGAAACAGACTGCTAATCTTTAATAAACTTCAGCTGAGCCCTTGGTACGACCTTGTATACATTTTGCTTTAGAAAAATTCAACAATGTTTAATTAGCTCTTTTGTTTGTTTGCCAAATTACTCTGGGACACTATTACTGTGAGGAACTGAAATGTATGGGAAATTATACCTATCTTGTCAAATTACTAACTGCATTAAGCAGAGAAACACCACATTCATCCTGATCTACTGAATTCCCAGCTGAAGAGAATAATAAACATAATTTTCAAGTAAAGTTATTTTAGATGTACTACAAAGCAGGAAGCTTCAAGTGTTTATGATTCTTCTCATAACAACAACATAAAACAATGGCATAAGCCCCTTCTTGCCAAGGGTCATGAAGAGGAAAAGTTTTTTCCTCTTTCTAAGTGTGCAATACCAGCACTTTCTCTGATGCATCCCTATAAAAATAATTGGAGAAGCAAAGGAATGATTTCCAGATTCCTGAAAATATTTTTCAGGGGTAATAGTTTCAAACTGCATTAAAAAGCAGGTTGGTGGCAAATGTGATCCTGAAGAAGATCTCCAGGTTAATCAATTCAAATACCACTAGCGAAGGTGCTAAATGCTCTACAGTGAGGCAAAGCCAGGCATTTAGCAGTCACTGAGTTGTGAGACTGCAGCATTATTTGCAATGCTACCTGTACACAGAGAGAAAAAACAGACACTATTTGGAAGAAACAGTGTGTTTTTACTATCTCCAGGATTTTCTGACCAAGTTTTAGTAGAAAGGGAAAAGCACTTAGCCATACTTCATCACAGAACTATTAGTTTCATTTCTGGGTGTTTAATTAATGTGAATTAAAAGGAAGTTTTCCAATCCCTGTGCATCATCAGTATCCACCGATATTAGCAGAAATAGTAGATTAATTACATGGCTCAATCCAGTGTCCACTGAAATTAGGTGGAGAATTTGGGTCATATGAAAAGAAACCCTTAAAAAAAAAAAAAAAAAAAAAAGGACAAAAGTTCCTGTGACTAAATTAATTTCCATGGAAATCACATCTTTACAGCCATATTACAATTAGCCAAAACTACTGGGATTCCACTGGCAGGAATGGTAATCCCTGCTGGCAGTCTTAAGGGACTGTGTACTAGGTTGTAGCGCTCAATTCTATAATACCACATAATTCTTAGGACAATATATTTTATATTTTATAGTGTAAAACAGAGGCAGTGACTTCCTGCATTTGAGGCCCATAATGCATATAGTAACAGATAAGCATGCCCTTTTTGGAAAGAATATGCATTCAGCCTGTGGTTCTTTAGATTTTCACTTTTTCTAAACTTGAGACATACGCATCATGTAAGCTAGGGAAGCTCCTGCCTGGTGGTTAGCAGGATTATTACACTCCAGATGCATATATCCTTTCAAATACTTTTTTTTAGATTCAATATGCGTTCAGTAGCTTCCAATTAAACACAGACTGGGTTTTCTATTTGTTCTTTTGGTTTTGTGCAATGTGACAGACTCTGTACAATGCACATAAAAGCAGTTCAAAGATAATTTATGCATTTTAAAAATTAAGTCATATTGGAGCTGAACAGCAAAGTAAAATTGGGAGATGGGAATGACAGTAGTTCTAGCTGAGGACTGCTGTTAGGAAGGTCATTTATTTGTTTATTTATTTGGTTAATTGTGAGAGGACCACTGGAACCAGCAAGACACCCAGAGAAGAAATGTGGCACAGGAGCAGTAGGCTGAGACAGATACTTGAAGAATTTTCTTTAAAATAAGCTGTGACATATCCAGAGCTACCCGTTACACCATGCGAGGACTTGATCATTGCACTTTCATGCTGTTACCCTGTGACAGGCACTGACATACCGGGTGTTCCCTCTACAGAGGTACATGACTCATGGCCTGGTAATTGTGGCATGAATTGGGTCACTTTCCTGCCATTGATGAATTCCTCATTAAGTCTGCAGAGTACTTTCTTTTAAGAACAACCCAGCATTAAGCCCAGCTATACAAGCTCCATTGCCAGCACAGCATTTGGGTGAATAAAACATCTTTTTTTCATTATCTTTGCCAAGAGTATCTTTAAGATGTTAACAATAGACTTCAGAGATAAAAGCTAATAACAGAGAAGTGTGAATACTTTGTGTCAAGTTAGTCATGGAATATTGCAGAAGATATTTGTAAAAACAGTCAGAAAATCTGTTGCTAATGCAGATATCATAAACACTTAAAATATATTCTACTTAATTCCTGGAAAATAGCAAATTGGGAAATTATGGGTATGCTGACATTTGGAAGTGCAGACCATAAAGAGGTTAGCCAAGTGCCTGAAGGAATCTGATTTTCAGTCCTCAAAAAGTGAAAAGATGAAAAGAAGGAAAACCAGTTCTGACTCATTCTGGATTCCACATTATTGCCTCAAAAGTTTTTTTTAAGGTAAGAATTAGTACCAGCCATGAAGCTCTAGAAGACACTGGGATTTTCTTCATAAAACATGTTAATATCTTGGCAAACACCCCTGCAATATATCCCAATATCTTGCACGCTTATTATAAAACTAAAACACGGTATCAGCTTTCCAATCAGATAGAAAAGAAAGAAGTGAACTGCTCTAAAGAAACATTTGAGAATGGAAATTTGAAAACTTGATGATAATTGGATGGTAGGTTGTGCTGGTAGGAGTTCGGGGGTTTTATTTTATTAATTAGGAACTTGCAGACCTAATAAATAATTAATAAAGTCCAAGATTATTTTTTGCACATGGTCTAGACATTCAGTGTTGCTCTTTCATGGATTTCCACTCTTTCAGTTAAGAAGAGATAAACTGAAACAAGATATAAACTGAAACATGATGACAAATCTTTACCCTTTTGGAAGTTTAGGCTTTGATTCCCATTGCACAAAGTTGTTTACACTCCCATAAACCTTTATTCCAACTATAAACAACAGGTTTTTACATGAAAGTGAATATATGTGCACAAGAGAACTATCTGAAGAATCAAACCATACGTTAGGGCATTTTGATGAGAAAATCATGTATGTATGAGCATTTATGTTTCTGTATATTCCTTCAGATTTATAGAAGTCTTCTACTAATGAGATCTAGACAGAGACTTTGGATGTTACTAATAAAATAAATGTACACCTAATTACATGCAAAATGCTTTCTACTACTAGAAAAGCTTAATTAGAACACGGTTTCTCAAGGTCTTTGGAAAAACAAAGCCTTTTCTGGGAAATATCTGATTTTTTGCAGCTCTTCAAGAGGATAGATGATGTAGTTAAACAACTACTTGCACAGTAGCCTGTTGGCATGTGTAGGTCTGCTAAACAGTCTGAATTTTTATTTATTTTATTTTATTACAGCTGAATTTTTGCCCAGTGTTAGCAATTCTATTATTACTACTGATGATCCAACTGACTGGAGCATCAGTGGAAATATTAAGTGAGATTTGGGATAGTTTGTTCAACTGTGATGTCAAAACACCTATTTATACCGCACATTAATATACTTTCAGAAATCCTGGAAACACAACACATCTGGAATAAGGGACAACACTTCTGCTATCAACAACAGAACCTGCTTTTATACCAGTTGATTTTATTAACATTATGAATAAACTGTTGTTGTGGATGACTTTTGTTAGGCAGTTTGTACACGTTACTACAGAGAACTGAAGAACCTGCTTAAATCATACACAGACCATATTGTACCTTGAAAGATTCTTCAATGCCTGCAATAATAACAACTTTTAAACTGAAAAAATATTAATATTCTTATTCACTCTACATATTTTACTCAGACTTAGGGAGCCAGCCACCTTGTATAATGTCTATTTAATAGTATATTTTAAAAGGATTTGTGGAGTTGTTAGCTGTTGCTACTAAATATCTGAAAATATTTATAAATGGATTTTCTAAATCTACAGTCTTACTTTGAGAGGCATTAAGAGAGGGACTGTGGAACAGGCTACCATAGCAACCATCCACAGATGTATTCCTAAGCCAAACTCACTTCAGCTGTTTTGGAAGTTTATGTCAATAACACGGAACAGTTAATTAATGAATCAATAGTATGAAACAATAACAGGATTTTAAGGGTTATTTACTGATTAGGGCAGATGACATACAGAAAAATGAGGGGAGTTTATGCTTAAAATAGGGAACCTAGGTAATATATGTGAATGAAAAAAAAAATCTGTACTTAAAACGGGGCAGTCTTCAGACACAAGTCTAAAATTCTCTCTCTGTAGTCTTCATAGCTGTGTTCTGGTGTACCTCTGAACAATATCTAATCAACAAGGCATGGGAGCAAGAGCCAATCCAGAGCACATCTCTTCTTAATCAAAAAGTACTTTGGAAAACTACAATGGATGGTGTCTGAATGGTAGAAAAGAGTTACAGGTTACTTGGGTTTTCTCTATCTTCCAGCCCATCGTTTATTTTGATGGTTTTATTCTTTGGCTTTTCCCCCAAAAGTTGATATATACAGCCAAATCTCTGCACCATTCACCAGACAGCTGGACTAGACCTTGATTTGGTGACAAAAAATGCTCATATGTAATAGCAGATACTGCTGCACTCATTTTTAATGAACAGAGTTCAAAGAAATGAATGAGCGGCTGTGCAATACTGTGTACAACATCTCCAGCAGATTCACAGCTGAAATCCCTGGTGGCCAACTGCTATCAAGACAGCAGAGCAAAAGCTGAACTGAGACGCAGGGAATCATATTCCCTCAGTGGGGATCCCATCAGCACTAGACAGGATTTCTTGTTGTGGGATGCCACCGCGTGCTGCAGGAAGGCTTTGAGCAGAAGGAGAAGTCCTGCTGAGAGACTGCTTCCCACGGCAGCGCTGCTCTGTCTGTGTAGAAGCACATTTCTCATGTGAAGGTTACAGGCTATCGATTGCTGTACCTCTCGGGCACATTGGCATAGCAAGCACAAGTTTTCTTGTCTGCTTCTAGAGTAAGAAAAAGCATCTTGTTGCCTCTTTCCTCCTCTTACTTTCCACTACAAACAGCAAAAGTAGGATATACACAATATAGATGACATGGAGTCCTTGGTAAAAACTTTTCTGTTGCTCTTCTTCATCCACTGTTTCTCATAGGGAATAAAGTTTTGATTGAACTATGAACTTAGGCAGTAAATTCCAAGGAAACGCAATGTTTGATTTTTCTGTTCTAAAAAGTTCAGTTTAAAACGGTGGGAGAGAAAATGTATTCTCCTTCTTTCAGATAAATGAATGCATCATGGAACACTTCTACTATGTTATTCAGAAAAGAAATGCATTATTTTGAAACCATCTTAGTTTTTAGATTAAATTATTTTCCCTAAAAACACGACTCCCCACAAAAAACAACTATTTGAAACAGATTTCCTCCCATCTGTTTTTAGGAAAAAAACTATTTTCAGCTTAACTCACATTAATTAAAAAAAATCATTTCTCAGTAACAAGTTGAATAAATTATTTATACAGGAGTCACTATTTTATAGCATACTCACAAACTTAAAAGTGCCTGCTGCAGATTTAGATATTGACTATCTAAAACTTGACTATCTTCAAGTTTTTAAAAGAAATATAAAAATCCTTGTTCATTGTTCTTCTGGAGATAGAAAAAAAAAAGCAAGCTTAGATTTAACTTCAAAGGAGCCAAATACAATGAAGGTGAGGAAATAAATGTCATGTAATTCTGAATGTGGGGAAGTCCACCGCTATTATCTCCTACAGGAATTATTTCTGAGTTGTAACTACAGCACTGGTGAAGGTCATTTCATGAAGACTACACACACCAACTGATGGACAATGTCCTTATTCCCGAGGAACATAAGTGTTATGTGGAAGGTTATGTCTGAATAAAGAAGGGCTTGGAACAGCCTGAAAGATTTCAGTCCCAGGTGTGACCTTGATATTCTTCTTGTCTTCAGTAGCGCTGAAAGAAAAGTTATTGGTGAGTGGCAAGTGTACTCTGGTTGGCTAATTAAAATTGCTGCTTTTTATGTACAGTGAGGTTTCATTTTCTGATATGATGAGTTGTAATAATCAACTTTGCAACTTTCAATTCAGTAGTCACTAGAGATGAGTTAATTCCACTTATTTTAGCTCCAAGCAGATAGCAAGAATTGGCATCTGTTGCTGCTGATGATAACAGAGCAAATAAAAAGTACCTGTATCAAATTGAAACGTATCTAATTACACTACTTTTATTTTTATGGATGTAGCTAATTACTATTTACGAATTTGTAGCTCTAATAATTAGCATCAGAAAACTGCATTCCCTGAAGAGGGTAGGTCAATGATTCTAGCTCCCCAGCTATCAAGAGTATGTGACTATTCCTTATTTTATAATTATGCCCTTTCTTTCCTTTTAAGCATCTTAGCATTTCTGCTTCTTCAAAGTTCAATTCATGAGCTCTGTATAGCTATGTACAGTATCGCTATTGTTTTTTCACACCAATCATCTCTCCGATCCAAATCCTAATGCTATTTTTTTTCCTGGAACCACACACCATTAGTAACAGTGGTCCCTTCATCCCAATATGTAGAAGTGCCACTGCATTCAATAGCAGTAAAATCTGAGATGAATTTATAACTTGCCAATATACTGAAAGTGGTGTACATGACATACATACATTGACTGATAAATAGCTTATTCTGTTAACTCAAATATGTGCTTGTCCTGAAGTATGGCTCTTGTTCAGACAATACAGTCCTAGAAATCGTCATGCCAGCCCAGCTTCTCCTTATTTGAGCAGTGGTCAATCTCTCTAGCTGAACAGTTCCTCTTGAAAATAAAATATCTTCATGAAACAAATACAGCATAATCTTTGTATTTTTACTGTGTGTTCTTATTCCCATTATGTCTAGTAGCCCTAGAAGACTTAAATCGCTGTTTTGGGGGTATTATCCTTTTAGTCTCATCCCTTTTCTTGTGATCGCTTGAGACAGTTGACAGCTGCTCAGTTTCTCAGGGTAGGGGAATAACAAACAGTTATAATAAATAGTTGTAGGTGTTTAGATTCACCTTTGGTGAAACAGAGTTTCTGACAACTGCTAAAGGTAGTCCTCAGTGCCTTGGCTAACAAAACCGTATGTTCTTACCCCCAATCACAAGGGAATTTAAATTCTGGTTATATGATGGAATTGTGGTGTTATTGTCTAACACAGTCTCATGGACTTTCAGGGGATATTATCTACAGTTTGGGAAAAACTCTGTTAAATCAACATATATATGTATGTATGATCCAACTCTACACAATTGATTCAAATGATGCTAGACCAAACACCCTGATTTTCCTCTGTGAATTGTCTAGAGCAAAAAACTGGTTTAATTTTCAGTGGTAATGTTTCAGAAGAGCATATAGATTCCACAGGTTAGAGTCAAAATCCACATTTAGAAGCACAAAGAGGCTAGCAGATAATCTGGGAGAAGTGCTTATTCCTACATCCTTGTAAACTAATTCCATAGCTTCCACTTAAGCTCATCTGCTTATTTCATTATGTGTGGTTTCATCTAAATGCTGACAGTAATATTAGGAAAACTTTACTTTGTTACTTGCCCTTGAGTTTCTCTAACCATTCTCCCAGCTGCCTTGGACAAGGTCCCTTTTTTTTTTTGGCCAAAAAGGGGGGGGATGGGGGGGAGAGAAAAAAAAGGAAAAAAAGGGAAGTTCCATTTTTGCAGATTTGTTGTGCTTTTCTTTACTAATGCAATACTGTTCTGCTGCTCCATCCTAATTTTAAGCTCCTAAAAGGAATGGCTAACATCCACTGACGGTTTCACAAGTATGCTAGTATGCTGATACAATTCAATACAGCCTGTGCTGTACGACCGAACCTACAAGGCTTCCTGTGTATTCAGCAGAGGGTGATTTCAGTCAGACTGACACTTCTATCTTCTCCATTGACTTCAGAAGATGTTTAGGATCAGTAGTCTCCTGCTTATTAGCCTGCAGTATGTGCTTAAAGTTAGGTGAGGTGAACCCAAGCTAAAGTTTTTTTGCACTAGGCCCCAGCTAAGGGGCTTTCACTAGATGAATCCAGCCGAGGCCCTTCAGGTCCATGGTGTTTTCTCCCAACAGATAATCAATAAGCCCACCAAGAGACTTCTCAAATTATCCAAACATCACTTTTCTGGAAAGCACTTATCTGAAATATGGCCCCAGCTACTAGGAGGGGACAGTTCATACTTTTGAGTAATTTAGCTGTGGATGAGTTGGGTCCAAATACATCATTGTGGCAACTAGTCCACTGGCTTAGGAATGACAACTTCAATCAGTTGTACTCGTTTCAAATGATCTCTGGAGATGCAAGAATTGAGAAAGCCTCTTTACTCTCATTTGAAAACCATACTACTGACAAACCTGGCAAATTTCCAGCCAGTCCCCAATCCAACAAGTAGACCTTGTTATCAATATACTCAGACGATAATAGCTCACTTGAAATTTTGTCTATGAACAGAATGTGAATCTGAATCAAAGCATATAAATAGGATACCAACAGTAAGTCACAAGAATATAAATTAGCTTCTACAATCTGAAAGTAAATTCTAACCGGGGTAAGAATTGATGTAATAAACCAAAATGTCCTCAGCAGACACCTCTTTTTTTATTTTACCCACAAGAAGGGATGCACACTGAGTGTTTGGCCTTGGGTAGAACATAGAGCTTTTTCTCAGTGATGCCCATTGCTTACCTCAAGAGCTCTACATTGATACATGGTCAATGTTACGGAGTGACTGCTAAATCAGCAACGAACAACTGAGAAGTGTTAAAGACCAAGAGAACATCAGCTGCATCTGACCATGTAAATGATCCCACTCTTTTAGCAGAAAGACAAAAATTCAGTTTAAACCAATTCTGAAGACTAAATTAATCTGATTAACTGCATTTCAAACTGCACTAAAAATGTGGTTATACAAAATTGAGAGGTGATTTCAGAAGCTGTTCTCTACTGCCTCTCCTTTGTTGCTTTTCTTTTTATCCACCAAGCTGTGGTTTTGCCTCTAGATAACACAGGAGGCATTAGAGACAATATTTTGCAACTGGTAATCTGATAACTGATAATTTGGAAGTGACTGCCCTGAAGTCAACAAGTGAAATAATAATAGGCCTCTCCTTTCTACTCCTGCGGTCAATAGCAAAACTACAATTCACTGAAATGAGAGTATGATTGGGCCCAAACATTAATAAATGAGAACTACGTCATAAGCATCAATACAGAGTGCTGTATCTACCAAATCATGAGCTCTCTGTGTCATGAAGAATAAGTCACATATATACATGCCATTCACATCCCTGGACATTTCCTCTCTTCAATGAAACTGAAGCAGAGACCTCATTTCAGTGTTATTAATGAAAGCAAGACAGTATACCTTAAAGATATATCTCCATCAAAACCCAAGGAATGCTGGCCCATTACTTAGAAATAATTTACAAGGTTTAATTTTGGCTTAATTTTTACTAAGATCAGTGAAAATAAAAATTTACTTCAGAGAAGTCAGAGAAATATAGGATATATTTTTTATATATACATATATAGGATAAGGACAGCCAGCTGAACATTAGCCGGCAGTGTGCCCAGGCGGCCAAGAAGGCCAATGGCATCCTGGCCTATATCAGAAATAATGTGGCCAGCAGGAGTAGGGAAGTGATCGTGCCCCTGTACTCGGCACTGGTGAGGCCGCACCTCGAATACTGTGTTCAGTTTTGGGCCCCTCACTACAAGAAGGACGTTGAGATGTTGGAACGTGTGCAGAGAAGGGCAACGAAGCTGGTGAGGGGTCTGGAGAACAAGTCTTATGAGGAGCGGCTGAGGGAACTGGGGTTGTTTAGTCTGGAGAAAAGGAGGCTGAGGGGAGACCTCATCGCTCTC